>NC_044549.1:15009611-15316000 GCF_007565055.1 Rhinopithecus roxellana | reverse complement strand
TATAATAGGCTTATTCTTGGTCTCCTTCCTGGTAGTAAAACCCGCTCTAAAAAAAGGAATTTATGGCAGCCTCATTTCTCAGAAGCTTCTGCTTTTAGTCGGATAAGGAAAGCTATGAGAAGGCTTCTTTCTGCATCTGTTGAATCCCAAAACTCTTCAGTATAAAGTAATCTTCATACCAACTCTGGGGTTCTAGTGGGGGTTCCTACATAGTTAAGGTGTTGACCACAATTTATGGTATCACAGTTGTGAATGTCTCAAAGACTTCTAATTTGGAGTGGACTTCACAGAAACAACCAAATTCGGTGGCTCATTTGGATTTACTTCATGAACAGTAAAAGCCTCAGAGACACCAAAATTGCCATAACCCAGTATCATGGCTTCTATGCAAGGCAGATGGATAATTTCCCCCAAAAAATAAAACAGGCTTATTTCTTTAAATAAATTACAATGTATTAATGTGTGTGGAAAAAATGGAAGCTAAAAGAGATCTATACCAAGATGTAAAAAGTATCTGAAAAATCAACAGTGATCCTGTTGGGAAAATTGACACTAAAATCTAGAGTAATACGAAAGGATCATATTATGTTAAAGAATATATTCCTACGTAAATCGACACTTAGATCAGGTGCAGTGGCTCACAGTGGCTGTGATCTGAGTGCTTTGGGAGGCCAAGACAGGAGGGTTCATTTGAGGTCAGGAGTTTGAGACCATCTAGGCAACATAATGAGACCCTGTCACTGCCAAAATAATAATAATTTTAAAAACTCAACTAATTGTGAGTGTGCCTAATTTATTAACAAGTTAAAAGGAATTCATTTTAGCTAGCTTATAATACAAGCTTGAAAAGATGTGGGTTCTTAATTTTAATGGATATTTATTTTTTTCCATAGATATTATGATGGATATTTCTATAATATTAACAATAGCCAAAAAATGATATCTAGTTATACTAGTAAATAAAAAGTTATTGAGTACAAATTAACTACTTAGGACTTTTAATTGAAGTAATTAGTTTTTAATTAATAATCCACTTGACATTTTAGAAAGTAGATGATGCTTTCTTATTGCTGAATGACACTCGAGAGAAGTAAAAGCTATTCTTCAATATTTGTACCAAGTGGCAAATAGCCTGAATGATTAGTTGCCACATTTAGTTTGCTTATAAAGTGAACATTTTCAACCAGTATTTTTATAAGGATTTGAAATGTATTTGAGAAAATAAGTAACTAATGTTCTTTTTCAACAATGCTAAACCATTTAAAAATTATAAAATCATGACATTTAAAGGACTAAAATAATTGTTGTAAAAAAAGAACATTTCAATGACTAATAAATTCAAAGTTTATCAATATTTAAGAAATAAACTATATATATTTTGTAGCCTCCAAATAATTAGATGTCCAGCATTCAAATGGAGTTTGCTATAGTTGTGGACTCCCCCTAAAATACAGTATGAAACTTGCTAAGACTCTATCTTAGTATTTTAAGTAATTGTTTACTATCTGTCTTAGAACTCATAAGCATTTATAATAATCCATTCTCTAGGAAACCATGTGGAAGATGTAAGTAGTTACAAATAATGTCATCCCAGAAACATACAACCTCAGGCTTAAAGATATCATGAGTTCCCTGATCAAATCTTACTTTCTGATTCCTCCAATCCAGTATTTTAATCACAATTTTCTAGCATGAATTATTTTAAAACTATATATAGAAAATTTTTACAATTGTTTCTATTTGTCTACGTATCTAAATGCAATTATAGAATAAATTTAATTATTTCTTTCTTCCAATTTAAAGGTCTTGATGTCTCAGCAAGATCTACTCCCAAATTATTCAGTCAGGTGCTTAACTCTCCTTTCTAATAATAAATGTCAGTATGAACCAAACATATTTTCTGTGGCTCACGACAAAAAGATTACTAACATGTAACATTACACTACATATTTGAATTTAATGATATAGCACTAACTTTCTAACATTATGGTATGTGAAAAACACTGTGCTGCTCAGGAAAAACAAATATTTCAGCTCAAAATATGTAATATAAAAAACCTGATTAATCTTTTGGGACCTTTGTTACCTAGAGAAATAGTTGTTTTCCGTTTGGCCTCTGCCAAATTTATTTTCATTCCTCCCAAAAGTCTTTCTTGTCTTACTTTGGATATTTTGTGAAACATGCAAACTGTGGCATGACCTAAAATAGTTATGCTATTTATGCATTCTGGAGGTTGAAGTTTTTCAATTACTTTTTCTGAAAAAAAAATATTTAATTATATATTATACAACATATATTTATAGATAATATATTAGCATTATATAGTGTATAATTATATACTATAAAGTGTTATCTATACTTTATATTATTAAAAAATATAGCTTCTTATATTAAAATGGCCAATTCAAGTTATTAGGAGATGTCTGTCTATTCTATTAAATCCACACAGAAAAATAAACTGCAAAGTATAAAACCAAAAAATATTCTGAGTTGACCTTCCCAATTTCTATCCAGGCCTTCACAGTGCGAAGCAATGAACTGAAAAAGAGATGAAAACAGAATGCTTTAGTTTAGTATTTGGTATAGGAATTCATCTTAGAAAGGGAACTATATTCATTTGGGAAAATACTTTGACCAGCTTCTTAGGATAAAAATTTAAATCAAGACGGACAAGGGGGCCAAATTGCGCTGTTTAAAACAGAGAAAATGTCTCTTGTTATAAAGAGAGAGAAGCGACATGAAAGATCATAGCAGTAAGAAAGAAAAATAAGTTGAGATGATTCTGGACACAAAAAAGAATAAGTGCTGTATATAAATAAAGTGCAAGGTCAAAAACTCAACAATGAAAAAAGAACAGAAAGCAGAGACTTAAATTAGTCTGTACACAAGTGTTGATACAAGCATTGTTCACAATAGCCAACAGGTGAAAGCAACTCAAATGTCCATTAATGGATGAATGGATAAACAAATATATATATTATTTATATGTATGTGCATACATATGTATATATAATATATAGATATATTATATTTATATTACATATATAATATATACATATATTACATATAATATATGCATATTATACATGCATACATTATATATTATACATATATATTTTATATACATACACACATTATATATACACACACACAATGGACTATTATTCATCCTTAAAAAGAAATGGCGGCCAAACCTGATGGCTCACGCCTGTAACCCCAGCCCTTTGGGAGGCCAAGGCAGGTGGATCACCTGAAGTCAGGAGTTAGAGACCAGCCTGGTCAACATGGCGAAACCCCATCTATACTAAAAATACAAAAAGTAGCCGGGTGTGGTGGCACGTGCCTGTAATCCCAGCTATTTGTGAGGCTGCGGCAGGAGAATCGCTTGAATCCAGGAGGCAGAGATTGCAGTAAGCTGAGATCATGCCAAAAAACTGCAACCTGGGGGGTAGAGTAAGATTATGTCTCCAAATAAATAAATGGGATTCTGACACATGCTAAAACATGGATGAACTTTGAAGAAATTAAATGAAATAAGCTGCTGGATAAAAATGTATCATTCCACTTATATGAAATATCTAAAATAGTCAAATACATAGAGACAGAAAGTAGAATGGTGATTGTCAGAACTGAGGTAGGAGAGAGTGGGAGTTATTGTTTAACTGGTACAGAGTCAGTTTGGGAAAGTGAAAAATTCTGGAAATGAATAGTGGTGATATTTGCACAGCATTGTTAATGTACTTCATGATATCAATACTGGAATGTATATTTTACTGCAGTACAATGCAAAATGATAATTTTTCAAAAAAGTCATAGTAGAGACGATGTGAAAATTTTTTTAAGAAAAGGAGGCTTATGTTTCCATTTAAAATTGTTTGTGATACAAAACCCATTGTTCTCCATCATTGATGTCTTCAGGAGAATCTACTCTTTTGATGTTGTGGGGTCTCTCAGGGTTGATAATGGCAGTAGAACAGCATATGTGGACTCGGAAATCCCAGAGGTAGAAAAGGCTATGAGTACATAAGTCCCCTGGGAACTTGCATCAATCCTAGACAGATTATTGGGCTTTCTCATAAATTATATTAAGAGGCTCAAGGTAATTTTCATCTCCAAGGAGCAAAGGAGGGTCTCCAATTGATATGTGTATTACCCTCCCAAAGAAAGTTCAAAGGAAACATTGAGGCTAAACTTAAACTTCATCAAGAAATAATAGATTCCTAAGAAAGTTTTCTGCCTAATGAGGAGGTGTTTCAGAGACCACTTCTTTCTCTGTTCAAGTGGGAACATAAAACTAAAAAAACAGTAAACACAAAATACATGCTTAAAAACTACTTTTCATGCTGCCCACACTCCCCCACAATATCATAGCTACTCCAAAGGTATTGTATATTCTGAGTTTTACTTCTCATCTTAATTAAAGTAATAATAGAAAATGTTATTCATATATAATTAAAATAATGCATGAAATATTTATTCTTGAAACTTCTAAGTTTTCTTTGAAATATCACTTTTATTAAAAATAAATGTGTGACCCACAAGTTAATATTCTATGTAGGAAGTTAACTGTTGAGTAGCAGGAATCCTGAGAAAAAATGGAGTGAATGAGTTCAGAAAACTCAGCCATGAATTCAGACAAAACTAAACAAATACTAATTTTGTGGTCTTGGGCAAATTGTTTAAATTTTTTTTTGCTTATAGTATTGCTATGGGTATCAAAAGTGTTTAAAACTACTGAGTCTCACTTCTAACATTTTACATATTAGTCTCATATCTTCTCATGTTTCACAAGAAACTGTTGTAAGTATGATTGTTCATACTACGATACATGTATTTTTAAAGCACCCTGCACAATTAGATGATCAATAAATACTTGTTGATAATTTATTGATTGTATTAATTTTCTATTGCTGCTGTAGTAAATTGGCACAAATTTAGTAGCTTAAACCAAAACAAAGTTCCTATCTTACAGTTTGGTAGGTTAGATGTCCAACTCAGGTTGGTCTCATTGGATAAAAATTATGTTGCTGGCAGAGCAATATTTTTCTCTGGAGGCTTCAGATCATCCATTTATTTACTTCTCCAACTTTTAGAAGCTTCCTACATTCCTTGGCTCATGGCCACCTCCTCCATGTTCAAAGTCAGCAACCAGCAACATGGCATCTGTCTGAGTCTTCTTTGTTAGTCACATCTTCTTCTGACTCTGAACTTATCCAGGAAAGGGCCATCAATTTTAAGAACCCATGTGATTAAATTGGACCCACTAGAATAATTTAGGATAATCTTCCCTTCTCAAGGGCCATACCCTTCATCACCTCTGCAGAGTCTTTTTGCCATGTTAGGTAACATATCACAGGCTCTGTGGATTTAGGCATGGACATATTTGGTGGACCATTATTCTGCCCTCTACATTGATGTTAAAAACATAAAAGCTGAGATGATCTTATACTGTATATTTTCTTTTTGCAAAGTTCCCAAAACATTTCATGATAGTTTTAAATCACTGTTCTGTATATTGATCGTGTCTCATATGGTTCACCTATTTTAGGGAGAATGGTGAAACATAATCACCTGATTAGGTAGAAAATCATTTATTTTAGGTATCTTTAATATGGTTTAATCAGAAAAGCACCAAAATTAGCCAGTTTCCTGCTGGACATAATTCTGGGTGACTCTCAATGTATTTCAGACTGATTATACTATCTGTAACACGTACTTCTTCATCTGTTGCTTTTCTCCACAAACCTTAATAACCTTTTCAAACACCAAAGAAGTGTTGGTATCCGTAGCCTTCAAAATGCTAATATCATCATGCCAATCTTCATGTGAAAAAACATTTGATCCTCCCGAACAAGCAAAGCATGGTTTCAGCCCCAAATGGGTGTATCCCTAGAAACTGAAGAGAAGTAATTTAATTCAGAACAACATAAAAGGACCAAGTATCTTAGTGTATTTGTTCCCAGAGCTGCTGTAATAATATAGCACAAACTGGGTGATTTAGAACACTACAAATGCACAGTCTCTCAGTTCTGGAAGCCTGAGAGCAAGCCTGTCAGCAGGGCTGGCTCCTGTGAGACGGAATATGTTCCGTGGGTTCCTCCTAGATTCCTAACTTCTGGTGGTTTCCATAGCAACCTTTGGTGTAGAAACCATCACCTCAATCTCAATCTTTATCTTCACGTGGCATTATTCTTCTGTATGTGACTGTCTCCAAATTTCTGCTTTTTGTAGGGACACTAGTTATATTAGATGAGAGTCCATCTTAATAATTTTAATTCTATTAGCTCTGTAAATCCCATTTCTAAATCAAATTACATTCAAAAGTATTGGAGGTTAGAATATCAGTGTGTGAATGTTGGGGGACACATTTCAACCTATAGCACTTGATATTATGTCTTGTGTTTCATATATCTTCAGATGCCTCCTGGCATCATTACTTTGTCTGGCACAATGTCTGAGCTATAACAATAAAACTTACTTGTGTGAGTTGAAATTCTCATATAGCAAAATGGGTAATAAAAAGACAACTTAGCAAAAATGATATTATAAAGCCACAATTTTTCGGACCCAGAGTTCTGTTTTGTAAATGGTATTAGTAGTCAATCGCTTGAAAATTGGAAAATTCCTATTAAGAATTCTACTGTAGGTCACTTCACTTGTTTCACTTAGAACTGGTGAAAAGCTTTTGCTGCCTGCCCAGTGCACTGAAAACAAAATCTAAATACATGGTTCAAAGTGCAGCTTAATTCATGACAGCAGTCAAGCAGTCAGAACCAACTAAATCATATCTGTCACAAACAATAAAGCACAAATCAAATAGCAGTGAAACTAGGAGGTACTAATTTTTAAGTTATGGACAACAAAACTTACCACTTTCCTGCCAAAGCTGGAGAACAAAGCAGATACTCAAATAACTTAGACTATATCTATGCTGAAATAAGAATGGCTTTGGGTCAGATCCTTAATAACACAAGTTTTTTGTCTCCATTGAGGAGCAGTTCCAAAAAGTCCTAGTCACCCGTCAGCTACTATATAAACCTCAAAATGACCTAAGGACTTTTATTTTTAATTCATTACTGAGTTATCCAATTATTTAGCTATTACTGAGAATTTACCACACACCAGGCATTCTGCAAAGTTCCATAAGGCATCTAATGATAAAGCATAATACATATTGGCAAAAAGCATAATATGTATTGGCAAAAAGTTTAGTCGTTTTGATTATTCTATATTAAATTACTTCTTTCCAGCTTCTAGGAATAGAGTCCTACCAACAGACCAGAAGTTTTTTTTTTGCACTTAATAATTTTTAGCATATTTCTTATATTCTAAAATGTAATTCTTTAGGTCAATATTCAAAAACATTCATTTTTTATTCATTACTTACATCTTAGGTTTTAAATTGTATCTTATTATATATGCTGATTTAAATATTAATATACTTATAGACAGAATATATTCTATGGAATATGATTTTTAAAGTACACTTAATGGACTCCTATGTTTCACTGCAACAGTACAAGTTTATTGTTATGATTTCTCTTTCTATTTGTTTTAGAGAAAGACTTGCACTCTGTTGCCCAGGCTGGAGAGCATGGTATGATCATAGCTCCCCACAGCCTCCAACTCCTGTGCTCAAGGGATCCTCCTGCCTTGGAGTAGCTGGGAGGATAGGCATCCCCCAACATGCCTGGTTGATAAGTTTCAAATTAAACATTGCAAATTTTGTTTGTAAAACTACCACTTGTCAAGTTTTTGTGTAGTATTAAAATCCACACTAACTAAAAAAGTTTTAAAAATACTCCTTTTTGTATCTGTGCCAGGCTAGATATTTTTCATATACTTCAACCAGAACAACATGTTGTGACAGATTGAATGTAAAAAGGACACAAAACCTCTGTCTTCTATTCATTCAAATATAATTTTTATGTGTGTACTTGAAAATGACAGTTTGTTATAATAATTGTTGTTATTTATGTTCACATATAATAGGTTTATTGTCATTTATTTTAAATAAATAAATATATGAAACATCTCCCATTTTTAATTTTCAATAAAACAAATATTGATACATATAACCCATATAAAACAAAAACTCTTTGGGGCCCACAATGAACATAATGGAGTCCTGAGACCCGAAAGTTTAAGAATCACGGCATGAATAAATGTTCATCAGCACAGGGCAGTCAACAATGGCAGTAAAGATGCAAACATCACCTGCTTGGGATCCTCCCAATCTGCCCAGAAGGGAGATGTTCTTTTCAGTGCACTGGAAATAGCTTGTGAGTGTTGCAGCTTCCAGCATTACATATTAGAGTCTTATATACTTCATTTCTGTTTCCTTCCTCACCTAGCAAATTTCTGATGATATTATTTTCTAGCTTAGCTGCAGAAAATAATTGTACAGTTGTTCTGAGAACTGTATTTATTTAGAAATTATATTTATAATTATAAATGAATACACTGGGATTCTGACTGTAACCAGTGTAGCCATTTCAACCACTTGTGATATGACTTTTATCACTTCTGCACAAACACTAGGCTCTTAAATCATTTCTCATCAGTGGAACATGGTCAGGCCATTCAAGTTTACTCAAACAGATTTTCCTAATTTCACATGATAGTATTATTCTTATGTGATGGTCAGTCAGGTGTATCTACAAGAGGAGACAGAGGAGACATTCAGGAGAAAATAAAAACAAAGTTTATTATACTTACAGGTTTTAAAGACAGGAGGCAAGCCATACCACACAGGTCCACATGGGAAAGACACCAGGGTGGTTAAGAAGAAGACAGGAGTATAAAGGGAAGGTTTAGGTTACTGTCTTTATTGGGGTTTCCAGGGGGAAAGTCAAAACAAGGCAGGATGAACAGTTTAGGATTGGCTAGTTTGAATAAGTTTAGTGAGCTTTGAGCTATGGGAGTGGTTCCCAGTTGCCTAGAACCTGGTCCTGCAATGGTTAAGGCCGAGAAATACTGCCTCGTGGGGTGCATGGGCTGATAGAGAAAGTGTGGTTCTGGATTGGTTAGTTTACAAATCAAAGGCATGCTCTAGGCTGGGCTAAGATGCCCAAACATCATAATATACAGAAAACTGAAAAATATTAACAAAACCCATTGTATAAGTCCTGCCTGTCCCAAAAAGTATTAGGTTCCTTTGCAAATCCTCTTCTCCACTTCCAAAACTGAGTTAAAGGGATCTCAGAAAAAGGCAGTTATACTACAAGTCCAGAAGCTGGTTACACTCATGCCCCAGAAATACAAGAGCTCCTACCTTAAAAAAAAAAAAAAAAAATTAATTTCAAAGGAAATTTGTATCTCTAACTGTAAATACTACAAATTGAATTCTTTATTTGTGAGGGGAAAAAATTAACTACTGTCTTGCTGGTTATCCTATATGTGTTTTTACTATTTTTATGCATATTTTAATTATTTAACTGGATTTGACTAAATTCAGATATCCTTACTCACCAATGAGAAGGAACAAGAATTTCAGGGCATACAAATTCACCAAAATGACACCAAATTGTGAGGACCTCTTAATTTTTAAAAAAGCACTGTCTTTGTAGAAACTTGTGAATTCACCAAGATATATTAGATTGTTTTATTAAAAACTCTGATGTCTTCCAATGAAAAAAGTGGTCATAAGTCTTAATGAATATGGCTATAAAAGTTTCTATTTCTTGATTTCTTCAGAAATACTCTTTTCCTGGCATCTACTCTGTTCTCTAAAATTCTGTCCTGTAGTGCCATAACACTCAACAAGTAATCTACTTTGAGATTGCAGCTTTATCCAAAACTTCAGAAAATCCTTAATATTGTTAATGTATTTGAAAAATAATTTATATCATTACAATTGTATAATTCTACTGTTAAAACTTTCCACTTCTACAAACTGAAAAACACTGGTACTCTCTGCTTGTTAGCAATGAATGGTTGAGTGATGTTGCAGTTCTTTTTCTAATCTAAGTGTTTTGCCTTTGGTTATATCTGCTTTACACCAACTGAATAAAAATATGTACATTAGAGTATCTCTTCCAATAGTTTTTAACTCACCCTATTTCTCAGGTTGCATTGAAAAAGCGTTCAATTTTAATAATTTTATTATTAATATTTATCTTCATAGAACACTGTATTCATTGTGTCCAACTTCTGGGATTTCATGACTTATGGATTCTCTGCATCATTCATTCTTTCTTTCAATATATCCAGTGGTGTGATGAATTCTGAGAATACAAAGATGAGAAAGTGTTATGTTTGTTCACTCAAAATCTTAACTTCTAACAGAATAATGACTAACTGTATTCAGCAAATTCATACAAAATTATAATACATATATAAAGAGTTGTGAGAGTACTGAGAAAGAACAATTAATTATGCCTAGAAAATAATAAAGGAACTCTTCATAGCAGAGGAAGTAATTAATTTGTATATGGAAAGAACAACAAGTTGACCTTCACCAAGGAAATGAGGGAAAGGTGAGATAAATGGGAGGTGCACAAAGTCACGCAACAGTCCATTGTATGTATACTTGAGGAATTAACAGAAATACAGATTGCCTTCCAGGTTATATGTAACATAGAAATGAGAGGTGTGAGGAAGTGAAATGCCAGGCTAAGCAATTTGTTTTTTGGCATACAGAAAATATTAGCAAGACATTCAGTTTTGTATTTTAGAAATGTGAGTCTGAGAGGAATATGTAGACTAGACAATAGTGGAAAGAATATATGTCAGGATGATAAGGCAATGCAAATATAGCATTACAGGAAAAAAATTTTAAAAAAACTATTCTGAATTGTTTTATTTTCCAAAGGGAATTGGAAATGTGGATTAAAGATTGGTGCAGATAGCTCTTTCCATGTGATTTTTTTTTTCCTACTGCCTATACAGTGCATCGTAGAATGATTATTATATTAGTTGGTGTTTCCCAGGGAAACAGAACCAGTAAGATTAGATAGATAGATGATAGATGATAGATAGATAGATAGATAGATAGATAGATAGATAGATAGATAGATAGAGTGAGTGAGTATTGGCTTACATGAATATGAAAGTTGAGAAGTCCCACAGTTTGCAATAGTCAACCTGGAAACTCAGAAAAGCTGGTGGTATAATTAGGGGTCCTAGGAGCTGGAGAACCAATAGTATAGATTCCAGTTGCAGTCTAAAGGCCTGAGAACCAGGAATGCCGAGGGCAGGAGAATACTGATGTTCCAGCTCAAGCAGCCAGGCATTGAAAGGGCAAACCCAGCCCTCATCCACCTTTTTGTGCTTTTCCGTCCTTCAGTGAATTAGGTGATGCCCAGCACACTGGGGCAGTCTAATCCTGCACCGGCAACCAAGGTATCCAGCTTCTCTCATCAGAACTGACTAGGCGGCTGGCCTGATCCACGGAGAGCAAGGAAGAACAGTGCAGTGTGGTGGTCCACCTGAGAGTCACACAGAGAACGGGAGCCCCCACCCCGCCAGCCAAGGGAGGCAGTGAGTGAGCATGCTACCCCGCAGGGGAAACCGTGCTTTTTCCATGCAACCATGCAACCCAAGAATCGGGAGAACCCACTGGCAAACCCATACCACTGGGGCCTAGGGTTCCAACCCCATAGCTGCGCAGATTCTCAATAGCCTCTCAGCTAGAATCTGCTTAAGCTTGCTGAGTTCCTGGGGAGAGAAGTGACCAGCACCACGGCTGTAGCTGCCTGCAATCTAAGCCATTTGAGCTTCTTGGGAAAAGGACAGCAGCCAGTACTGAGACTCATAACTGCCTAATACTCTTAGCCCTGGGTGGGGAAGGGAGGTATCCATCTCTATAGCTCCAAGCCGCGTTTTCCCCCGAGGAACCCAGGGAAGCTAGGCGGCTTGGTCTCAAGAGGTACCTCCCACAGCCAAACACACCCGCTATGGCAGACTGTGGCCACAGCACTCTTCAGACATGACCCTGACCCATCTTTCTTCACTGGGTGGGGTCTCCCTGTGGGAACTCCAACAACTTCACCAGAGGCTCAGAGAAAAAACTCTGATATCTCTGGGCCTGAGCCACTAGAACCCCTAATGGGAGGGGTGGTCTCAGTCTCTGCGGACCAGCAGACTTAGCTTTCCCTCCTGGTAATTCTGAAAAATTCAGGCAGCCTAGATGAGTGGGTTTCACCCAAGCAGAGTACACCCCCTCCACCAAGAAACAAACTGCTTTATTAAGTAGATCCTGTTTCCTGTGCCACCCAGCTGGTGAGACGTTCCAACAGAGGTTGTCAGACACCCTACACAGGAGCAATCCTACTGGCATAAGGTTGGTGCTCCTGGAGGTCAGAGATCCCAGAAGAAGGAACAGACACCCATCTTTGCTGTTCTCCAGCCTCCTTGAATGACATCTCCAGCCATGGGAGTGAACTAGATGAATAGGGCCTGAAGTGAACACCCAGCAAACCGCAGCAACCCTACAGAAGAGGAATCTGACTACTGAAAGAAAAACAAATAAACAGAAAGCAACAACAACAGCATCGTTGACAACAAAATGTCCCCACAAAAATCCCAACCAAGGGTCAGCAACCTCAAAGATTGAAAAGTAGACAAACTCATGAAGATGAGAAAGAATAAATGAAAACACAGTGAAAACCAAAAAGACAAGAGTACCCCTTCTCCAAATGACCACAATGTCTCTCCAGCAAGGGCACAGAACTGGATGGAGGATGAGATGGACAAATTGACAGACATAGGCTTCAGAAGACGGGTGATTTAAAAAACTCTGCTGTGCTAATGGAGAATGTTCTAACCCAATGCAAAGAAGATAAGAACCTTAATAAAAGGTTAGAGGAGCTGCTAACTAGAATAACCAGTTTAGAGAGGAACATAACTAACCCGATGAAGTTGAAAAACACACCATGAGAACTTGGGGAAGCATATACAAGTATCAACAGCCAAATCGACCAAGCTGAAGAAAGGATTTCAGAGTTTGAAGACCACCTTGCTGAAATAAGGCATGCATACAAGATTAGAGATAAAAGAATACAAAAGAACAAACAAAGCCTCTGAGAAATATGGGACTATGTGAAAAGAACCTACAGTTGACTGGAGTACCTGAAGGAATCAGGGAGAATGGAAACAAGCTGGAAAACACACTTCAGGATATTATCCAGGAGAACTCCTCCAACCTAGCAAGACAGGCCAATAAGCAAATTCAGGAAATACAGATAAGACCATTAAGATACTCCACAAGGAGGGCAACCCCAAGACACGTAATTATCAGATTCTCTGTATTAGTCTGTTTTCATGCTACTGATAAAGAAATACCTGAGACTGGGAAGAAAAGAAATTTAATTGGAGTTCCACATGGCTGGGGAGGCCTCAGATTCATGGTGGAAGTTGAAAGGAACTTCTTACGTGGTGGTGGCAAGAGAAAATGAGGAAGATGCAAAAGCAGAAACCCTTGATAAAACCATCAGATCTCATGAGATGTATTTGCTACCATGAGAAGAGTATTGGAGAAACTGCCCCCATGATTCGAATTATCTCCCACTGGGTCCCTCCCACAACACGTGGGAATTATGAGCATGTAATTCAAGATGAGATTTGGGTGGGGACACAGAGTTAAACTATATCATTCTGCTTCTGGCTCCTCCAAATCTCATGCTCTCACATTTCAAAACCAACCATGCCTTGCCAACAGTCCCCCAAAGTCTTAAGTCATTTCAGCATTAACTCAAAAGTCCACACTCCAAAGTCTCATTTGAGACTTCCCTTCTGCCTAGGAGCCTGTAAAATCAAAAGCAAGCTAGTTACTTCCTAGATGCAATGCTGGTACATGCAGGTATTGGGTAAATACAGCCATTCCAAATGGGAAAAATAGGCCAAAGCAAAGGGGTTACAGCCCCATGCAAGTCTGAAATCCAACAGGCATTCAAATCTTAAAGCTCCAAAATGATCTCCTTTGACTCCATGTCTCACAAGCAGGTCATGCTGAACCAAGAGGTGGGTATCCATGGTCTTGGGCAGCTACTCCCCTGTGGCTCTGCAGGGTTCAGCCACCCTCCCACCTGTTTTTATGGGCTGGCATTGAGTGTCTATGGCTTTTCCAGGCACATGATGCAAGCCGTCAGTAGATCTACCATTTTGGGGTATGGAGTATGGTAGCAATCTTCCAGCTCCACTAGGTGGTGCCCCAGTAGGGACTCTGTATGGGAGGTCCAACCCCATATTTCCCTTCCGCATTGCCCTAGCAGAGGTTCTCCATGAGACCCTAACCCCTGCAGCAAACTTCTGCCTGGTCATCCAGGCGTTTCCATACATCTGAAATCTAGGTGGAGGTTCCCAAACCTCAATTCTTGACTTCTCTGCACTCGCAGGCTCAACACCACATGGAAAGTGCCAAGGTTTGGGGATTACACCCTCAGAAACCATGGCCCAGGCTCTTTGGCCCCTTTCAGACAGGACTCAAGTGGCTGGGATGCAGGACAACAAGTCACTAGGCTGTACACGTTTCAGGTACCCTGGTGCAGCCCACAAAACCATGTTCTCTTAGGACTCTAGGTCTGCAATCCAATGGGCTGCCATGAAGCTCTCTGACATGCCCTGGGGACATTTTCCCCATTGTCTTGGGGATTAACGTAAAATCAGAGCAGAATTGAAGGAGGTAGGGATACGAAAAGCCCTACAAAAAATCAGTGAATCCAGGAGCTGTTTTTTGAAAAAATTAACAGAATAGATAGACTGCTGACTAGACTAATAAAGAAGAAAAGAGAGAAGAATCAAATAGACACATTAAAAAATGATAAAGGGAATATCACCACTGATGCCACAGAAATGCAAACTACCATCAGAGAATACTGTAAACACCTCTATGAAAATAAACTAGAACATATGGAAGAAATGGATAAATTCCTGGACACATACACCCTCTCAAGACTAAACCAGGAAGAAATCAAATCCCTGAATAGACCAATAACAAGCTGGGAAATGGAGCCACTAATTCATAGCCTACCAACCGAAAAAAGTCCAGGACCAGACAGAACCACAGCCGATTTCTACCAAAGTTACAAAGAGGAGCTGGTACCTTCCTTCTGAAACTATTCCAAACAATTGAAAACGAGGGAATCCTCCCTAACTCATTTTATACGGCCAGCATCATCCTGATACCAAAACCTTGCAGAGATACAACAAAAAGGAAAAGTTCAGGCCAATATCCCGGATTAACATCAATATGAAAATCCTCAATAAAATACTGGCAAACCAAATCCAGCAGCCCATCAAAAACTTTGTCTACCATGATCAAGTCAGGTTCATCCCCAAGATGCAAGGCTGGTTCAACATACACAAATCAATAAACAAAATCCATCACATAAACAGAACCAAAGACAAAAAACACATGTTTATCTCAATAGATGCAGAAAAGGCCTTCAATAAAATTCAACATCCCTTTATATTAAACAACTCTCTTTATAAACTAGGCATTGATGGAACATAACACAAAATAATAAGAGCTACTTACGACAAACCCACAGCCAACATCATATTGAATGGGCAAAAGCTGGAAGCAATCCCATTGAAAACTAGTACAACACAAGGATGTCTCTCACCACTCTTATTTGACATAGTATTGGAAGTTCTGGCCAGGGCAATCAGGCAAGAGAAAGAAGTAAAGAGCATTCAAATAAGAAAAGAGTAAGTCAAATTGTCTCTGTTTGCAGATGACATGATTCTACATTTAGAAAACCTCATTATCTCAGCCTCAAAATTCCTTAAGCTCATAAGGAATTTCAACAAAGTCTCAGGATACAAA
The DNA here is from genome assembly GCF_007565055.1 of Rhinopithecus roxellana. Classification (NCBI taxonomy): domain Eukaryota; kingdom Metazoa; phylum Chordata; class Mammalia; order Primates; family Cercopithecidae; genus Rhinopithecus; species Rhinopithecus roxellana. The sequence continues at coordinate 15,300,230 of NC_044549.1, read as the reverse complement.
ATCAAAGTGCGAAAATCGCAAGCATTCCTTTACACCCACAATAGACAGAGAGAGCCAAATCATGAATGAACTCTCATTCACAATTGATCAAAAAGAATAAAATGCCTAGTAATACAACTAACAAGGATGTGAAGAACCTCTTCAAGGAGAGCTACAAACCACTGCTCAAGAAAATAAAAGAGGACACAAACAAATGGAAAAACATCCCATTCTCATGGTTAGGAAAAATCAACATTCTGAAAATGGCTATACTGCCCGTTATCTATAAATCTATAAATTACTGCTCAGTAATTTATAGATTCAATGCTATTCCCATCAAACTGCCATTGAAGTCCTTGACAAAATTAGAAAAAAATATTACTTTAAATTTTATATGGAATCAAAGAAGACCCCACATAGCCAAGACAATCCTAAGCTAAAAGAACAAAGCTAGAGGCATCATGCTACCTGACTTCAAACTATACTGCAAGGATACAGTAACCAAAACAGCATGGTACTGGTACCAAAACAGACAAACAGACCAATGGAACAGATCAGAAACCTGAGAAATAACACCACATGTCTATGACCATCTGATCTTTGACAAACCTGACAAAAACAAGCAATGGGGAAAAGATCTGCTATTCAATAAGTGGTGCTGGGAAAACTGGCTAGCCATATGCAGAAAACTAACACTGAATTCCTTTCTTATACCTTATACAAAAATTAACTCAGTATTTATTAAAGACTTAAATGTAAAACCCAAAACGATAAAAACCTTAGAAAAAAATCTAGGCAATACCATTCAGGACATAGACATGGGCAAAGACTTCATGACAAAAACTCTGAAAGCATTGTAACAAAAGCAAAAATTGACAAATGGGATCTAATGAAACTAAAGAGTTTCTGGAGTTTCTGCACAGGAAAAGAAACTATCATTAGCATGAATAGGCAACCTACAGAATGGGAGAAAATTTTTGCAATCTATCCATCTGACAAAGATCTAATAACCAGAATTTACAAGAAACTTAAACAAATTTACAAGAAACAAACAACCCCATTGAAAAGTGGGCAAAGGATATGAACAGAAATTTCGCAAAAGAATACATTTACGTGACCAACAAACATAAAATAAATTCAACATCATGGATCATTAAAGAAATGCAAATTAAAACCACAATGTGATTCCATCTCATGTCAGTGAAAATAGCAATCATTAAAAAGTCAAGAAACAATAGATGCTGGTGGGGCTGTGTAGAAATAGGAATGCTTTTACATGGTGGAAATGTAAATTAGTTCAACCATCGTGGAAGACAATATAGTGATTCCCCAAGGATCTACAACCAGAAATAGCATTTTACCCAGCAATCCCATTAGTGGGTATATACCCAAGGGAATATAAATCATTCTACTATAAAAACACATGCACATGTATGTTTATTGCAGCACTATTTACAGTAGCAAAGTCATGGAACCAAACCAAATGCCCATCAGTGCTAAACTGGATAAAGAAAATGTGGTACATATACACCACGGAATATTATTCAACCATAAAAAAGAATGAGATAATTTCCTTTGCAGGGACATGGATGAAACTGGAAGCCATCATCTTCAGCAAACAAACACAGGAACAGAAAACCAAACACTACATGTTTTCACACGTAAGTGTGTATTAAACAATAAGAACACATAGAAACAGGGAGGGGAACAACACACACCAAGCCCAGTTGGGGTGCGGGGGGCAAGGGAAGTGAACTTAGAGGACAGGTCAACAGGTGCAGCAACCACTATGGAACACCTATACCTATGTAACATAACTGCACATTCTGCACATGTATCCTGGAACTTAAGTAAAAACCTTTTAAAAAAAGAAATAATGGTACCCAGTCATGTTGACACATAAAATTAACCATCATGGTCATCAAGAAACTATGCTGGTTTCTTAAATATTTCTGTTGATATACTTCAAAATTTTAATTTATTAAAGCTTTAAAATCACGTGAAAGGTGTTCTTGTTCATTTTTTGTGTCTTGTAATTGCTGTTTTCCCACAATTTACTCATTTGCATGTTCGCATAATTTTTAACTTTTGAAAGTTTTCCTTTCCTGACTGATGGTCATATTTTAATTTTTATTAAATTGAATTATGTTGAATCAAATAATTATAGATTATTGTCTTTCTTAACATTTATCTTTTCCATTTTATCTTTGCATTACATGATGATTTTTTTCCAAAACATTTTATGGAGTGGCTTCAAATAATCTTTAAATTTCCTGTTATTGACTTTTAAATGTTTTCTTACATTTTTCTCCTAATATTTACATTGTGTCTACACTTTATACAGCCAGAAATTCTAACATATCTCAGCCATGATTCTCATTAGATAGTAACAATATAATAATAATAAAATAACCAAAAAAAGTATTTGTGTATGGAAAATTTTTGCTATAAATCTGTCTTAATTTTTCATATTTATAAAATTTATATACATTAAATATCTTAGTCAGTTTGGACGCCTTTAGAAAAATACAATAGACTGAATGGCTTAGAGAACAAATATTCAGTTTTTACAGTTCAAGAGGCTAGAAAGTCCAGGATTAAAGCACCAGATGATAGGCATCTGAGGAGACACTCTTCCTTCCTTGTATATAGCCTCCTTCTCACCACACCTTCACACAGCTGAGAGTAATAATCATCATTTTCATATTTCTTCTCATAAGAGTCCTAACCTCATCCAAAGGAGTTCACTGTCATGACTTTGTTAGCTCTAAAAGGCCCCACATTCAAACATCATCACATTGAGGACTAGGGCTTCAATACATAAATTTTAGAGTACAATCATCCAGTCCAAAGCACTAAGTTAAATTGAGCTTCTCTGAGCTTGATAGCAGCATCCAGAACTGGCAGAAGCAAATGCAAATCTCCCTGGAGAAAAGTATCTTTATTTAATCACTGTCTCTGAATTACTACAGATTGAATACAAGTAAATATGATGTAATTACTAAACACTACTAAAATTATAAGAAAACAAATGAACATAAATAAAAGTTATCAAAATTTTCAAAAAACTAACACCTCAAAATTTTAGTTATTAGGCTTATCACATGAAGAACATAAAATGGCTGCTTATGAGGACATAAACGATACATAAATACACTTGAAAAAGCATACAAGGAACACTGGACACATTTTTAAATTTAGTCAAAAAAGGATTTCAAGAATGAGAAATGTAATTGTTGAAATAAAATAAAAACTCAATAGGTGAGTTAAACCTAGGATTAGATGTGTCTGAAGAAATAAACCGTGATTTGAAAGGTACATATTTAATACAATCCAGGATGCAACAGAGAGAGACAAAAAAGAAATATGGAAATGCATGTGAGCAAAGAGATCTGAAAGTTGAAGTAAGAATGCCAAACATAAGCTTAAAGGAAGTTCCAGAATAAAAGAACACAAAGAATGAGAAAGAAAATGTTTAAAATAATACTAGCTGAGAATTTTCAAAAATTTATGAAAAACAGAAGTCATAATATTCAAGAATCGTACTGTATTCCATGAAGAGCAAAGAACCCACACAAATTTATTTACGTCCCTAATAATAAAAAAAATGAAAAGATAAAGACTTCAAATGCATAAGAAAGGCAGAAAACCAACAAAGGAACAACTATTAAGCCAAAAGTGTGATTCCAAAAAAACTAGAAAATAATAAATGATAAAATGTATTCAGTGCTTAAAATATGTAAGGCATGTAACAAGTACAAACGTTAATTCTGTTAATCCTATGAAACAGGTATTATTAATACAATACTAATTTTACAAATGGAGAGGGCAAATGATGAAAAGCTTAGGTAAGTTACCCAACATTCCTCAGATACTAAAACATAAGTCTAGATTTGTATCAACAAAGTTAAGCACCAATGCCCAGACTCTAAATTATTATTCTCTCCTCTTTCTCATGGAGATCCAAATGAAAGCTCATTGAAAATAATTCCCATCCCAACTATCTGAACAGTGTTTCAAGAACAAAGCAAATAAAACATGCTTTTGTGGCAAAACAAATAAATAAATAAATGACCTGAGGAAACCTGAGTGTCAATGAACACTCAGAAAAGAAAGCACTAGAAACTAATTTTAAGAAAATGAATCATACTTACCTGGCAGGGGAGATACCATGATCACGAAGGTGGTTTTCCCAGGGCGAGGCTTATCCGTTGCACTCCGGATGTGCTGCCTCCTGCGATTTCCCCAAATGTGGGAAACTCGACTGCATAATTTGTGGTAGTGGGGGACTGCGTTCGTGCTCTCCCCTAAAAAAAAAAAAAAAAAAAAGAAAATGAATCTAGTAGAAATATATTTTTTAAAAGCAAATCAATAAAATATTTAATACTAGTATATTTACACCTTGTTTACACAAAGTAATAATAACAATAATATTTGATTTAATGGAGTTCAAAAGGGGAAGTAAATACTAGACAGTAATAACTCCTCATCTTGGAATGGTAAGGAGAGAGAGGTTGCTGTGATCTGAATTAATACCTTTCAGAAACCTTATGTCGATTAGAATATAAGACACTGATTAACTTTGTATTGCATAAAGTTAAATAATCTTGGTAAACGTAGAACTAGAGGATTTGTCTTGAAAAGTTGTATGGAGAAAATAAAATTAAAAATAAAATTGAATTAAAAAATACAAGAAAAGAGAAATAATAGTGCTTAATATGTACAAAACTCAAAATATGATAGTGAAAAATACATCTGTCAGTACCTGTTGTAGGCCAACAAGTTTGATGCCCACTGCATAATAACATGCCAATACACCAAGACAGCAGGGTTTGCAGCAGAGAAAAATCCTCAAATACATTGCCCCAGATAGTTCTGGACTTGGGATTTTTAAGCAGATCATGGAGGGTGAGGAACTGTACAATTTGGATTATTGATTGGTCAAGGTAAAGGACATAAAATCATCAGGATGTGGAGACTGCATTGTTTGATGAGTCAGCTTCTAATGGGGTCTTGCAGAACAGCTAATTTTTCACTGACACACAGGACCTGAGGAATATCTCAAAGGGGAAACTTAATGTTGTATAATGTTTAAGTTGTTATCTAAAGAGCAGTTAAGGGAAGCTATAATCTAGGGACTACGTGATTCTAAAAAAATAGGTACCTAACTACTATGAAAAAGCAGCTAAGAGAACAAGCTGACCTAATGATTAATAATGAATGTGCTGGAAATTTGGTTTATTTTTGTTTCTCCTTCACCTTCCTTCCCTGAATACTTTTATAAAGCTTATGGGGACAGTTTCATAATTACAATAAACAGAAGTGGTTTGTGTTGAATGAAATTTGACAGATCTTTTTTCTAACTCTACCCATCAAGAGAGAGAATTTACTTCTCTATTTTTTGAATCTGACTGACCTTGGTACTTACAGCTGAAGTAACGTATTATTTCTAAGCAAGGAATTAAGAGGTCTTGCAGTTTCCATTCTCACTCTCTTGCTACACCGAGATCTCCCTGTGAAGATGTTTTAGTGACCCAACTTGACGAAAGACCACAAAGACAGAGAGGATCATTTTAATGGATAAAGGAAATCACCAAATCATGATTGAAAAATAATTCTATGGGACTTGTCACAATTTTAAACACATACAAAACTAATAAACTGAGTATAGTCTTGGAATTCAAATAATTATTTTAAAATCATTCATAATAGCAGGAGCTTTAACACATTATATTTAAAAGATCAATCAGACAACAGACAAAATATTACTTATCAAGGATGACCATTTGCTGGTGTTCACCAGTACAGCTGCATCATTTTATCATAGCCTATATCTATTCAGATGATTCATATATGCCATAATGTTTATAAATTCTTTGATATCACTTCCATCAGCAAAGTGGTAAATGTTTTTTAATAATACACTAACAATCTTTATTAAATGAAAATATAAAACCCTGTACCCTAAATATAGATAATGCATTTTTCTTAAGCATAAATAGAACATTTTAATAAAAATTGCCCATGTATCTGTCACAAAGCAAATCTCAACAAGCTAAAATATTGCTGCCATATAGATTATAACTGCTAAATACAATGAAATTAAGTCAGTTATCTAAAATAGAAACATAACCAGGCAATGAAACAAACATTGGACATTCTAAAACTTAAGAAATGTAGGATCCAAAGAAGAAACATTAAGAACAATTTTAATATTGTTAGATAAAAAAATTCTAAATATATCGGAGAAATTTTATTGAAATCTGAATAATAAGTCTATTACATTTTTGAAAAAAAATACAAATGTATTTCTACCTTACCATTATAAGAATGAATTTTAAGTGGAATAAAGTACTATATATAATAACATAACTGTAACACAATTAGAAGAAAATATCTTGTGACTTCAGATAAAAAAAGTATTTCTTAAAGTATTGGCATTCAGAAGAATATTTCTTGATAGAGGTCATTATGGCAAATGGGAGGCAGAATTAGATTGCGGCTCCAGACACAGCAGCATGTAGAGGCTTGTATTGTGAATTTTAGCTCCAGATTGACTGCAAAAACAAATGAGCAATCCCAAGAGGACCCACAAACCCTCTGAAGGAAATGGACTGCTCCTGCAGGACCCAGGAGACACCCCAAATACTGTGATGATCCAACTATGGAAGTGCGAAACGGAGACCCTCCTCCCCTGCGCACACACCCTCACTGGAGAAACTGAGGGCCTGTCTGCAGGAAAAGTTTTTGACTTTACCTGGAGCTGAGTCAATTTAGAGAGCTGAGCAAAATACAAGCATAGAGGAGGCAGTAGAAAGGCCCTTGGTGTAAAACTCAACAGGGAGAAGGGGATTCCTCGTTGAACTTTGTAACAATTCAAAAGGTGCAAGAATCCTCCTGGCCAGAAGTCAGGGAGGGCACAATTCCAGTGTGCAGATTCCACAGGTAGGGGAAGAACCAAGCCCTTTTCTTTTGCAGCTGGGAAGCCGATAGCCTGCAGCAAGTTTTCAAGCCCATCTTGCCCTCCTCCTCGAGACAGACTCAGGACTGTGATGGAAGGCACAGTGGGAGTGAGACCAGCCCTTTGATTTGCGTGGGAGCTGAGTGAGGCATGTGATGCTTTCCCTCACTTCCCTGACAACCTGCATGACTCAGCAGAGGCAGCCATAATCCTCCTAGGTACACAGCTCCGGTGACCTGGGAACATCACCCCCACCCTCAACAGCAACCACAGCAAGATTCCCACAAGGAGAGTCTGAGCTTGGCCATACTTAGCCCTGCCCTAACCTGATGGGCCTTCCAGTTCACCCTGGTAGCTGAAGACAAAGGGCATATATTCTTGGGAGTTTTAGCATCTAGCCCACCACTGGTTCCTCTCCATACTACCACAGCTGAAGCTCTCTGGAAAGCAGCACCTCCTGGCAGGAGGCCAACCAGCACAGAAATAGAACATTAAACCACCAAAGCTAAGAACCCTCACAGAGTCCATTTCACCCTCCTGCCACCTCCACCAGAAAAGACTCTGGTATCCACAGCTGAGAGATCCATAGATGGTTCATAGCACAGGACTCTGTGCAGAGAATCCCCAGTACCAACCTGGAGCTGGGCAGACTTGCTGAGTGGCTAGACTCAGAAGAGAGACAACAGTCACTGCAGCTCAGCTCACAGGAAGCCACATGTGTAGGAAAACGGGAGAGTACTACATCAAGGGAACACCCCATGAGACAAAAGAATCTGAAGAACAGCCTTCAGCCCTAGACCTTCTCTCTAACAGAGACTACCCAAATAAGAAGAAACCAGAAAACCAACTCTGGTAATATGACAAAACCAGGCTCTTTAACACACGCAAAAAACCACACTAGTTCACCAGCAATGGATTCAAACCAAGAAGAAATCCCTGATTTACCTAAAAAAGAATTCAGGAGGTTAGGTATTAAGCTAATCACGGAGGCACCACAGAAAGATGAAGCCCAATATAAGTAAATCCCAAAAATAATAGGAGAAGTGAAGGGAGAAATATTCAAGGAAATAGATAGCATAAATTAAAAAAAAACCTAAACTTCAGGAAACATTGAACACACTTATAAACATGCAAAATGCTCTGGAAAGTCTCAGCAATAGAATTTAACAAGTATAGTAAAGAAATACACAGCTCAGACAAGGTCTTCGAATGAACCCAATTCAACAAAGACAAAAAAATATGAACAAAGCCTTCAAAAAGTCTGGGATTATGTTAAACAACCAAACCTAAGAATAATTAGTGTTCCTGAAGAAGAAGAGAATTCTAAAAGCTTGTAAAACATATTTGGTGGAATAATCCTGGAAAACTTCCCTGGCCTTTCTAGAGACCTAGACATCCAAATACAAGGAGCAGGAAGAACACCTGGGAAATTTAATGCAGAAAGATCATTACCTAGACACATTGTCATCAGGTTATCTAAAGGTAAGATGAAGGAAAGAATCTTAAGAGTTGTGAGACAGAAGGACCAGGTAACCCATAAAGGAAAACCTATCAGATTAACAGCAGATTTCTCAGCAGAAACCCTACAATCTGGAAGGGATTGGGGCCCTATCCTCAGCCTCCTCAAACAAAACAATTATCAGCCAAGAATTTTGTATCCAGTGAAAGTAAGCATCATATATGAAGGAAAGTTACATTCCTTTTCAGGAAAAAAAAAAAAAAATGCTGAGAGAATTTGCCATTACCAAACCACCACTACAAGAACTGCTAAAAGGAACTCTAAATCTTGAAACAAATCCTGAAAAAACACGAAAACAGAACATCTTTAAAGCATAAATCACACAAGAACTATAAAGCAAAAATACAAATTAAAAAGCAATAATAAAATAACAAAAATACACACCCAACAAAGAGCACAATGCATGCATCGGTACCGCACATTTCAATACTAACATTGAATATAATGAATATATGAATATAATGAATATAATGACTTCAATGCTCCACTTAAAAGATATAGAACCACAAAATGGATAAGAACTTACCAACCATCTGCTGCCTTTGGGAGACTCACCTAATACATGAGAACTCACATAAACTAAAAGTAAAGGGATGGAAAAAGGCATTTCATGAAAATAGACACCCAAACCAGGCAGGAGTAGCTATTCTTATATCGGAAAAAAAAAAAAAAAAAAAAAAAAAAAAATTCAAAGCAACAGCATTAAAACAGACAAAAAGTGACATTATATCATGATAAAAGGCCTTGTCCAACAGGAAAATATCACAATCCTAAACATATATGCACCTAACACTGGAGTTCCCAAATTTATAACAATAACTAATAGACCTAAGAAATGAGATAGACAGCAACACAATAATAATGGGGGACTTTAATACTCCATTGACAGCACTAGACAGGTCATCAAGACAGAAACTCAACAAAGAAACAATGGATTTAAACTATACCTTTGGAACAAGTGGACTTAACAGATATATACAAAATATTTAATCCAACAGCTGCAGAATATACATATTCAACAGCACATGGAAGTTTCTCCAAGATATCGTATGATAGACCACAAAATGAGCCTCAATAAATTTAAGAAAAATAAAATTATATCAAGCACTCTGTCAGACCGCAGTGGAATAAAACTGGAAATCAACTCCAAAAGGAACCTTCAAAACCATGCAAATACATGGAAATTAAATAACCTGTTTCTGAATGAGCATTGGGTCAAAAACGAAATCAAGATGGAAATTAAAAAATTATTCCAACTGAATGACAATAATGACACAACCTACCACAACCTCTGGGACATAGCAAAGGCAGAGATAAGAGGAAAGCTCAGAGCCCTAAATGCCTATATCAAAAAGACTGAAAGAACACAAACTGACATTCTAAGGTCTCACCTCACGGAACTAGAGAAACAGTAACAAACCAAACCCAAACCCAGCAGAGGAAAGGAAATAACCAAGATCAGAGCAGAACTAAATGAAATTGAATTTAAAAAATTACAAAATATAAATGACACAAAACGTTGGTTTCCTGAAAAGATAAATAAAATTGATAGGCCATTAGCAAGATTAACCAAGAAAAGAAGAGAAAAAATCCAAATAACCTCACTAAGAAGTGAAACAGGAGATAATACAATAGGCACTAGAGAAATACAAAAGATCATTCAAGGCTATTATGAACACCTCTACACACATAAACTAGAAAGCCTAGAAGAGATGGGTATATTTCTGCAAATATACAACCCTCTTAGCTTAAATCAGGAAGAATTCATCACCCTGAACAGATCAATAACAAGCAGTGAGATTGAAATGGTGATTTAAAAACTACCAACAAGAAAGAGTCCAGGACCAGATAGATTCATAGCAGAATTCTACCAGACATTCAAAGATTTGATACCAATCCTTTTGACACTATTCCATAAGATAGATGAGAAAGAAGGAGCCCTCCCTAATTCATTCTACGAAGCCAGCATCACCCGAATACCAAAACCAGGAAAGACGGTAACCAAAAAAGAAAACCACAGACTGATATCCTTGATGAACACAGATGTTAAAATCCATAACAAAATACTAGCTAACCAAATGTAACAAAATATCAAAAAGATAATCCACCATGATCAAGTGGATTTCATACCAGGGACGCAGGGATGGTTTAACATATGCAAGTCAATAAATGTGATACACCATATAAACAGAATTAAAAACAAAAATTGGCCAGCGCTGTGACTCACGCCTGTAATCCCAGCACTTTGGGAGTCTGAGGAGGGCAATTCATGAGATCAGGAGATGGAGACCACGGTGAAACCCCGTCTCTACTAAAAACACACACACACACACACAAAAATTAGCCGGGCATTGTGGCGGGTGCCTGTAGTCCCAGCTACTGGGGAGGCTGAGGCAGGAGAATAGAGTGAACCCAGGAGGTGGAGCTTGCAGTGAGTCGAGATCGCTCCACTGCACTCCAGCCTGGGTGACAGAGCGAGACTCCATCTCAAAAAAAAAAAAAAAAAAAAAATCACATGATCATCTCAATAGATGCAGAAAAAGCATTCAACAAAATCCAGCATCCCTTTATGATTAAAATGCTCAACAAAATTGACATGCCAGGGATACACCTTGATGTAATAAAAGCTATCTATGACAAACCCACAATCAAAATAATACTGAATGAGGAGAAGTTGAATGCATTCCCCTGAGAACTGGAAAAAGACAAGGATGTCCACTCTCACCACTCCTCTTCAACACAGTACTGGAAGTCCTAGCCAGAGCAATCAGATGAGAGAAAGAAGTAAAGGGCATCCAAACTGGTCAAGAGGAAGACAAACTGTCACTGCTGTTGTTATAATTGTTTATCATGAAAACCCTAAAGACTCCTTCAGAAAGTTCCTCTAACTGATAAAAGAATTCCACAAACTTTCTGGATACGAGATTAATATAAACAAATCAGTAGCTCTTCTATACACCAACAGTGACTAAATGAAGAATCAAATCAAGAATTCAACTCCTTTCATAATAGTAGCAAAATAAAACAATAAAATAAAATATAACACGTAGAAATATACCTAACCAAGAAGTCAAAATACCTCTACAAGGAAAGCTATGAAATGCTGCTGAAAGAAATTATAGATTACACAAATGGAAACATATATGCCCATGGATTGGTAAAATCAATATTGTGAAAATAAACATACTGCCAAAGCAATCTAGAAATTCAATGTAATCCCCATCAAAATACCACCATCATTCTTCACAGAATTAGAAAAAAAATTTCTAAAATTCATATGGAACCAAAAAGGAGCCCGCATAGCCAAAGCAAGACTAAGCAAAAAGAACAAATCTGGAGGAATGACACTACCTGATTTCAAATTATACTATAAGGCCACAGTCACCAAAACAGCATGGTACTGGTATAAAAATGGGCACATAGACCAGTGGAACAGAATAGAGAACCCAGAAATAAACCCAAACACAGCCAATTGATCTTTGATAAAGTAAACAAAAACATAAAGTGGGGAAAGGACACCCTTTCCAATAATTGATGCTGTAATAACTGGTTAGCCACATGTAGGAGAACGAAATTGGACCCTCGTCTCTCATCTAATTCAAAAATCAATGCAAGATGGATTAAGGACTTAAACTTAAGACCAGAAACTATAAAAATACTAGAAGATAATTTTGGAAAACGCTCCTAGACATTGGCATAAGCAAGGATGCCAAGAACCCAAAAGCAAATGCAATAAAAACAAAGAAAATAGCTGGTACCTAATTAAACTATAGAGCTTTTGCATGGCAAGAGGAACAGTCAGCAGAGAAAACAGACAACCCACAGAGTAGGAGAAAATCTTCACAATCTGTACATCTAACAAAGGGCTAATTTCCAGAATCTACAATGAACTTAAACAATAAGTTAACAATGAACTCAAACAGTAAGAGAAAAAAAAATCCCATCAAAAAGTGGGCTAAGAGCATGAACAGACAATAATCAAAAAGATACACACATGGCCAACAAACACATGAAAAAATGTTCAACATCACTAATGATCAGGGAAATGCAAATCAAAACCACAATGCAGTACCCCCTTACTCCTGCAAGAGTGGCCATAACCAAGAACTCAAAAAACAGTAGATGATGGTGTGCATGCTGTGAACAGGGAACACTTCACTTCCACCCTGCTGGTGGGAATGTAAACCAGTACAGCCACTATGGGAAACAGTGTGGAGATTCCCTAAAGAACTAAAAGTAGAACTACCATTTGATCCAGCAATCCCACTACTGGGTATCTGCCTAGAGGAAATGAAGGCATTATTCGAAAAAGATACTTGGGCAGACATGTTTACAGCAGCACAATTCACAACTGCAAAATCGTGGAACCAACCCAAATGCCCATCAGTAGACAAGTGGATAAAGAAACTGTGAGATAGATATATAATATATTTAAAATATATCACATATATATACATATACATGTGTATATATGTGATGGAATACCTCTTAGCCATAAAAAGGAATGAATTAACAGTACTTACAGTGACCTGGATGAGACTGGAGACTATTTTTCTAAGTGAAGTAAATCAAGAATAGAAAACCAAACATCATATGTTTTCCCTGTTACGTGGGTTCTAAGCTATGAGGACACAAAGGCACAATAATGATATAATGGACTTGGGGAGAAGAGTGTGAAGGGGGTGAGGGATAAAAGACTACAAATATGGTGCTGTGTATACTGCTTAGGGGATGGGTGTACTAAAATTTCATAAATTACAACTGAAGAACTTACTAATGTAACCAAATACAACATGCACCTTGATAACTTATGGGAGAAAACTTTTTAAATAAAAAATAAATGAGGTGATATAAGTGAAAAAAAAGAAAAGAAAGTATTTTTTAAATTCTTCACATCAATAAGAAGGAACAAATTCCAATACAAAAATAGATAAACTCTATCAATGTACCTTCAAAAAAAAGGAAAATAAAAGGGGAAAAAACAAAAAAATTAATTGCTTTGGAAATTGGGAACATATAAATTAAGTCTTCCAGTTGATACAATTTCATGCTCACAAGATTAACAAAATATGTACATATCAAGTATATGTACAACAGTACAGTCATACTCTGCTATTCTGGGTAAAAATTAGTACATCAATCGTATAAATAAATTTACATTCTTCTAATAGATTTGGGGATATGCCTACCATAATAATCAATGATTCCATGCTTAAAAAATTTAAGATGTCACTTATTCTTTATATTATGTGTCTTTTACAAAGTGTTCAAAACATTTTTTCTTATATTATCTCATTTTATTTAAAAGTAACAACATACCTTTAGCTAAGATGGTGTAGATACTCTACATATAATTTAAAATATTCTTAAGTGCATTGTTTATAAAACAAAATAAAAAACTAAAATGTCCATTGAATTTAATTATGGAATGAAATATACCGCAGAGAAAATGAAAAAAACTAAAACTATGTTCATCAATATGAATAAACCTTCAACACATAAAACTTTTAAAAAGCTATAGAGGAACACATAGAAAATTGATAACATTGTACATAATTAGAAAACATAAAAATGTTTCCAATGAACAATCTGTATGTCCCCTCCCCTGACACACGAGACAGCGTCTTGCTCTGTCGCCCAGGCTGGAATGCAGTAGCATGATCTTAGCTCACTGCAACCCCTGTCTCCTGGGTTCAAGCAATTCTCCTGCCTCAGACTCCTGAGTAGCTGCGATTGCAGGCATGTGCCACCATGACCAGCTAATCTTTGTACTTTCAGTTGAGACGGGGTTTCACCCTGGTGGTCAGGTTGGTCTTCGAACTCTTGACCTCTTGGTCTGCCCGACTCGACCTCCCAAAGTGCTGGGATTACAGGCATTAGCCACCTCACCCAGCCAACAATTTGTATCTTAAAGATAAGTACATGTACTCAAACCATAAAGTAAAGCAAAAATAAGATAAACTTTCCAGATCACAAAAGACATGTGCCATTGGGAATGAACATGCAAAACATTTCAATTTATTGGCTAGAATTTCCATAAGTTGGAACTGGCTCTGTAGATATTCAATTTACTGTACCTTTCACTTAATTATATAACAAATATTCTTTCACATGAATAAATTATTTTGCAAAAATTTCTTCTAAGGTATAAAAAAGGGTTATAAAATTATAAACAAGCTAGATATTATCAATAAATAATCAGTTTAATAAATTAAGCATTTTTCTGAAATGTAATTTTGTACAATCATTAAAAAAACTATATACAGTCATAATATATTTTCCATGGTTACAGAAAAGAATGCATAGTATGATCCTGACAGTGTAAAATTACACATTAATATTTATGTGTGTGAAATACCATTGAAATCTATCAAGTTTTTCATCAAGATGTCAGCAGTTTTGTCTGACTCGTTAAGTTTTACTATTCCTACAACTTTTGTGTACTGTTTGAAGTTTATACAAAAGCCATGCATCATGTTTATCAATAATAAAAATGTTTTAATTTTGAAACCATTCACTTACATTCATTTATACATACACACATTCATGCACACATACTTCAAATGTGTAGCTAAATGGGAAGATGAGGCCCCTTGTTCAAAATTCATCCACTTTATTAGCTAAGAAGCCACAATTTAAGTTAAACAGAATTGGATAAGAATTCCATCTCCACCATATACCAATTGTATTACCCTGAATAATGCATGGACACTATTTTCACTTTTATAATTTGGTCTCATACTTATTTTGTTTGGACATATATAAATGATAATAGTTATTCAGCTACTGTTATCTTGTAGATGAATCAAAATAAAATCTATGAGGCCTAAACCTTAAAAATTATGGGCCAGGCATGGTGGCTCACACCTGTAATCCCAGCATTTTGGGAGGCCGAAGTGGTTGGATTACCTGAGGTCAGGAGTACAAGACCAGCTTGGCCAACATGGCAAAACCCCGTCTCTACTAAAAATACAAAAATTAGCCAGGCATGGTGTCAGGTGTCAGTAATCCCAGCTACTCTGGAGCCTGAGGCAGGAGAATTGCTTGAATGAGGAGGCAGATGTTGCTTTGAGCCGAGATCATACCACTGCACTCCAGCCTGGGCAACAGAGCAAGACTCAGCCTCAAAATAGATTTAAAAATAAATAAATAAACCTTAAAAATTATGACATTGTGTGAGCACAGTCATATCTTGCTTGGTTTCATACAGAAGAAAATGCAACATTATAAAATTTAAATGGACCAAAAGGTCTGATTACAAAAAAAACCTTGAAAACCAACTCTTGGTCTTAATTGTAAATATTGTGTATATTGCCAAGATACACATTTATATATTGAGGTATATATAAGACATCTTAATTACAATACATGAAAAATCTTACATATAAAAAACATAATTTCCCATCATCAAAACCTCTGTTCAAATGCAATGATTCAATGAAATATTCACCAATAATTATGTCTACATGTAGCATTAATATATTTAGCCAACGTAGTGATCAACTTTCCTGTGTATTTAACATTATGTGAATCAAGCACCTGGATAATTAACAGCAGTTTTGACTAAATTCACTGACCTGTCCATATGTGTTTTTAAAATATAGGCATAGGCATAGCCTGATGTATTTCTGCATTATTAATTACCTGCCTCCTTCTCAGCTTTCTGGGAAACAGATGAAATTGGCTCAGAAACCTTTATTCCATGAAGGACACTGCCAAATCTCTGTAAATTCTAATTTCACACTATCGATAAATCAGTCAACTAATGGAGACTGAAAGTGAAATCAAGGCATAAAACGTAAAGGAGAAGGAAAGAAAGGGAAGAGAGAAATATAGAATAAAGATCAACCAAAAAGATAGGAAAAAGAAAGACAGGAAGGAAGGAAGGAAGGAAGGAAGGAAGGAAGGAAGGAAGGGAGGGAGGGAGGGAGGGAGGGAGGGAGGGAGGGAGGGAAGGAAGGAAGGAAATAAAAAGGGAATGGATAGTAAAAAAGAAAAGTTAGGATCTTTTTCTATCAGAGAAAGAAGGAAGGAAGGAAGGATGAACAGACAGAAGGAAAGAAGAAAGGAAAGAGAGGAAAGAAAGGAGAAGAAGAAGAGGGGAGGGAGGAAGAAGAAAGAAGCAAAGATCACCCAGGATAGACAGAGTAAAAGAGGAAGAAAGAAAAGGAGGGAAGAGGAGAGAGGGAGAGGGAGTAAGGGAAGGAGGGATGTGGAAAGAAAGAAAAATTAGGAGAAAAGAATAAGAAAGAAAGAAGGGAAAGCAAGAAAAGCAAAAGGAAAATAAAGAAGTAAAAACAGGTGGAAAGGATGGGAGTGAGGAGGGGAAGAAAAATAAAGGCCCTGGCAGTCGACTAGCTTGGAAATGACTTCTTTTGTACATCAGTGTCCCTCTGTGGTCTACATTCAAGTACTGTTTTTTTTTTTTTTTTTCAATTGAGTAGAAAACAATAGCATAATAGGTAAAGAGTAAAAACTTGAAGCTGGACTGAAAACATTAACACTGCAAATATATGTCAACATGAACAGATTCTTAATTTTCTGAGCACAAGACTCTGAGCTGTGATTTTGCCTTAAAATGCAAAACTGCAGAAGTACATCTTAGTTTAGCCATGTTCTCGGCATGAACAGTTGAACCGTTAATAGCCTAGTGACTTTTCATAAAATTTTACCTTTCCAGAGTCTGTTTGCTTAGAAATATGCATATGTCCAATTTAACAGTTTTACTGATACCAAAAGAGAAAATCTGTGTGTGTGTGTGTGTGTTTGTGTGTGTGTGTTTGTGTGTATGCAGCCTGATATCAAACCATGGAAAACTGGAAAACGCAGCATTTCAGAAAGACTCCAACTCCTCCTATCAAGATCTTATTAATGTTAAGTTTTCAGCATTTCAAAGATTGTACATTTTTTAAATTTTTTAGGAATGAAAGTGAAATGGAATAGAGTGATACATAAATTTTGTACGGAAGAAGAGAAATGCAATCAGTTTGACCTATAGGCTGCTAATTAAATTCTTCTAAATAAGAAATCTCTTTTAGAGTTTTCTCTCCATCTTCCTCTTCACTTTATTTCCTGAACAATTCAGTTCTAAAGCAATTAGATGAGCAGAGAAAAGTAGGCACTAAAGCATATGATAGTGGGGAGTAGAAGCCACAATGGCCTCGAGTTGTATTTTAATCCCAAGCAGTGTGGAGGGGCTGCCTGGTTTAGGGCACCAGAGCCTGAGCAGGGAGAAGAGAACATCACACAGTGGGGAGTCAGCATAGCTATAGAGCCCAGCAGAGTAGAGGAAGAAAGGAGGCAGAAAAGGGAATTTAAGAATTAAATCCATGGCATGTCAGAGCCTGGGTGGAGAGAGAAGGCATCATAGCAAGGCCGAATCTGGCATAGGATGCTAGAGTGCAAACAGAAAAAGGAGGGCATTCATAGAGAGGTCAGCCTGCTGGGAACGTCAACACCTCAGCAGGGTGAGGAGTGCGCCCATGTGGGAGCAAGGATCAGCCTGGCCTCGGGGGTCATACCTCAGCCAGGACAAGGAGCGTACCCACAACCTGACATCGGGTGTGTATGCCTGGAGGAGGAGTACAACCACATGGAAGGGATGGAGGTGGGCCTGCCCATTGCAGTGTTAGAACCCAAGAAGAGTGAACGAAGAGGATATTCCCCTGAGGAGGAGACCTGGTGCAGGCTGGCAGAGCCTGAACATTCTGAGAAAACGAGTACACACAACCCAGCATGAAAGGGCCACTTCCATGAAGAGAGAGCAGTCCAGCATGGGGTTTTGGAGCCCAAGAAGTGGAAGGAGAGTGTCTGCCTGGGAGGCACCATATGGATGCCAGAGACCTAGACTGAGGAGGGCATCTGTTTTGGGAAGAGTGTGGTAGTGGAGATGGGAGATTGGTTACATACAGAAGAATTAATCAAAGTATTAATATCCTCAGTACAATAGAAACAGGTTTGTCACTGTGAGAGGAGCAAGTTAGTTACAATAAGAAAAGGAAGAAAATTAGAATGAACCTTGCGTGTTTGGATTAGAATTGGAGATACTGTGAACTCAATGTTTTTGACAGATAGAGAAGTGGAAAACTAAATACAACGTAAAGGTATATATGTTTACACATGTTTATATTTATATATAAATAAATAGATACAGTGTATGTTTACAATTAAGTATTTATATATGTATATGCACATATTTATCCCCTAACTCTCCACTGAGATGATGTGTGAGCAGCATAATCTCGATAACAAAGAGTGTATCTGGTGCCGAGTGTGGGCTTCTAAATACAATTTTCCACTAAAAGGAGCAAGAACTCCTTGAAGAGATGCTGGGTTCTAGGGCTAAGGCACAGAAAATACAGGAGGAAACTGGAATATCTGCTAGTGTCAAAAAGCAAAAATGTACTCAAAAAACAGTGTGGTTGTCACTGCTCTGCCTAAGGAGTAGTTATTATTTTGTTTCTTTACTTCTCTAATAGACTTGCTAAAACACACACACACACACACACACACACACACACACAAAACAGAGTCAGGTCGTGTTAAAAGGAAACCAGTTTTGGCTTGAAAGAGCTACTATTGGCCACGCACGGTAGCTCAGGCCTGTGATCCCAGCACTTTCGGAGGCTGAGGTAGGTGACTCACGAGGTCAGGAGCTCGAGACCAGCCTGACCAAGATGGTGAAACCCCGTCTCTACTAAAAACAAACACACACACAAAAATTAGCCGGGCGTGGTAGTGCGTGCCTGTAATCCCAGCCACTCAAGAGGCTGAGGCAGGAGAATCTCTTGAGCCTGGGAGGCGGAGGTTGTAGTGAGCCGGGATCATGCCACTGCACTCCAGTTTGAATGACAGAGCTAGACTACATCTCAAAAAAAAAAAAAAAGAGCAACTATTAATTGTATCAGATACAATATAAATAAGAAAATAAATGCACACAGTAACAGGTTAAATCACACTGAACAAAATAGAAAATCATAAATTCATACTGATATTAATCAATTAATTAAAATTTCTAGTAAATGGAATATTTGCATGAATTCAAGGTAACTGACATCAAAATAGATATCAATCACAAAGGGGAAAACAGCAATTTACATTGGACAAGTCTGATACATACCATCTTAATCAAATAATTAAACAGAACATTATATCCAATGAAACAACTCAGAATTGTGTGCCACCTGATAGGATGCAGATGAGGAAGGCCCAACATAGTTTCTATGATTATTCCTGCCACAGATGAATATCCTGAATCTTGTGATTACAAGGAAATATAAGACAAACCGAAACTGAGGAGTATTTTATGGTGGATTTTAAAGTGTCAACATGAGAAAAGTCAGGGAAAGCCCGGAAGTATTTCCAGACTTTGACACAATCATTAATTCTAATGTGTGATTTAGCAATGGATCAATTTTCCATAAAGTGCATTATTGAGACTATTAGTATAACGTTTAAGGTCCGATGATTAAATAATAGGAATGTATCAATATGAATGCTCTGACTTGATGTTGATAAAATGATTATTTTAAAAATGCCCTTGTTTGTCAAAAAGTATTTGAGAGTGATGAGCATGAGGGTAAGAAGGAAAGTGAAAAATCTAAACTTGAAATTCATTAGCCTTTCTTTTTCCTATTGGTAATTTCTCTTCATCCTCATAAGATTTGGAACACATGTT
The DNA here is from genome assembly GCF_007565055.1 of Rhinopithecus roxellana. Lineage (NCBI taxonomy): Eukaryota > Metazoa > Chordata > Mammalia > Primates > Cercopithecidae > Rhinopithecus > Rhinopithecus roxellana. The sequence continues at coordinate 15,280,094 of NC_044549.1, read as the reverse complement.
CGTGTCTAGTTTGCCATGATAACACTGATTTTTCTATTTGTATACATTTATGAAGTACTAGTGAGTTTTTCGTGTTTTGTTTTTTTCATGGATCTATTGCATGGTAATGAAGTATGGGTTTTTCTTTAAAAACAAAACAAAATGGAGCTACATTCAATAGAGACCCTGCCTTTTTCTGCTCTAGATTTCCTTGAAGCATCCATTCAAAATGAGGCCTTTAAAGTTACATTGTTCACTTCAAATAGAGCATATGGATAAGGTTTCCTAGGTAAGATATGCTTGGGGTTTTTTCCAGGTTGATTTTGTGTTACAAAATATGGCTCCTCTAAAACCTTCTTTTGAAAGAGACCCAGGAGCCTACTAACCAGGGAAAATGTATAATAAATGTTCCTGATCTCCTCTCTCCTGGAACTTGTCATGAGGTAAATAGTATTGAGAAAGGAACTAAGGAGCATAGATGTATTCACATAATTATAATATATGACATGACATTATAGCATTCATAAAATAGTAACAAAGTGAATAATCCTTTCCACTACATAGAATACTGGTCCACAAAACCCTAAGCATCCAGATTTATATGTGTATACTACATGATAAAATGAATTGTTCTTTTATAGTTATCCGTGGCTTTAGGAATAAAATATAACAAAATCTCCAAAAGAGAGAAATAAAAATGTCAAGTTATCAAGAAATAATGTATTCTTTGAGTCAATATAATAGAAGAAGTCGGAGAACCCAAAACATTAATTTTGAAAAGAGAACACTTAGAAGAACATAGCAACAATTTTCAAATATCTGAAGCAATTTCCTGTAGAGGAAGGAAGAATTAGGACTAATAAATGGAAATTATAGAAAGAGAAATTTCCAACCAGTTAAAAATAAAAACAAATAATTAAATATTCCAAAATAGGAGAGGCTGCCTAGATAATTGATTAATCAACTAGAAGAGTCATAGCATAGACAAATTATTTCATAAAGGTGGTATAGAAAGAGTTCAAATAGCCAGCTGGCCAAAGGAATCTGTGATGTGTAAGGTCCATTTCAATCTAATAATTCTATAATTTTATGCATTTAAAATTATCAGACATAAACTGTTAACTCTAAGTTCGTATATAAACGTGACTTCAGAAGGTATGTATCACATTTAAGATTATTATACAAACATGGTCTTTTGTTACTAAAAATAATCTCACAGAGATGAGCTTTGGCCAAACTGTAAATCTCCTAAATAGATCTGTAAATGATAAACTCAATAGGAATTATATATTGGAGGGCAGACATTGATTGAAGACAAATATGTTGGGCTTTTGATATATTGTGTTCAATAGTGGCTTTACTGAGCAGTAATATTCATTGTCCTGCAGCTAGTCAATTTTGCTTTGAAGTAACATGGGTAAAAGTCACTTCTTCAATACCTTTTTATTGTGGAAGACTGTGTTTGTTTCCTTAATCATCATTTAGAAAGTGACATTCAAGGGCAGGCGTGTTTGGGAAATCAGAGCATGAAAAATCGTATTTCATCTTTGAATCATGCCACAGAGTTAAAAAGAACAGGTAAGCAGGTATCCTTATGTACGTTGCATTTCAGAACTAATTTCTAGGGTAAAACACTATTTATAGTGTATATAACTTATCATTAGAACACCTAATACTGTCTAAATTATGGTAAGATAAGTGTCTATGTACCTATGACAACAAATGTACCGTTAAAAATCAAATTTTTCCTTTTTTGTGAGAGAGAGTTTTGCTCTTGTTGCCAAGGCCGGAGTGCAGTGGCACCATCTTGGCTCACTGCAACCTCCACCTCCCCGGTTCAAGCAATTCTCATGCCTCAGTCTCTCCAGTAGCTGGAACTACAAGCATCCACCACCACAACCAGCTAATTTTGTATTTTTAGTGGAGACGGAGTCATGTTGGCCAGGCTCCTTTCAAACTCCTTACCTCAGGTGATCCGCCTGCCTCGGTCTCCCAAAGTACTGACCCATCTGGAAAGATTTCTATTTCTCTGAGACCAAATTAAACCTGTGAGCTTTGCTGATTAATCAGAGAAAGATGTCTAAAATGGGTATACACTACTCCTGCAGATATCTCTTTCTTTGTGGTGTGGAAGTAAAAGCTTTCTTTTGTTTTTGTTTTGTTTTGTTTTGAAAAGATTAACATGAATGTACTAGACTACTGGGATTTTACTTATATTACAGATGTCTCATGTTTTTCCTACTTTATTTTTCTCCCAACTCCTGTTAGTCATGTCAAAATGTGCAAATAAAAAGTAGCATTTATTGAACTTTTAGTGTGATTCAATTATTCATTTAAAGATCTTAGCACTTTAAATACATTAACTCATTGGATCCCTAAAAAACCATGTGGTAGTCACTATTACTAACCACATATTATAGTTAAGGGTAATTAAATACAAAGATGTCCTGAGTTACAAAGCTGGTAAATACTGGAGTTCAGTTTAGACCCATATATTTTTCTCACACATTCATACTTATTCCTTTCTTTCACTATGTTAAGTGACTATGTGAAAGACGGTCATTTGACATTCTTTCACTATATTTCCCTTTCTTTTTCCCCCTCCATTCAGTCCACCACATGAGACTTACAGATGTATTTCGTTGCAAATGTGATGGTTTATCCTTCCCTTAGCAAGCACTTCATGGCACCCTACGCAGACCTTCCTTTTTGTCATTCACACAAGGCTAATGACTGTAAGAGGGTTTTTCTTTCCTTTACTCTCTCCTAATTTCATTTTAACTTAAATACCTTAGATCCACCATGAAGAATAAGAAAATTAATTCCAAGGATGTTGCCCATATAAGGAAAACACATATAAACTTTTGCCCAGGAAAAAAAAAAGAAAAGAACATACTTACTTTCTCAATGTATTGGGAAGGTTGCAATAGCTCACCAAATACCGCTGAAAAATAAAGTGTTCCCCTGAAAACTTCCAGAATGTACCTTAAGATACACCCAAATGATGGATACTGATTTATACCTAGGATGTTTCTGAATTTTTCTTACTCCCTCTTTTCTACCATTAGATATTCTCTGTATCACAAAATACAAGAGCCAGGTCAGACTTTTCAGCATGAACCACTCTCCATTGCTTCACCCTTTTCTAAATTAAACTGTTGACCTTCTGAATAGAGTTATTTTTTTCCGAAGTGGCTTGTCAAGAAAACTCCTGTGATAGATCAGGAATTAGTTCTTGTGACAAGTTGACGATAATATAGTCCTTGTCCAGGAATGTCATGTTTAATGCCTGAGTGAGTCATAATAAATTGAGAATCTCCTTCTGCCCTCTCCCATCACTGCCATGTGTTCCTGTAGGCATAATCACTCACGCACCCATTGCTTAGGCAGTGACATGTAATTAAAATGGCATCATACAAATAGAATGAGAAAGTGTGAATTCCCATCAGAAGATAACAATTTGGAAAATATTGCAGTGTACATCGTGTTTGGTTTGTTTTACATTTTAATCAAGCTTGATAAAGGAAATGTTTACAAAAGAACTAAGCTTTGCATATTCAAAGATGAATATCAACATATTTTTATAAGCGATTATATATACTATTTGTGTTCACTCAGCATTCAAATACAAAAATATATCTATTTATTGAGCATTTACTGAGTACTAAGCCCTATATATGTACTGTGGTCCTAAAAAGTATCATAATGATTATCTTTAGATGATCAGATTTCAGGTAATTTTAAATATATATTTAACTCCAATGTTCTACAATTACTTTTTGGAGTTATTGTTAAAATTGCAATCTTCAAAATATAAAAATACCAGTTGTATCATTTACAATCTGTTAAAGATTCCAAAGGGGGTGAAGATAAGTTAATATTTATCAGAGGGCAAAGATAAGTTAATATTTATCATCCATTTTATATTTTAATATGTGCCCCAGACGTGGTGGCACACACCTGTAATCCCAGCTACTCGAGAAGCTGAAGCAGGAGAATCGCTTGAACCCAGGAGACAGAGCTTGCAGTGAGCCAAGATCACGCCACTGCACTCCAACCTGGGCGACAGAGCAGGACTCTGTCTCACAAAACAAAAAATAATAAAAATAATAAAAACACATACAAGGCTGAGAGCGGTGGCTCACTCCTGTAATCCCAGCACTTTGGGAGGCTGAGCGGGGCGGATCACCTGAGGTCAGGAGTTCAAGACCAACATGGCCAACATAATGAAACCCCGTCTCTATTAAAAAAAAAAAAAAAGTTTAATGTGCCAAAAAAAAGGAAAACAATATGCATGTTTCTAAATAATAATGATGCAGAAACAGGTTTCAGGCAGGGCTAAAACTCAGGTTTTTAATTTGAAAAAACAGTACAGTGGGAAAATGATATAAGAATCATCTCTGATTGGAAACTCTGAGACTTTTATTCTCACTGGAGTTTTAGTCACTTTGAAATGAGGGAAAAATTGTCATTTCACGTATCTCCAGTAAACGTTCAGTGAGTAAGAACTTGACAGTCAATTTCCTGATTATTTGAAAGGGGCCAACAGAATATATAAATCCCCGTGAAAAGGGGAAAGGGAATTTTTTGAAGATTCTGATGGTGTCTTCAACCCTGTCAGGTAGTCCTACTGGCAGAGGTAGCAGCTTGCTGAGACCTAAAGCAAAGGGATGTTTTCAATCTGCCAGAAGTTACTGTGTTTTCAGCTCTGTACAGCTGTCTCAGTGAGATGTTGTTGTTGTTGTTGTTGTTGTTGTTGTTGTTGTTGTTGTTAATCCTTTCTCCATGTAAGTGACTGTGTATCTTTTGGCTGAGTGTTCATATCTTTCCATCAGTTACATCACTATTGCATTGGAACAACCCACATAAGATGGAACCTTTAGTTTTTGCTTTGTTATCTAGTACCAAGAGTCAAAAAAGTTCAAGCCTTTCAAATTATCAAACTTTATATATAAAAAATATATTATATATACAGTATTATGTATTATATTACTTATTACATATAGTACTATGTATTACATATATACTATATATAAAAAGTTTGATAGTGTATATATATGTATAGTGGATGATTATTGATTGCCTCCTCAGACTCATTCCCCACATTCTTTTTAAAATAACCCTGATTTCCATTCTGGGAAGATAAATTTCCACCAAATCCTGCAGTGGCAAATTAGACTTGTGCTAAGCCAACTGGACATTCCCTTCCTCTGTCCATCTTAATTGGGTCAAGGATAAGCATGAGATTGAATCCTATTCACTCAGTTGAAAATTTATGATGTTGCCTGGAAATACTGGAGAAAAAAAAATGCCTTCTCTTTCCTAAAAATATATAATGAGAAATCAAATAGTCCAGGAACTTTTAGAAGGTGTTTAAGACTACAAAAAGATCCAGACTTGGTATAAAGTAGAGTGACAGAATTTTGTAGAAAGAGAGAGAGAGTGAGAGAGGGAGAGAGAGAGAAAATAGCAAGAAAGAAAATGGGTTCCATTCTAAATAACTAAGCAGTTGAATGTTCTTTTCCCCGAAACAAAAACACCTAAATTTTACATACATTAAAAATCTTATGTAAGACTTTTTGAAAATTCAAAATATTCAGTAATCTTCATATAAAAGTGAAAATTTAAATCAGTACTAGGTGGACATTCTTGAATGAAAGCTAGATAACATTTAACAAGGTATGTTTTCTCCATTCATGAATATTATGATTCTGCTCTTATGTTGACTATTGAATTTTTATTTTTTTGGCATATGGAAAGATATATAATGTATTAGAAGATCTATCATTGCCCCATTTATCATTCGCTTCATCACTATCTTTGAGATAGCACAACTGCTTTTAGATATATTATGAGTTCTAATTTGGATAGAAGTTAGTGTTGCATTTTAAAACCTAATACCAGAAAAAGTCTTAACTCTGTTTAAATCTAAAACAACTTTTCTGTTTGCTTATATATTTGTAAATGTCTTTTGGGGATAAAAATGCAGGCCAAAATGTTTCCTCCTTTCTGTAACTCCTCCTCACCTCCTACAACCAGCTAAAAAAAAAAAAAAAAAAAAAAAAAAAAAAAAAAAAAAAAAAAAAGACTCCTTTGTCTTGTTCGCTATGGCATTTGTTGAGTACCTAATACAGCATATTGTATTTATTTGTCTACATGACTGTCTATCCTGGAATGTAAGTTGTTTGATGGAAGGGATTATGTCATATTTATCTAAATATTTCCAGGCCTTGGTATCGTTCCTGACACATAGTGAGCACTCAATAATACTTGTTGAGTTCTGTTAGAGTAAGTCTACACAGTGAGGCCTGATATATCTGTTTTTATTTGGTACATACAGTGAAGAAATTGCCATGGCAACTCTTCTGTTTTGCATTATAAGCATAGTCTTTATGTTGTGCAAACACAGTCTAAGTTTAAATTTGTTATAATGTTTCAGGGGAAGAAAAAGGCAAAAACCATGACCAGTGAAGGAAAGCTAGACCTCCACTTTTTTCTAAGACATTCTGTATAAAATTTATAACCTATAAAATTCCTCATTTATACATCTGAAAAGGATGTTACAATAAATTCATTGATTCTAATTGTTGATTTCGTTCGTGCACTATTTCTTGTAAGAAAATAGAAAAAAAATAAAATGTTTATTTTTATTCTGTAGCTCACTCGGAATACAAGAAAGAACAAAGCTTTTGGGGAAATATGCTGCCCTTGGTTATGTTCAACAGTAGGGTATTGCTTACATGGCATACGGTATCATTTCAGAATTCTATTATCATGATTTTCTCAGCCTGGTAACAATTCTAAACTTGGTAGTAACACTGGATGTAATATGTAAAATATTAATGTTTCTCCTTAGACTATATAATACTTATATCAAAAGGAAAAGATTATCTAGCTCTCAGGAGAGCAGATAAGAGTATATAAGTAATTGGTTTTATTTCCAAGTTTTTCAGTATTGTTATGGCTTTCTTCAAAGAAGCACCTTAAATTCATCCATTGTTTTAATAGTGGAAATCATAGTAGTAATTGCTTTGTTCCTTGCATCTCAAGCAAAATGTAAGGATTAATATGCATGAAGGCACACAGAGAGAAAAGTAGTAATTCAAAGATATTGATGTGACTAAAGTATCTTAGTCCCGAAAGTGATGCCTTTTAAAATCACACCTCCTGCTATTCAGACCCTACCACATTGAAAATGGGATACTACTGTATCCATCATATGAAAGTGGAAGTGACACAGTGTGACTTGCAAAGTCATAAGAAGCTTTGAAGCTTCTCCTTTGGTCTCTTGGAAGGATTTCACAGCAGAAAGCCAGGGCCATTCTCCAGAGTTTACTCCACTTACTCCACTACCTCCCTGACAGGTTCCCATGTCAGTCATGAGGAGAGGCTGGATGGAGAGAGAGATGCCAGCACTTGATTCCCCAACCATTGTGGAACAGACACATGCCGCTCTTGCTGGTTCTCAGTCCAAATTCATGACTCCCCAAATTGTGAGTATAATAAAGTTGTCGTTGCTTCATGCCACTAGGATTTAAGGTGTTAAAACAAAACAAAACAAAAGAAACAGGACAACCAAAGAGACAAAAGAAATAGGTATTAATAATAAGTTTTAATCAAGATATTATTTTAGTGTCAGTGATTTTTCTCCAGTAGAGTATTCACTAATTATGTCCTTCTAGTCATTTATAAAGGAAGCTGATTTCTCAAAACTATGACACATATGTTAGATCTGTTGACTCACCTAAACAGGAAATGAGGCTGCTAGGACACCTGAGGTATAACAGATGGCCTGCCAGATCCAATCAAGGCCTGTTCTTCTCTGCATAACAGGACTAGTGACCCCTGAAACTCAGCTTGTTGCAACAGGATTCAGTTATGTGTTCAACATGTCCCATTACTCTAGGAAATAAAGCAATTAATTAAGAAGAATAAGATGATTTGGTGAACAACATATAGATATGTATGAACACACACATAAGCATCCTAAACATCTGTACTCTGAATATTTCTAATTCCTCCACATTTTAATATTAAAATATAGTGGTAATATTAATAGCTAGTCTATACCACCCATATAATGGGAAATATAGTACTCTATCCTTCTCTACCAACAAGAAAAAAAGAAGGAAAGAAAAGGAAGGAAGGAATAAAAAGTGAAGAAAATAAATAAGAAAACTTGATTAGACCTTTTATTGACCTCCTTATTTTCTCTGTAACAAATTATGTTGGAAGTATTTTAAATGTCAGAGTAATCCCTGTGCGTGTAAATAGCCATTTCCCTATGCATGTGTTCATTTAGTATCAATAAGTTATAACATCCTAGCACTTCATTAAAATTAATTATTTCACATATCTTCTAGGTTTTTCCAACGTGTAACAGTAGATGAACAAAAATCAATGATTAACAGGATATTTCACATTCTAACTATATTTAAGGATTAATAAATACATAGTAACTATATTTAAGCATTAATAAATACATATTTAATGCTTAAATATAAATAGAATGTGAAATATCCTTTTAAGCATTAGTGTAACTATTACTTATTAACAACCTGGCATTTGCCATGCACTATTCTAGGAACTGAGGATACAGCCGTTGACAATACAATGTCCTTGTCCTAATGGACTTTAGAACCTGACTTATGAGTCAGATATTACCCATATTCCACGACAAAAAGGCTACAAGTTTAAGAAAAAAAGAAAAGAAAAACAAAATACAAGGAGCTTTGTAATTTGCAGGTCAGGGAAGGATTCCTGTAAAAATGACTTTCTGTCTGAATTCTGAAGGGTGAGTAAGATATCCTAGACCAAAGCACGGGGGGAAAAGACTAGCGTTCTAGGCCAGGAAAGTGCATGTGAAAAGCCAGTATGCAGAGGAGAGCACAGAACACTTAAGAAATTGAAGGAGGCCCAGGCTGACACGGGGAGGACATAGCACTACGAGACAGGTCTGTAGAAATGATCAGGGGCCAGATCTTGCAGGGCCTGGTGGAACCTATTAAGGATTTACTTTTGTCCTGTAAGAAATGTGAGGCATTATAGCATTTTAGGCAGATAAATAACATGACAAAATTTGGAATTCAAAATGCAGTGTTATTGGCCATGTTGTGGAAAATTGATTGTAAATAAGTATATAATTTGGGAGGTTACTGCAATAGCTCATGTGATAAGTGGTGTTAGCTTCTAATATGTGTTCATGGAAGACACGGAAATAAATTGATTGAGATACGGTTGAGCACAGTCTTTTTCTTAAAGTTTTCTCTTCCTTTGAGTTTTTTGTCATTCTCCTGAGTTTACTCCACTTTCTTGGCCAAACTTTGACAGTCTGTCTTCTGGCTCAGTATCTTTTATTTAGCCTTTGAATATCAAAATACTCAAGGTCTTTTCTTCTTATTCTATACTCTCCTCCAAAGAGTGTTCATCTATACTGTAGCTATAGTCACTACCAATACAATGGCTTCCAAATACTTATGCCCTGCTCTGACCACTTCTCTGAGTTTGGGACTTACATATTCAATGACTGACTTTATATCTCTAGTTGGGTGATGCAATGTCATCCAACTACAAGATGGACGGTGTACCAAAATATTCTCACATCAAACCTAGTCTTCCTCCAGAGTTCTTTATTCTAACCAACAGATACTTTTATGTTTACAGTTACTCAAATGCAAACCCTTTTATGCCTTTCTATTCTACTTTTCATATCCAATTCAGCACAAAAAGCAGATAATTCTACCTCAGATTAATATTACAGTTGAGAAAACTGTGATTCACAGATGTTAAGCAACTTGACCAAAACTGTACAGCTAGATTGCATCAGAATCTTGTCTGTTTGATGCTTGAATCAGCATACTTTCCGCTACACTATCTGAGATGCTCAGGAGTTTCCCAATTATCTTTCGTATCCCATCAGCAGATGCCCACCCTATACCAGATGATCTCCTAATATATCACTTTGCCTGTTCTATAAACTCTTTTTATCATTCATCCTGAAAATCGAAAAAGTCTTTGGATTTGCTCATTACATCAGCTCCCATCCAAGGCTGGGATAAGTTTGAAAGTAGCCATGAGCATTGCTCTGATTCATTCTGTGTGTAATAACTCTGAAATACATTGCCAGTGGTCATGTTTGAACCCCTTCCCTTGATTTATTGTGGACTACAACATCATGTCTAAGTTGCTATTCACATTATTAATAAGACCGTCCTTGCTAAAAACATTCCCTAAAACCCTTTTCCCGATGAACTGCATTTTGCCTGAATATGTGGTTTCTTTACGGTTCTTGATGAGATTCCAAAGGTAAAAGTAGATTGTTTTCTTTGTTACAAAAACTTGGGTCCCGTGACGCCAGTCTCTATAGGGTTACACAGACAGACATGTATAGATAGACAGCAGGACTGGGGATGTCAAGGGTCATTTCTGAGGGGGAAAAAAAAATATCCTCTCTGATTCATACAGTTGTTAGGCCAGACAAATTTCTATTCAAAACCCAAATAAATGAATTTGGAGAACTTGGAAGAAAGCCTTTGAATGCTGTACAGCTAATTTCCCAAGATAACAGCAGGCATTGTACCATGTTTGTTTGGTCTTTAACACATACACAAACACACACGCACATACACACACAAAGAGTTTTTATTTTTAGGGTTTTTTTTTTTTTATAGTAAAGCTGGTTAAACGAAAAGTGACTACCTTGTTTTGCTGAAAGGGACAAAAGGATACGGGTTTTTAATTTTCTTTCATGAATTGAAAACTATTTCAAAATATGGAATACTTCAAAGTATAATAGAGAGGAAATGAACAGAGGGCTTAAACTGCTATCTCTCTTTGTTTTGACATATCCACAATAGAACATGGCATTCAGTATATTGTACAATGCTGAAACAGAAGAATACAGTAGTAATGGACAGTGCTTAACACAGTCTGTCTCATTTTTCAAGAAAGAAATGTCCTGTAGAATGAGTTTAAAGAAATGAAATTTTGTAAAAAGGAAATGGAAGGGAAAAACTAGGCCTAAACTCTGACCCTTTCAAGTTTCTGTAGCTGTAAGGCAGACAGAAGAAAAAGGAAAGAAAATAAGAAAAAATAAATACGTTTATAGCAAATTGGTTGGCAAGCCACCTGTTTAAAGAGAGAAAATGTTTGAGCAAGAGCTATATTGGCAATTATCTGGATGGTGATTACTTGGAACAAGGTTTCAAAATGAACAAAAGAGGAAAGACTAAAGGCTAATAAATAAGGTTGCAAAACTAAAGAAAAGAAGGAGAATACATTTTAGGAATGTTGACTTCTAAGTGGCTCTTCTAAGCCTTTACTACGTATAACTTAAATCTCAGAACTCTCAGGTATTAGTTCTAAACCCCTGTGTTTTTGTGCCTTCATTAGAAATGAAAATCAGTTTTTCACCATTCAGCAATTCCGTGAGCTCAATCTGCTCCTTTCTATGATTCCTCAGGGTTCTTTCCTCATGGATGGTTAAGCTACAAATGTTGGCTTGATGAAAATAAGATAGTGGGCTGGGAGATTGTTTATGGGCCTCTCACTCTTGAATGATCTCCCTATGACTGTCTGAACTTGGCTAATCAGAGACTGATCTGAATACATTTGAAAATAAAATTCCTACCCACAAAGTTTCAGGTCATGTGACACTCATGTCTCCAAATATCCAACTAACAAATATTTCTTTAGGGATATTAAAATTCTATTGGGAAATATCTAAGTTGTGGAAATAGGAGTTAATAGTTGTATAGAAAAAAGGTACAAGGGGCTAGGTATGGGATAAGGCAGGGGAAATCTAGAAACTGGAAAGGAACCAAAGGAAAAAAGTCTGCCTAGACCAATACTGTCACCTAATGTGCCAGTCCATTAATGATACTTCTTTTCTGTATATCTTCAAAGTGCTCTACATCTGTCTTCAGTTGAAGGATCCTAAAGTTGACACAGTACTATGCCGGGGTTTTTCATATATAAATATATATATATATACACACACACACACATATGTACATACATACACATACACACACACACACGTATGTATATGGTACAATATACATACCATATATATGGTTATACTTTTTCGTGAACATTTGTTATTTTGTGACTCTAAAAAACATCTCTTCTAAAATACATCTGGATACTGAACTACACTTAAATAACAAAATTTATCCATAGTAGAAAATTAAATTGCATTACTTACTCAGTGCCACATTATAACACAATACTTACTCTTACTACTTGCAGAAAACTTCTTTTGTTTTTCTATCAACTAATAAATTATCTGTTGCTTCCTTTTATTTGGCAATTGGTCATAATTGCAGTCATAGAAAAGAACAATTTCCTAAGAAACAAGAGCCACTTTAGTCATCATTTATAAATGAGGATTGGTGGTAAACATCTAATGATAAAATGGCATTTAATTTCAGCTGCCATAATCCTAAACAGTGCCATCCTTCATAACATAGAAAACATAAATACAAATTCCCTAAAAGAAGTTGATTTTATTTTCTGTTACTCTAATTCCATTACAAACCTTCAGTTCCAACAATATCGTCTATTGGCCCTTTTCTGTTTTGGGAAATTTTTGCCAAAAGAATAAAAATGATGGCATTGAATGGCTTGCTTATTCAACAACTCAAAATATCAAAAATAACCTGACTAATTCATATGGTCCCTGACTCTTTCATGTACTTCTTGGCCAATTTCTTCTTTCATCCGATATTCACTAATTAAACATATATTCTCACAGCAGCCGAGCCCTTATTCTGCCATAGCCTAAGTGCTCTTGAAAGCTGCCTCAAGAGCTCTGAGTGAAAAAAAGAAAAAACAACGCTATTTTAATTTTACTTGTAATTGGAATAGCTAACATGTCAGAGAAAATTGTGCCTTAACAAAACTACTTTATTTCAAGATTTAATTTTGGCCTCAAAAATGTACAGTTGTCTGATTTTTCCTAGTACCTTAGGAAGGGTCCTCACTTTGTGCATCAGTAAACTAATTTCACAAGATACATGGTGACTTTCAGGTTCCTGGTGAATCCAGAACTTAATACCACGGACAACACTGAAAACCAGTCTTGTAAGCTGAACTGCACTTGTCACTTCTTGTTGCTACTATTCACTGTTGAATTTATAGCTCCCATAACACATGAGAAGAATGAAGGCAATTCTGAGCCAGCGCTCTAATGTCACCACACAGATGACATCTCTTCTATCATACTCAAGCATCATGCACATCACAAGATGAAGAAAAACTTAACAATATTTATTTGCTTATTCTCCCTTGAATTTTTTCTCCTATTATTATTTTATTTGCATCACCAGTTGGGGAGAAGGCAATAATTATTAGGGATAAGTTGAAAGATGAGTGGTATATTTTTGTAAGTCAAACACTTCCAGATTCTTTCTTCAGTTTCATGGTGAATATTTTCTCCCATTTTGAAGATGGAGACGGACATTAAAATTTTAGTTTGTGAGCATATATTTCTGCCTAGGGTTTACATTTTTAAAAACTTGAACAGAAAAGTTAAACAAAATGAAATGAAATCATACATATGAGTAGTTTAGGGAAGTAATTGTGTGTAGAAGACAAAAAGAAAAAAAAGTAGGAACCAAAAATAAGAACATGGAAAGTATGTCTAAAAACACCTCAAAAAATACGATTCCATTTATATCAATAAAATGTTTTCCATGCCACTCTTGTTCTGTTCTTTAGCCTTCATCCTTCCAGGTGCAGTCCTTTTGCTCAGCCTCAATTCTTCACATTTCCTCCAATAATACGTGACAGGCCGGGCGCAGAGGCTCACACCTGTAATCCCAACACTTTGGGAGGCCGAGGCAAGCAGATCACCTGAGGTCAGGAGTTTTGAGAACAGCCTGGCCAACTTGGGGAAACCTCATCTCTATTAAAAATACAGAAATTAGCCAGTCATGGTGGTGGACTTCTATAATCCCAGCTACTCAGGAGGCTGAGGCAGGAGAATCGCTTGAACCTGGGAGACGGAGTTTGCAGTGAGCCGAGATCATGCCACTGCACTCCAGCCAGGGCAACAAGAACGAAACTCCATCTCAAAAAAAAAAAAAAAAAAAGTGACAACAAAAAAGTCAGAACCTGTCTTTCCTAGGTGTGCAAGTAGGTTGTACTTGATAGCCACATTTTCTCAGTACAAGCATTTAATGGTGCAGTGCTATGAGACACCAATATTTTTCACCAGACAGAACGAGAAGTTCCTGACGCATCACACCTTTATTCCAGTAAGCATGGGAAATACTGAAGAGTTACATGGGCTTGAATAGACATTCATACTCCAATTCATACTCAAAGACATCTGCAAAAGGTGGAAATTGAAGTGTATAGAAGTTTGAATTGGTTTGAGCTCCAGCAGAAATAGATCTTGAGACAGGATTCAATGCAAGTAGCTTTTTCAGGAGATTATTCCAGGAAACACCTTAAAGAAGTAGGAAAGTGACAAAGAAAAGAGGAGAGAACCAGTATAGGATGTGTTTCCCTGAAACTCACTGCTATGGACAACTGGAAGTTCATCTTGCTGGAAAACAATGGGTGCTATTGTAGAACACAGACCTCAGATTGATCCAATTAGAGAGCTAAGGGAGCTGGTGAATTTATGCACCAACTACTGTCAGGAATTGTTGGATTGCTGCTGCCAACGGAAATCATTCCTTGGCATTTCTGACTCAGGCAAAAACCGAACCCACATACAAAGAGGACCCTCAGGCACAGAGATGCATAAACTCGCAGCTGGAATTTAAGGCAGAGTACAATGAAATGGTACAGTTATAAGGAACACGGGCAAGGCGACAATATCTTCTGCTAGGGAAACAGTGGAGCAATGACCTACCTTGTTTTTATTCTCAAGAGCTGGTTGTGTACATCTCTCCCCAAGTCTCCATTCAGTGACACTACATGGTAGCTGGAAGTCAGCTGCCACGGAAGGATTTACAACATGGAAATCAGCAAACACAGCAAATCAATCTTTCTTTCTTTTTTCTTTATTTTGAGAGGTAGCTATTAAACATTTATCAGCACAACACTGCATAGAATAATATTTATTAAATACTACAGGAGATAAAAAATATACTAGATTTTTTTAGTAGCTTATCTCATTAATACTACACTGCAGGGGAAAAAATGTTATAAAAACATGAGTTATAAGTTTTCCAACTTGTTTGGTATTTTCTTTGCAAGCCATCTCTGAACCTGTATAATTAAGTAAGTAATGCCTAAAACAATCACAAAATGAGGAACTGGATAATCTTGCTCTGTATGAAACACTCTGCTAAATGCAGGGTATGAGGGCAGTGGAAGAGGAGTGAGAAGTGGCAAAGAATAAAGGAGGAAAAACAATGAGATAAGTCAGATAACCTGCCCTCCAGGAACCTATAAGCCAGATGAGGAGAAAATTTAAAAAATAATACTTTGCGTTTCTAAATTATTTCTGGGCTCTTTCAGAAGTTCATAACTAATCACCATGGAGCTATTTAATGCCAAAATGGATGGCCTAAATAGACAATATAGTACTGAAATGTCAATGAAAAAATAATTTGCTCAGTCTGCATTCTTTTTTTTTATTTCATCAGGATAATGACTTCAAAATGTGTCTCTCACTTTAAAAGATTAAAAATGGCCAAAATTCACCATTGAATATTTTCCTCAGCTTTAGCTAGGTTTATGTTTTAGTTTCCCAATAGATATTCTTACTATAATTATCATTCTATCTGCACACTAGTCATCTGTTTAACCAACAAAGGCAACTACCTTGTGTGTTACATTTCATGTCTCGGCATATTAACTTTCTGCACAAAATAAACCCCTCTATACCAGATTTTCTTTTTTATTTTGAAACAAATCTTTACAATCATTATACCAACAACTTTAACACTCAATTTCAATTAGACAAAAACTAATGTAATATTAAATTCTAAAATAATCAGTGAATGAAAATCATTGATAGAATCTGAGCAGTTTCTAGAGTAGCTTCAATTAATGTAAATCATTTTAAAACCTGTAGGCCATTTTCAAAATTTTGTCTGAATTATCTCCCCACAGGTTATTTCAGTGCACTGTGTACTACCTTCAAAAGTGTTCAAATTATAAGATCGTATTGCATTTAATACATAATTTTTTTAAAAATGAAAATTCTAAAGTTACTTTCAAAGTGATTCCTGTGACAAACGTTCAAAGACAAAACCCACAAAAGTGTAGCTTTGAATTTTAGGTTTGGCAGAAACTGACATGGCAGTCCCTACAAAATTTCTGAAGGCAGAAGGACAGGGAGTAGCAGCAACAGCAGCATTAAGAGGGACTGGTGACAGAAGCACAGCTTAGCCAGTGTTCCCAAAGGCACACCAACGAGGTAAAATGCCGTGGCTGATTCTTAAGCAGAGGCAAGACACTGTCCTTGCCTTAGGAGAAATTCTTAGCGTAGGATAGTGGTAGCTTCATATTTTACTCATATTATCCTCAAGACTTAACTCATCCGAGAAAAACCTATAAGGATCTCAGTTATTCATTTTACATTGCCCCAGGAGATATCAAACACTGGACAAAAAATACCCACTTGTTGATTAAAAAAAAAACAAACTCCCACTCTCAATTAGCTAAATAGCTTCTTACTTTGCATAAGATATTATTAAATACATTCGGTTTCCCACAATTTGTTGCATGTAAACTGTCTGAAGAAGACATTTCACAACTTTTGCTGAGGTGAATTCAATCTCAAGCACTGTGCTCACTGCTGAAGAGGGCCAAAAAACTGAGTAAGAATCAATTTAAGATTACAAACTAATTTGATTTGTGTTTTATGAAGAAAAGGAGGAGTCCGTAAGAACTACTAAGAACATCAATAAGGCTTCAGAGTTTAATGAAAACTGAAGATACAGTGACAATGTCTATCAAAACAAATCATTTTTGAAAGTTTAGACTGCAACAGATTACTGTTCTTTAGGTTGTGTCTTGTTGAGCCATCATCAGCTTACTTCTGGAATGCTTACAATATTTTTCTTCATTTCAAATTTTATTTCTTAGTGGTTTACAATGTAATTATGAGACAGCACATAAATTTTGGTATTTTTCCATATAGTGTCATACAAGTTGACCAGTCTGCTAATTAAAATACAAATTCTCAGTTAACAGTAAGTTTTATTTCTGTTGCTTCAATTTAAACAGAAAGATTCTTCCAGATGAGTTTAGTAGCAGGAGAGTGCTAAAATCTCCTTGACAATATGGGGAACTAATTAAAATCCGATTTGTATTCAGATTTTCTTCATGCTTACTTGCTATCTTTTTATATTTCACTCTGTAGTAAAATTCAAATTCATTTATTATTACCAGTTCTCTTCTAACCTTTCTGATTGATTGCTTATTTTTGGTCAGCTCTACCAACTCTTCTTTTTCACTTACTTATGATTGTTATATAATGGTTCGAATATCACCTTAAAGGAGAAAAAAAAACTAAAGGCACAGGAGAAAGGAAGAGAGAGATTAAGAAGGGAGGAAGAGGCCGGGCGCGGTGGCTCAAGCCTGTAATCCCAGCACTTTGGGAGGCCGAGACGGGCGGATCACGAGGTCAGGAGATCGAGACCATCCTGGCTAACACGGTGAAACCCCGTCTCTACTAAAAATACAAAAAAATAGCCGGGCGAGGTGGCGGGCGCCTGTAGTCCCAGCTACTCCGGAGGCTGAGGCAGGAGAATGGCATAAACCCGGGAGGCGGAGCTTGCAGTGAGCTGAGATCCGGCCACTGCACTCCAGCCCGGGCGACAGAGCAAGACTCCGTCTCAAAAAAAAAAAAAAAAAAAAAAAGAAGGGAGGAAGAGAAAAATAATCCACATAAGAATGAGAGAATTTTTTTAATGATAAGTAGATGTATATGGATATGAAGAAAAGGGTGAAAGAGGACCCAAGTAACCAGAGTCAGAAACATCAAGACAGCAGAGCCTTCCTAGGAAATAGCCCCTTCCTGGATAATTAGGATTTTATCGTTGATGATATTTAACATTTTGAGACACTTTTACAATGTTAGCATGGAAATTAGATAATAAAGCCCTGTCTTACTATTCTCTCATCCTCTCCAGTCCTGAGTTTTTAATTGGGAAGTTCACCTTCACACAGTGTTTGACCTTCACCTGTTGGTATAATATCTCCGACCCTGCCCCTTACCTAAACATCAGTCTAAATTTCCATAACCGAAACAAAATTATTTAGTTAATGTTCTACAATGTCATTCCAAAGCCCCTTTTCCCCACATTTAGCAAATCAGCATAGGCTTCCAGAATCACAGATGTAACAAATCACATGCAATGTGCACAAAATACAGTGTTCAAATTAAATAATATGAAATTCACTTGTATAGGTTAAATATATCTTTATTTATTGAAACAATTTTCATTTTTTTTTAGGATTTTTTTTGCACAAGTATTTGTGGTGGCCATGAAAATAGACCACCTCAAATCTGCTACAGGGAACATAATTGCCAGCCTCAGTTGGGGTGTTATGAATCTATTGCAACTGTACTGAGACCATGCTTTTCACAGCTGCTACCAGCAAATTACTGGGGTGCTAAACAGACCCATTCCTATGAGAGGTAGGACTCTTGTGTCAGGTGACTTTAACTCAAGGATTTCCCATGGGCCTGGTCAAAAATATTGTAGAAATGTATCGCAATCTGAGATTTTCTATACAACCCTTTCCTCTTTCCTTCAAAGAAGTCAGACCTACATTGTTACCGGCCTGATGGCTTCACCCACCTCCCACCATTTACTACATCCTCTGGCTACGTTCTTATTTTGTTTTATAGGCATCCTCTCCAAATAAATCCCTAGATGTATTATGTCATCTTAGCATCTGCTTCTTGGAGAACCCAAATTAACACTAATGCTACTGAGAGTGGTCTGAGGAAACAGACAAATTTTACTATTACTTACATTTTAGTGGATTTAGAACTAGTTCATTCACTGAACAGTGGGCAAAGAGGATAGATAGATGGGGCACAGCTAGTCTCTGGCACAAGACAACAGCTAAAGTTTCGTTCGTGGTTTCCTGGGAAAATATCCCGGTGGAAGGGAATGTCAGTGCAGATGCAATGGTCCTGGCTTTTGGAATATGTGGGAAAATCATCCATACAATGACAGTGGAACTGACTGATTATTGCTAATTTGTATTAGTCACCTGCAGAGAGAGAATGAAAAACTGAGCACCACCAACAAGCAGTAAATAGCTAAACATGTCATAGGTAAGCTGGAGACTGAAGACCTAAAAGAGTCGCAGAGGTCTACAGATGTCTGCGTCTCAACGAGAGCAGATCTGTTTTTCTGAGATCAGGACCTCCTTGGTTATGAACATGTGGGATTCTGAGACACTAGATTACAACATCTGGATAAGTGTCCCTGAAGGTATTGGCTGAGCAGATGTCTCCCAGATCCTCAGAACTGACAGGTTGCTGACCCTTTCATAATAAGAGCTAGCATTTTCTCTACTCTGGAAAGACATTTCAGAGGCATCTCCCCAACAAGGCAACATGTTTTCTACTCAATAACCTCCCCCAGGTCATTCTTGAGGCCACTATAAATACTATGGTGAGAGAAGAACAAGCATCATTAATAAGTTCAGTGTGGAAAAAAGAAAAAGTTCGTTGTGGTCCTTTCTGTGAACCAGGACTGGTGGAAGAAGAAGTCATAGAATTGGCATCATTGTCATCCATGAAGTGACAGAGCTGGGGCACAGGGCTAATCACAAGGAGCCAGGATACCCTAATTACTACAATGACTGGCTAGGAAAGAGGAGCATCCAAGGATGCTTGACCTTCAGGAAGTTTTGGAGATGGCTAATAGATCACAGTGACATTCCTACAAGTAAACTAGATAGGCAGCCAACAAGGGTACTGATTAAAATCTAGTACAAAGAAAAAAGGCAAGGATGGTAGAGAAGGAATCTGAGAGCAGTAGGCTTGATAAAAAGTCATGATCTACTGTGAATTTCCCAGGTCTGAGCCAATTTTAATATCTGGAATCTATTGACTAAAGATGGTCCCTTCTTGCAAGAAGAACGCTGCAATACTGTGGCAGTTATATAATGTGATATTATGATTTCCCTAGTCCTTCTCCAAAGGCACCCAATATCATTTACCTGGTTTGACTGCACTTTGGAAAGAAAAATACCCAGACATTTTGAGTAGTGTTGGAAACAGGTTATTGACATTGGTACCTAAAAATCCAAAGCATTATTATGTTGCCTTTTAGAGTCTGGGCTAATGGGCACCAAATAATAAATGCAGCTATAGTTAAGGCTGAATTAGAATGATACCACTGAGTGTGCAGAGCAATTGTGAACTTACCCAGTTTCCAAGTGCATTTACCCAATCCCCAAGTGCGTTAAGTGGAATTGCTATACTTAGCTGTTGAAGTAACTCCCACCAATATATTATTGACCCGTAGGATAAGAACTTACTCAGTAGGTAAGACCAAGTGGAAACATCTGAAACTGCTTTCTACTTGCCAAGATATTAAATCAAAACCATTATTTTACCTCAAGGGAGATTAAGGAGATTGGTACCACCATTACAGTCACATTTGGATGCACAGCTGGTGGTTTAATAGTTTCTATTATATCTCCATTTAATTCTGCCACATGAATCTATGCAGAATCTATGTGAATACTGATAGATGACTGAAGACACTGGGCTTAACTAATTATTTGTCCTTATATCAGTTACTGTACCAGACATGATATAGTTACCAATACATAGTAATAAAACCTGAGGTTTATGGCTTGCAATCGTTGATTTGGTGAATTCATTCTTTTTTATTCTGATTAGGAGAGAAGAGTTGAAGTAGTTTATATTCACACAGAACAGACAATAGTATTAATTTACAGTGTTGTCATAGATCTATATTAACTCTACCACTCTGTTGTAATACAGCCCAGAGAAATCTTCAATAGCAGGACATGCCACAGAATACTGCACTTATCCATTAAATCAATGATACTGTCTTGATCCAACCAGATGAACAAGAGGTGGCTAGTAAACTGGGCTTTGATAAAACACATGTGGTCCAGTGGAAGGGAGATAAAGCTTATAAACATTCAAAAACTCTGGCTTCTAGTAAAGACTTATAGGTCTAGTCATCAGAAAATGGCAGCATATTAGCTCCAAAGTAAAAAACAAGTTGCTGTGACTCATTATCTATCACAAGGAATGAAGTGCAGTGCAAGTAGGCCTCCTTGAGTTCTGGACACAAAATAGTCCACACCTGGGAATACTGCTTTAGACTTTATACCCAGTGACACATATGATACCAATTTTGAATAGAACCTGGAACAAAAAAGAATTCTACAAAAGGTATAGATTTCATTACAAACAGTCCTACCACGTGGGCCATACAAGTCAGCAGTCACTGTGGTATTCATGGGAAAAGATGCAACGTGAGGTTTTGGGCAAGCTCCAGTGAGAGAACCATTCAGAAGTGAGGTCATGCCGTTTATCATAGAGACTTATGTGCTATTTGAGAAATAGCTGTTGGCATGTTACTAGGCTTTGGTATAGACAAACTGCTTAACTATGATCATTAGGTAACCATGCACCTGGAACTGCCCACTGGGAGCTGGGTTCTACTGGATGCACCAATTCATAAAGTAGGACAAAACCAACTGCAGTCCTGAATAAAAAGTAAATGTTAGGGATTGATCCTGAGCAGGACCAGATACAAATAAGCAGGTGACCTACATGCCCATGTCACCACAGTACCACCAGCATCATTCCCCAGCTTGCTTCAATGACCCGATAATATAAGAGGCTACATAAAACCATCTTAAGGAAGAATAAAAATCTGAGCTTGGATTTCAGATGTGTCAACTTGGCAATTGCATGCAAGCCAAAACCAGATACTCTCTGGATTACAATTCAAGTCTAAATCAGAAAGCTAATGGAGAGAGGAAATATTCTTTACAAGCAGAGCAGTGAGTTGTGCACTTGGACACCCACATTGTGTGGAAAGAGAAGTGGCTCAGGTGAGAACATATAGAGATTCTTGGGCAATGGCCAATTGTGTCACCTTCCAATCAGATGTCTGAAAGGGAAAAGGCTAGAGACAAGGAAGTCAGGGGTAAAGTGTGTGGACAGACAATTGGAAAGGCATGAAAAGGGTGAAGATGTTTGTATCACAGGTCAATATCCACTAAAAATTATTCACCAAAAAAGAGGCACCAAATAAGCAAGTAGACAAAATTACGGGCAAGTTGATATTGTCTGGTCGTCCGCATCAGTTACTCCATGACAGATATGATTACACTTGACAGGGTACACATAGTTCTGTTACTGTGGACTCCCTCCAGTCAGAGCCACTGTAGTTACTACTAAATCTGAGTGTCCCATCTGCTAACCACAGAGACCAATGCCTTGCCCCCAGTATGGTACTACTTAAATTTCATCAAAATTAAAAGTTGTTTCTCTCTGAAAGGTACTATTAAGAAAATGAAGAAGATATCCACAGACTAGGAGAAAATATTCTCTGTATATCTGACAACGGGCTTGGATCCAGAATAATATTTAAAAATTATTTTGAGGCTAAATATGCATTTCTTTTTATAAAATAACATTATAATCTGTACTTTTATACTATATTTGAAGAATATCTGCTGTTATTGTGATTATTTTACAATTATTTAAAACAACTTCAATTACTGCATAATATTAAATCAAAAGAACATAAGTTTACCCATTTTCTACCGCACATTGAGTTTGCTCCCATTTTAATTTATATTTACTTGTGCAATGTGTTCATAAAAATGTCTTTGCCTCACCAGATTGTAAGCTTTGTGTTACTTTTGGTCATTGTTATATT
This sequence comes from Rhinopithecus roxellana, assembly GCF_007565055.1. Lineage (NCBI taxonomy): Eukaryota > Metazoa > Chordata > Mammalia > Primates > Cercopithecidae > Rhinopithecus > Rhinopithecus roxellana. The sequence goes on along the minus strand of NC_044549.1, from coordinate 15,257,253 downwards.
CATTTTCTTTCCATACTGGGGTACAAGTGGTATTTGGTTACATGAGTAAGTTCCTTAGTGGTGATTTGTGAGATTTTGGTGCACCCACAACCAAGCAATAAACACTGCACCATATTTGTAGTCTTATCTCTTGCCCCACTCTCAAGTCCCCAAGGTCCATTGTGCCATTCTTATGCCTTTGCATCCTCATAGGTTAGCTCCCACATATCAGTGGGAACATAACGATGTTTGGTTTTCCATTCTTGAGTTACTTCACTTAAAATAATAGTCTCCAATCTCATTCAGGTCACTGCAAGTGTTGTTAATGCATTCTTTTTTATGGCTACATAGTATCCCATCATATATAATTACCACAGTTTCTTTATCCACTCAATGATTGATGGCCATTTGGGTTGGTTCCACAATTTTGCAATTGTGAACTGTGCTGCTATAAACATGTGCGTGCAAGTATCTTTTTTGAATAATGACTTCTTTCCCTCTCAGTAGATACCCAGTAGTGAGATTGCTGGATCAAACGGTAGTTCTACTTTTAGTTCTTTAGGGAATCCCCACACCATTTTCCATTGTGGTTGTACTGGCTTACATTCCCACCAGCAGTGTAGAAGTGTTCCCTGTTCACTGTATCCGTGTCAACGTCTACTGTTTTTGAATTTTTTTATTATGTTCATTCTTGCAGGAGTAAGGTTGCATTGCATTGTTGTTTTAATTTGCATTTCCTTGATCATAGTGGTGTTGAGCATTTTTTCATGTTTGTTGGCCATTTGTAGATCTTCTTTTGAGAATTATCTATTCATGTCCTTAGCCCACTTCTTGATAGGATTTTTTTTTTTTTTTTCTTACTGATTTGGTTGAGCTTGTTGTAGATTCTGGATAATAGTCCCTTGTCAGATGTATAGATTGTGAAGATTTTCTATCACTCTGGTTGTCTGTTTACTCTGCTAACTGCTCCTTTTGTCATGCAAAATCTCTTTAGCTTAATTAGGTCCCAGCTATTTATCTTTGTTTTTATTGAATTTGCTTTTGGGTTCATGGTCATGAACTCCTTGCTTAAGCCAATGTCTAGAAGGGATTTTCCAAAGTGATCTTCTAGAATTTTTATAGTTTCTGGTCCTAGGTTTAAGTCCTTAATCCATCTTGCATTAATTTTTGAATAAGATGAGAGATGAGGGTCCAGTTTCATTCTCCTGCATGTGACTAACCAATTATCCCAGCATCAATTATTGAAAAGGGTGTCCTTTCCCTACTTTATGTTTTTGTTTACTTTGTCAAAGATCAGTTAGTTGTATTTGGGTTTATTTCTGGGTTCTCTACTCTGTTCCATTTGTCTATGTGCATATTTTTATACCAGTACCATGCTGTTTTGATGACTGTAGCCTTATAGTATAGTTTGAAATCAGGTAGTGTGATGCTTTGTTCTTTTTGCTTAGTCTTGCTTTGGCTATGTGGGCTGTTTTTTTGGTTCCAAATGAATTTTAGAATTGTTTCTTTGACTTCTGTGAAAAATAATGGTAGTATTTTGATGGAGATTGCATTAAATTTGAAGATTGCTATTGGCAGCATGGTCATTTTCACAATATTGATTCTACCCATCCATGATTATGAGGTGTGTTTCCATTTGTGTTGTCTATAATTTCTTTCAGCAGTGTTTTCTAGTTTGCCTTGTAGAGGTCTTTCGATTCTTTGGTTAGCTACGTTTCTAAGTATTTTTTTGCAGCTGTTGTAAAAGGGGTTGAGTTCTTAATTTTATTCTCTGCTTGGCCACTGTTGGTATAGAGAAGAGCTCCTGATTTATATACATTAATCTTGTATCTGGAAACTTTGCTGAATTATTTTATCAGTTCTAGGAGTTTTCTAGAGGAGTCCTTAGGGTTTTAAAAAAAATTAAATCCACCAATAAGAAAGTAACCCAACAGAAAATGGAGAAATATGTGAACTAACACTTAAGAAATTTAAGAATGGACAATAAATACATGGAAATGAAAAAGCAAATCAATGGGGACAGGAACAGAAGGAGGCATAAAATGCAAAAGGGCTTGAGAAAACTTTTAGGGCTAATGGACATGTTTGTGTCATGGTTGTGGCAGTGGTTTCATGAAGTTTACCTCTATCAAAACTCATAAAATTGTTATTTTTAAATAGGATGCAGTTTTTTGTAGATATTAATTGTACAGAAATTAAACCTTCTTAGAACTGACAAAAAAAGTATTACTCTGCAATTTGAAAAGGAAATTCTATATTTTATATACTATATAATGTAATAGGATAGATAAAAGGGATAAATACAAGTTATTATTCATTATTCTATTTTTTATATTTATTTCTTTATATTAAATCAAATTTAATTCCTTCCACTTATATAATTGAACAAATCAGATAATATTGAAAACTGTTACCTCTTATACTTGGTTTCTCAAAGGAAGAAATACTTGAAAAAGAAACTCTAGAATGCTTGTGCAAAATGCAAATCTCTGGACTTTATCCCATGGCACAAAATTAAAATTTAGTGAGTATGTGTGGAACATCAACAGTGTTTACAGAGAGATGTAGTTCTACCTTCTATATCAATTCATGTGCTTGACAATGGTGAGAGAAGCAATCCCTGCCTTCCACCTCCAAAGTATAGACAACCACAATATCAGCATAGTCCTCACACTTCAAAAGTTCCACTCCAATTTTAGGGTTCTTGAAGTACAGAAAATTCACTACTTTATCCACAAAATGGAGCAGGTTGACACTTCCAGTGGCTTCTACCAGTTGCCACTGAGAACTCTGTTATGGGGAATGTGTTGTGCATTGAGATGACTACCCAACATGGACAATTCTTCAAATCCCACTCCCTGAAATGAGTTTTCTGGTTTCAGGGATGTGCTGGATACTGTAGAGTGTACATGCCCAAGGGAGAAGTCTGGGTCCTCTGCTTTAAATCTCCCCTCAGTTTCAACAGAATCTACAAGAGAGAAAAGTTTCAAGTGTTTTGGATTTCTGTTGAGCAGAGTGCCTGGATTTAGGGTTTAAATGCAAAATAGCACTGCATGCACACTTTGATTTTGTGTTGTTGAATTCGTAATACAAAAAATAAGATAGTAATTAGTGTAAATAACCATAAGTATACAATATCCATGTTATATATAAATCTAACCAAAGTTTTGTTATATGTGAAATTAATAATATATTTTTAAACAAATCAGTTTAATGTTTTATTGAGATAGAAGAGAGAGGGAGCCATGAATAAAATGATTACATGCCTGCAGAAACACATTTTCTCAGACAGAAAAGAAAGTCTTATGTCTACAAAGTAACATGGAGTCTTGGCATTTCTTGGAGCAGTCTGGGTCAAGAACCTACATAATCCCAGATATACAATGCAGTGTAAGTATTTTGCTTAAGTTGTTTAGACACCTGTGACTCTGTGAGCCTAACCACAGAAAGACTAATATTTATCTCTCTGGTTAAACCATAGTGCAGAAAATGACTGTCCAACTTAGATGAAACAATCAAGTGTGGCTCTTCTTTGGCCTCTACTTAGATAATGCATTTAAAAATATGATGAACTCATATATCAGAGTCGGATGTTTCAAAAATAGGCATGCTGTAGTTAAACAATAAAACTCTATGTGGTAATGGCTAGAGGAGAAATTCAATATTTTATCACAGGAAATATAATTAAGTCAATGACATCTGTGCAGTGCAAGAGACTTTCTCAGTTTAGATTTAACTTGGAAGCCGTTCTCTTTTTGCCAAAATTGAGGAGCTATAAAAACCTTTCTACCATATAGTTTAACTCAGTGGGAGGCCAAGCCCGTGTCTCAGAGGAGAGAAATGAGGAAGGAGCCCAGAAGCAAGCATTTTCTAGAGATCATGCTTTGGATGAAATCTAGCCTGCTTAAATAGATTCAGGAGAGAATATAAATAATGTAAACCTTTAGAAATTGTTTATAGTGATGCTGTAAATTCCCTGATATTGATATGAAGTACCTTGATAAAAGAAACTGACCATCTAGCAAGCTCCTGCAAAAATTAGAAGTGAGAGAAAAAGAGGCCTCAGTGACTCAGAACTGGAAGGTCAGAATGGCAATAACAACAGCAATAGTCACACAAATAATATTAAAGTAAATGAAACAAAAACAAAGCACACAAAAAACCAAAAGAGGCTTATGTGAATTAGGCTACATGGTTACTAAGGGTTTCCCTAATTATCAGAAATTATAAGAAAAGAGTGGAAATTAATACTCAGATCTCATGGTATGTGTGTGTGTGTGCGTGCATATATATGTAATGCTATTAATATTGTTCAATAATAATATATATGTATATATACATATATACACACTATGAGATTTAAGTATTTATATCTATAACACGCACACATGAGATTTGAGTATTAATTTCCACTCTTTTCTTACAATATATATGTGTGTATACATACACACACATATACACACACATACGTATACACACATATATACACACACACATATATATATTTAATTTCAAATTTTATTTTAGATAGAGTTGGTACATGTGCAGATTTGTTACATGGGAATATTGCATGACGCTGAGGTTGGGGGTACAGATCTCGTCACTCACAATGAGCATAGTACCTGATAGGTTTTTAACATACCCTTCTCTACCCTTTAGTACAGAGGTTCCCAACTGCCCGGGAGGTGAGCAGTGGAGCAGCAGTAGGTGGGCAGTGGGGGAGAAGTAGCAGTGGAGAGTGAGCATTACTGCCAGAGCTCCGCCTCCTGTCAGATCAGCAGCAGCGGCACTAGATTCTCATAGGAAGGAGAAGCCTATTGTGAACCGCACATGTGAGGGATCTGGGTTGCATCCCCCTGAAGAGACTCTAACAAATCTCTGATGATCTGAGGCGGGGCAGTTTAGTAGTCCACAGTGTCTATTGTTCCTATATTTATGTCCATGTGTGCTCAATGTTTAGCTCCCACTTTTAAGTGAGTATATGTGGTATTTGGTTTTCTGTTCCTACATTTATTCGCTTAGGATTATCATGGTATTATTAATTTTATTTTGTTGCATAAGCTTCTATTAACAGTTTTGTTGTACTTTTTTTTCATTTCATGGTAAAGATTCAGTTATTAAACTTTTTCTATGTGTTATTTTCATAATGTACCAATTTTAAAAATCGTATCAGATACTATGAAAAAAATGATATAAAAAAGATAGATCCTGACTGGTAATGGCTTTTGATATTCTCGTTCAGAGTGGGAAGAGAGGATAGTTTCCATCTTAACAGAATCTTGAGGCTACACGCACTGTAAGATGCAGGCTACTTGCACTGAAACTGTGCTTATGAAGGAAATAAAATATCTTTTTTGAATTACTGATATCTTGTAGTGGCCCTCATCACTTTTTGTCTTTTATTATAAATATCTGCGCAAGCACTTTATCCGTTCACATAGACACAGATACCATCTTATTTATATAAGAATGTATGACATATAGTAAGCATATGATACATATATATGTAGAATGGACTAATTGAATGAATGAGTAATGTGTGGTATGGTTTTTATTTTATTCCTTACAGCAACTGAGGGGAACAGAAAGTATATTTGCCTTGGAGTCCAAAAACCTGGGTTTCTGTCTTATGTTTATTAGCCATTTGACCAAGAGTGTGCCATAGACTCTATTTAGGTCTATCACAAATGAAATGTGTATTTGAGTGATATAGAGGATATTAAAGAATTCTACTGTTTTAGGTTGGATTCAGTCTCTGCAAAATTCATGTTTTGGATTCCTAACTCTCACTGCCTCAGGATGTAACATTATTTGGAGATGGGGTCTTTGCAGAGGTAATCAAGCTAAAACAAGAACATTAGGGTAGGCCATAATTCAAGATAATGGATATCTTTACAAAAGGAGAAATTTGAACAAAGAGACACCTGCAGAGGGAAGATGAAATGAAGAGACATAGGGAGAAGACAGTCATTTATAAGCCAAGAAGAGAGTCTTGGAACACATCCTTCCCTCACCAGCCCTCAGAAGGAACCAAGCCTGCTGACAGCTTGATTTTGGACTTCAAATTCTAAAACAGTGAGAAAAAAAATTTCTAGTGGAGTCAAACTAGTTTGTGGCCTTTAGTTATGGAAGCTGAAAGCAGTCTTGGTAAAGAGAGATCTTTATAAATTTTATCTGAGCCATATAGTTCTCAGGAAATTGTTCTACCAATTTCTAAAGCAGAGGTCAGCATACTATTTTTGTTGTAAAGGGCCAGAATTTAGGCTTTATAGGTAACTAAGTTTCTTTTGCATATTCTATTTTAATCCTTTTAAAATTTAAAAATTATTCTTACGTTGCTGGTGGTAAAAAAAAAAAAAAAAAAAAAGAATTGTGACCTGGGTTGACCCACAGGCTTTAGTCTGTCAACCCCCAGAACAAAGAGAGAGTCTTTTGTCACAAGTAAGGTTTTTAGGATCTTGTTGACAAATTCTAAAATGCTATGCAAATGCCCATTACAAAATGCACGAGTCCATTTCAATTAAAATTTTTTTTAGTAAAATGTCATTTTTAATCAACCCCCTTCTTTTCACTCCCAAAAGCTGGTGGTAGGGCCTGAAGCTATTTTCTCTAACTTTTATCAACTATGAAACTTAATTTTTAAAACAAATACTTCAATATTAGGTTCTAATTTCAACTGACATCACTGACTAACAGGAAATTTTGTCTATACCTGTTTAGAGAAAAATTTAAGTTTGGCAGTTGATCCTAGTTACCCCAAAATGCAATGATTTGATGAATTGAATATCAACATGGCACTCAGCATTGCCCTCAATGAAGAATTATGTACATTGATTTCTCAGTAATGTCAAAATGTATTTTGGCTAAGAAATTGTGATTAATATAGCCTGTAAATGATTTCACAGACCAAAGCACCAAAGCCACTTCAAAAATATATAGTCCAATAAGCACAGGCTAGGCGGTTTGCTTGCTAATCACAAAATCAAATTTGTTCCTAAATGCCGGAATGTGTGTGCTGAAGTTATAATTGCAGCTCTACTGTTCAGCACTGTTTCTTAGGAAATCAGTTATTAGGTTTGTGGAGTGATAAACAGATCCTTGTTCTAATAAAGTGACTAACCTTTATTGTTTATAGATCTATCTCTAGGCATTAAGAAAAATAAACAAAAAACCCCGCCACTGTCCTGCTGAATGCAAAACCTTTTCACATTTAATTCTAACAAAACTTTGATTGTGAAGATGGAAATAGAGATTTATTGTTGGCAGATGAGTAAACTAGCACACAATTTTTAAAACCAGCAGATACTTCCTCCTTTATCTGTGAACATCTTGTCTTATTTCCTTCCAATTACATTTTTTTCTTCCATGAACAGCAAATATGTCATTTCTATCATTCTCCTGCTGGTGGCCTTCTGGAAGATGATTGAATTACCCAATCTTTAGAAGAAACAAGCTGTTTTATGTCTCGAGTGCCATGGATTTTGTAGATCCTCTTGCTCTGGGGTCTTTCTCAGGTTATTACAGATTTTAAGCTGCTTTCACTGAGTAACGTTCTCCTGAAGGAAATGAAGGAATGAAAACTCTGGCTGCATGCAGGTCTCCCAGGCACAAAATCACAGTGATGAGCTTTTCCTCCCTCTTACTGAGAGATGGAAATTATAAGAAATAAGTTTAGGCTTTTCAAACTAGTTCAGAGACTATCTGCGTCAAATGTACCTGCGCTATTTGTTAAACTATAGATTTCTGATTCTGACCTCAGACTCGCTGAACCAGGATCTCTAAAGGCAAATCCTGTGTATCTGTTTTCTACTGCTGGGTAACAAATTACACAACTTAGTCACTTAAAACAAAACAATAGTTTTCTATAGTTTCTCTTATTCATGAGTGGAGGACACTGGTCAGGATCTCACAAGGCTGAAATAAAGGCGTGAGCCAGACTATTTTCCTCTCTGAAGCTCATGGTCTTCTCCCAGGCTCACATGGTTGTCGGCAGAATTCAGATTCCTGCAGTTCTGCTTGTAAGAGTGAGGTTCCCAGCTATTATTGGCTGTTGACTGAGGCTACCCTCAGTTCCCAGAGTCGATTCTTTGCCACAAGAGAGAACTGACACAATATGACTTTGCTTCTAACAGTCCAGTAGGAGAATCTCTCTCACTAATTTGCTAAGATGGGGTCTAAATTATAAATATTTAATTTTGAGCCATAATTCTAAAAATGGCTTCAAAGATTTTATACTCTAATCCTTAGTGCCTATAAACATGTTAAGATGTCACTTCCATAACTGTTATATTGTATGACACATTTGATCTTAAGATAAGGAGATTATTTATATAGACCTAATCTAAATCATATAGAGCCCACTAAAAACAAACTTTTTTATGGCAGATAGTAGAACAAGAAGTAAGAGATATGGAAGCACAAGAAGGAACTTTGATATGCCATTGGTGGTTTGAAGATAAATCAGTCTAAGAGGAAGAATAATGGAAGCCTCTAAGAGCAAAGACCAAGCTCAGGCTGATGCTAGCAGGGAAACAGAGACCTCAGTCCAGCAACTGCAAGGAACCAAATTCCTCTAATAGTCACAGTGAGCTTGGAAGCGTACACTTTCCCAGAGCCTCCAATAATACCCTAGCTGGGCTAACACTTGATTTTGGCCATGTATGGCTCTAAGCTGGTAAGTCAATTGAGTCTGTCCAGACTTTTAACCTATAAGCTGAGATAATAAATATATGTTATTATAAGTCTATAATTTTGGGGTAATTTGTTACATAGCAATAGAAAACTAACAATAATGTAATCAAGAGAATGGCATCACCTTTGCCATATTCTGTGGGTTAGAAGCAAGTCACAGGCTCTATCTGTACTCTGGAAGAGGAAATTATTCCCATGAGTGGATGTAAGGTTGGAGGAATTACTGTGATCATCTTATTATTCTGCCAATTATGGTCCTATAGTCTTCATTTTTCAGCCTTTCAAAGTGACTCTTCTGCTCTCTAATGTGAGAATCATAAATGAAATTGAAGGTGTGATGAAAACATGTAACCTGGCCTATTGGGACAGACTGAAAGTGATATTATGGGAAACTACTAACTTAAATAACAAATCTTAGCCAGAAAAGGTTGATACACATGTGCTTTTTAAAATAATGAAGAGGAGATGACTAGACTTATGCATAGATTAACTAAAACATTCAAGATTTATTGAGTGCATCCCACATGGCAGTTGCTGTGCACGTGTTTGACTGTAAAACATCTTATAAGTCTTTCAGCACTCCTACAAGGTATTTATTATTTTATCTATGTTTCATTAATGTAAAAATCAAAGTTTGAAGAAGATAAATACCTTGCCAACAGTAATCACATTATTTTTATCATAAAAATTTTTAAGTTTTGTTATATTTATATAATCTCTTTAATCCTAATGGCGTGTCTCTGTGGTAAGCAGAGCAGGCCATCAAATATTTATTTGTCAGCACTGTCTTTGACCCTGAGGCTACAGTGATGAGCAATCCAGGCAGGGTCTTTCGCCTCTAGACTTTCTCGTTCAAATTATGCTGCATTTCTAGTTAATCTACGTAGAGGTGATCTGTGATTGTAACATTGTGTTCCTCAAACAATTTTAATGTCGTTTCAATTGCCTATAAATCAGTTTCCAAATCCATGTCTACCTTTCCAATCTTATATCGTTCAACACAATCTGAAAATTCTATACATTATTTAATGTAAACACATTTCCTCAGCAATGCTCTTTCCAGTCTTAATAATTTTTGTCACTTGGGAAAGGCAGGTTAATGCTCCACCCAGTGATGTCTATATCCTAATCCCCGGAACCTCTAAATATGCTGTATTACATGACAGAGGTGAGTTAAGTTTGTAGATAGAATTAAAGTTATTACATGACTGACTTTAAGGAAATTATTTTGGATTATCCAGTGGACCCAATATAATCACACGGGTTCCTTAAATATGAGAAAGAAAGGTGGAGGGATTGGTGTCAAAGTGATTCAAAGTGAGAAACACTTGACCAGCTATTGCTGGCTTTGATGATGGAAGGGTGTCTTGAGCCAAGAAATATGGTCAGCCTCTAGAAACTGGAAAAGATAGGAAGAGAGATTAACTTCAGGGCCTCCAACAGGAACAGTCCTGCTGACAAATTGATTTTGACCCATTGACACCTATTTCAGAATTCTGACCTCCAGAGCTATAATATATACATATTATTTTAAGCCATGAAGTTAGTTGCAATGTGTTACAGCTACAAAAGGAAATCATAACACCATTCCCACCTATTATATCTTAATAATTTTTTCAACATCTTTCATGTTTTCTCTCAGAATACTCTTTTGTTTTCTCTATCCCTGTAAATCTTTGTTTATAACAGTCAAATGATACTTAGTACATATTGCTCTCAGTCATATAAACTTAAATTCTTTATCTATTCAACTAACTTTTAGCTTCTCAAGGGCAAAAACAGTATTTTAAACAACTCTACATCAGACATGATAACTGGCATAATGCCCTGTTGGCACCTGGTGCCCTGTAAAGGGTTATTGAAAAAAATCACAGTTGACTTCTCCACAGCAGAAGAAAAATTGCCGTGATAAAATCTTATGACAAGATGTAGCAAAACGTATCTCAAGAGTAGCAAGATTCAGAGTTTCTTAGATATGGCACTATTCAAACTTTTGCTAGAGGTCTATGGGCAAAATAAAAAAAGAATGATCATGTCCTTAAAAAAAGTGAAGCTGACCTCTACTTAGAATTTGTTGTTCCACATACTAGCAGTGTATATGAAAGGAATGTTTTTAACTTAAAGAGAGAATGGGGAATTTACTCAACCAAATGAAGGATGCTTGCATGTCTTCATTTAGTTTGAATCTTAATCCTATGTAGTGGCAGAAATGTCATGTGTTTTGTTTTGTTTGTTTTGTTTTGTTTTGTTTTGTTTTATAGGAGCTCCTGTTATTATAATCACTGAGTGTGACTAAGATATTCTTACAAGTTGTTTACAAATTTATTCTGGTAGTATCTTCTCTTTTCTTGTGTTAGTGATCTTTCAGACACTTTTGTATTTATCTATTAATCTCTCTTTTTATCTTGCAACCATCTTTCCAGGCTGCTGTTTTCTCCATTATAGTGTTTAATCCTGATATAGAGAAACTCTCATAATTTCCCAAACCGAACTCAAATTTGGTTTTGTATTTGCCAAAGAACAGAATTTTCACATTTCAAAAACCAGAAAAAAAAGTTTCCTCTGCATCCTCAATTTCTTCACTGAAAACTCCCTTAACCTACTTGTCTTGAGGAAATACTACTTTCCTCTGAAGACACAGCTTCCCCTGCAACCATTTGTGATGGTTAATTTTATGTGTCAACTTGACTGGACCATAGGGTGCCCAGATATTTGGCTAAACATTTTTGTGAGTATATCTTAAGAATATTTCTGGATGAGATTAACATTTGAGTCAGTAGGCTAAGTAAATCAGATTCCCCTCCTCAATGTGCGTGCCCTCATGAAATTTCTTGGAGGTCTGAACAAACCAAACCCAAACAAAAAAAGGCTAAATGAGTGAGGATTTGCTCCCTTTCACTGACTGTTGAGCTGATACATCAGTGAGCACACAGACTGGAGCCCTGGAACCACACCATGGCTTTCCCAGGTCTCCAGCTTGCCAACTGCGGATCTTGAGACTTCTCAGCCTCCGTAACTGCATGAACCAATTCCTGATAATAAATCTCTTTACACGTGCACAGGCGCGCGTGCACGCGCACACACACACACCTAATCGATTCTGTTTCTCTGAAGAACCCTGATTAATACATTTTTCAATTTGAAACTTCTCTTCTTTGACACTCCACGTATTTGGAAATGGAAAGTGGAGTTGGCTTCCTTATGCTCTCTAGTACTGCTTCCAGATGATTATTTCATCCTCATATTAAAAAATTCCACTTCTTGAGATTAATATCTTTCTATTATAACAGGCTCTTTTTCTTTCTCTTGTTTTACTATTGTCACCCTACAAACTCCAGTGTGGGCAAAATTATTTAAGTACAAGTCTACCTTAACTCACTAAATTTCGGCGTTTGTGTTTGGGAACAGCACCGTGTAGGAATACATGGCGATTTTGTTTGCCTGAATTTATCAACTGCATGTATATTTTTCTACCAAGTGTCAAGAGATGGCAGAAAGCGAAACCAGGTGATCCTGTGTCTCAGGTCTCTCTCTGTTTCTTCTCATCTTTCTACTTCCCAAATACCTGCTTTCACCTTCAAAAGATGAACTTACCTTCTAGTCCACAAAGAAAGTTTAAGCTATCAAAAATGACATTTTTTATTTCTTGCCACCTTCCTACATTTTATATTCATACAGGCTTTGAGCCTTTTTGTTATTAAAGTCCTCATGCACTATGCAGCCCCCAACTACCCTCCTACACACACACACACACACACCATTTAAGCCTGCTCTTCCTTCACTTGGCTCCTATCAGAGCCTACACATGATTAACACTATTTTTTTTTACGAATACCAAACACATAAACATTTTTCAAATTCCATTTCATGCTCAATTTTTTTAAAACTTTAAAATCTATTTTCTACATTTGTGTTTCTACTTCATCCCCTACAGAGTAACTCTAAAGACAGTTTCCCTTTTCTACTACTCCACTGAAGCTACTTTTTTCATGGTAACCAATGACTTCTTTTTTAAGGAAACTTAGTAATACTTCTCTTACATGACTTCCTAGTAGCTTTTGGCACTGCAAATAACCTTTATTTATGAAGCTTTGTCTTTCTTTGTCTTCCGTGGCACTATATTTCTAGTTTCCCTGCTCTCTTTTCTGATAATTCCACAATCATATTTGTTGCCAACATGTCTTTGAGTCACAACCCTAAAGTTACATCATTTCTTGTCATCATCTTATTTCTCTCAGTAGCCTCTTCCTGAGTTACTGTTTAACTTCCTTGGCCTCAATCACTATCTACATTACCAGATTATTAGAGGAAAAACCATGAGCTATACCTCATTTAATTCTTTAGATTTCAGTCCCAGTCAGGGGCTTATAGATAAAACTCCCATCTCCCTGGGACAGAGCATCTGGTGGAAGGGCAGCTGTGACCTCAGTTTCAGCAGACTTAAACATCCCTGCCTGCCAGCTCTGAAGAGAGCAGCAGATCTCCCAGCACAGTGCTCAAGCTCTGCTAAGGGACAGACTACCTCCTCAAGTGGGTCCCTGATCCCCATGCCTCCTGACTGGGAGACAGCTCCCAGTAGTGGTCAACAGACACCTCATACAGGAGAGTTCCAATTCCAAAGACTGTTAGTTACCACAGTTTCTTCAGAGAAAGTAGTTAGAAAGCTATGTCAGCAATCTAGACATAAAATGATGAAGACCTGTGTTAGAATGATGGCAGTGAAAAGGGTGAACTGTAGTAGGATAAAGTTAAAAGTTTTAAGTTATGGACTATAAGCAATAAAGGAGGAGAATGAGTTGTTAAAATAACTTAAAGCTATAATGCAGAAAGTAAAATTATCATTAATAACATTATAAATGATCACTTAATTCAAAACTGTTGAACATCCAATGCATAATTCTATTAATGAATTATAAATACATAGTAAAACACTAAAAGTCTTAATGAATGTTCTACGTAAAATCTATCTCCTTTCTTAATACAATAGCTATATTTTCTAATAAAATGGTGCAGAATATTTTCATCTGCCATCAATTCAATATTTTGTTTATGTTATTGGCCTAATTCAACTCTCTCATTCTGTCTTTTCCAATATTTGTTATGAAGGAATGCATTACCAAAGTGAATGCTTCAGAATAGAAGCTCCAGAACAGAAAATACATCCCTAAAATTTATGCCTAGAATGGCAGAGAGGCAGTATATTTCAATGACTTTTAACTCCATAAATGAAACTTGTCCAACCAATGGCCCACAGGCTGCATGCGACTCAGGACAGCTCATGTGGCCCAATACAAATTCATAAACTTTCTTAAAACATTAGGAGATATTTTTGCGATTTTTTTTTAGCTCATCAGCTATCATTAGTGCTAGTGTATTTTATATGTGGCCCAAGACAATTCCTCTTCCAATGTGACCCAGGAGAGCCAAAAGAATGAGCACCTGTGCCCTAAACCTATAAAGTAATAAAAATCAATATAAGAATTTTCCTAACTTTTTTTTCTCTAGTATTTCCCAAGGAGTATCTTTTATAAAACAGAGTGCTTTTTCATTAGCTTCAGAAAAATTAGAGGAGTGTTGCCTATAGCATTAATTCTGGTCCTCCAAGAAGGAGTTGTCAAGATAAAATTAGGTGTGCAAGAGATTTTTAGTGGAAATATCCATGACGGAAAAGAAAGGATAAGAAAGAGAAAGCGAGAACTGTCAAATCAGGATGTAGGTCTGATCCCTGTGAAGTCGTGGGAAAAAAAGTGATGGTGGATAGAGATGGCGTAGAAAGAGTCTTAAACTATATCGTAGTTCTAAGAAATTTTGACAAGGTCAATGAGGAGTCCTGGAGCTGAAGTCATTAGTCAGAGAAAGCTCACATTTCACAGAAATACGCCTGCCTTGGAATTCATCCTGCACACAGTCATTAGCTGGAAGCATGTCATGGGCAATGTGGCCCCTGAACAGCTGTAAATTAAGAATATAGTACAGTTTTTATTTTGGTCACTACCTTAAAGATATTCTTCTATTGCCTTTGGGCCATCACGGTCTCAGATAAAAAGCTTACATTATTTAATGTTTTTATTTTTTTTTCCTCAGCTTTATTGAGGTATAATACATTCAAGGTATACAACTTGATGTATTGATATACACTGTAAAATAATTGCCATAATCGAGCTAAGTAAACTGTCCATCACTTCACGTAGTTATTATGTTCTTTTTCCATGTTTGTGGTGGGGAGTGAGAACACTTCATCTACTATCTTAGCAAATTTCAAATCTACAGTATAGTATTGTTAACTGTATTCACATTGTTGTACATAGATCTTCAGAATGTATTCATCCTGCATAATTAGAACTGTGTGCCATCTGACCAACATCTCCCCATTTTCTAGTCCCAGGTAACTGCTATTAAATACTCTATTTTTATGTTTGACTGCTTCAGTTTCCACTTTAAATAAGTAAGATCACGTAGTATTTTTCTAAATTTAGCTTGTTTCACTTGTCCTCTAGTTTCATCCGTGTTGTCAAAAATTACAGGATTTCCCTCTTTTTCCTGTGGAAAAATATTTTCTTTCCTATACTATCTTTATCCATTTATCCATCAAAGGACGTTTTAGTTGTTTTTGTAACTTGGCTATTGTGAATAACAGTGCAATGAACATGAGAGTGAAAATATATCTTAATAAAATTTAAATAAACCTTATATAGTTTCTCCACTAGAATTTTAGTTTCCTCACATTTCTGGACCTGTTCTTTCTCTCTCTCTCTCTTCTTTCTTTTGCCATTACTTTGCTCTCTTTTCTCCCTTCTCCAGGAACAACAACCAGAGCCAAAAATCTACACAAATGTTTGCATATTATTAAGAAAAACAACACAGATCTCTTCAGTCTTTACCTCTAAGCTCAAATCTCTCTTTAAATATCCAAAAACTTAGTTTGAGCAGTATAAATAAGAGCTAATATTTAGCTCTTACTGTTTTCTAGATTCCATTCTAAATTCTCTTACATTAATTATGTAATTTCATTCTCACCACCCATCTATGATGACGGAACTGTTACTATACTCCATTTTGTAACTGAAGAAACTATGGAACATGGAGATTGAGGAACCTGTCTAAATAATACAACAAGAAAATAGTAGAACTGGCCGGGCGCGGTGGCTCAAGCCTGTAATCCCAGCACTTTGGGAGGCCGAGACGGGTGGATCACGAGGTCAGGAGATCGAGACCATCCTGGCTAACACGGTGAAACCCCGTCTCTACTAAAAATACAAAAACCTAGCCGGGCGAGGTGGCGGGCGCCTGTAGTCCCAGCTACTCGGGAGGCTGAGGCAGGAGAATGGCGTAAACCCGTGAGGCGGAGCTTGCGGTGAGCTGAGATCCGGCCACTGCACTCCAGCAGGGGCGACAGAGCAAGACTCTGTCTCAAAAAAAAAAAAAAAAAAAAAAAAAAAAAAAAGTAGAACTAGGATTTGAACCCCGGAAGAATGATGTTAGTTAACTATCATGCAACACTATTACTGTCATTGAAATGCTTTTTAAATACTTTCTAGATGGGCAATTAATTTCAAGAGAAAGGGCATTCTCCTCCTGTAAGGGGACTGCTGTGAAGATAGGAATGCTTCGGTCTTGGTTTCCTAGCTACTATTTTACTCCATTGATAGACACATGACCTAGGAACATCGACCCACATCACTGTTTTCTTAATAGCCTATATTTTATTTTTAAAACATCCTTTCTACATTTTAATCTCATGTACTTTAAAGTACTCAAGTTTACAGTGTATCATGTTTTTACTTTATAAATTATATTAAGAATTTCATGAGTGAGAAGGACTATTTACCAGAACAGACAAGCTTTCAACCTCCATTACCATCAGAATAACTGAAGTCAAGCCCCTTAGGTTATACTATTACATTGCGATGCTAATTAGTTTGTAATAAAGGTAATAAACTCTCACAAATGTGAAGTGCATGGAGTCATGTTTCATTGAATCAGTTATGCTTTCTGAGCATTGATAACTCAATTCATAATTACATACTTCAGCTTTTATTTTGTCTATTTTGAAAATGCTTACATGTGTTTGTAGTTTTAATAAGGAATTAAAATTGATTTTTGGTGTTTTATGTTGTATCTCTCATCTACAGCCACCATAGAAATTATGTATGTTCATGGATGTAAAATACACAACTTAGGACAGAATCACATAGGTAAGAAAGTGATTTATATGTGTTTTCCTTTTAGAATTTCTGTTAGCAAGGTCTCTAAGAGAAATGAAGTTGAAGACAGACGATTAGTTGACATTTTCAGGAAATGTATTTTTGTGATAAAAATTTTGTAAGTGCCTTTTGCAAAGTTATTTTTTTCATATTTCTTAGTAAAACTATTCAAAATTTGTGCAATGATTTCTGCTTCCATTTCTCCTGCTTATTTTATCATTAAGTCTGATATTCTGATTTAAATTATAGGTAAGTCATTGACATTTCTTTAAAGTGACGAGTGATTCCATGTAAGCTAGTCCACTAGTCTATTACTGATTTTTGCTCTCTGTATTTTTTCCTGTTATGACTGAACAATTGGCTATATTCTTAAAATAAATTATTGTTTATTCAACTTTCATGAGAATAGTTTTTCCGATTTTCCCTCTACCATTTTTTTCTGAGTCTTTTGTTAACCATTTTCTCTTCCTAATATGCAAACTCTGTGTGCCTTAAAGTTGATGATTTGACTTCCAGCTTCTAACTATACACATATCCATCTGAAACGACAGTTCTTCTATTGGAATGGTTTTAGTGGTCATCTCTTTTCTTTATTCTAGCATCTAAATTCTCATTTCTTAGTTCTTTATTATCATCCACATACAGCTCATCCTTTCTTATATATCATAATAAGAAACTCAATGTAGAACTATTTTTCAAGTAAACATTTTACTAAACATACATACCAAAAATTACAAAAATCATAATTGTATAACTTAAGGAATTTTCATAAGCTGAGCATGAAGGTCTGTGGAGCACACAGATCTATCTATCTATCTATCTATCTATCTATCTATCTATCTATCTATCTATCTCTATCTATGTATCTATATAATTAGCACTCTAGAAGTCCCTGCTTCACTCACTATTAGTACATTCTCACAGTAATCATTATCCTGATTTCTAACATGATACACTTTTGCCTCCATTTGTATTTGATCTAACTGAAATCATAAAGTATACTCCTACGCAACTATCTCCTTTCACTCACCATTATGTTTGTGTCCATTACATTGTTGAATATAGTTGAAATGTGTTCATACTTCTTGCTAATATGCCATTGTATGACTATAACAACTTTTTAAGTCTATTTTATGGTGGGTGGATATTTGGATAGTTTCCAGTGTGGGATGACTATGAAGAGTGCTGGCATAAACATGTTTGTTGGGTGTACAAAATTTTTGTCAATAACAATCAATAACACTAAGAGTTGGTCTTTTGAAAAGATAAACAAAATCAACAAATGCTTAGCTAGACTGAAAAAAAAGAGAGAAGACCCAAATAAAACAAGAAATTAAAGAGACATTACAAACACTACAAAAATAAAAAGAAACAAAAGGGACTATCATGAACAATAGTATGCCAACAAATTTGATAACCTAGAATAAATGGATAAATTTCTAGAAATACACAACCTACCCGGACTGAACCAAGAATAAAATAGAAAACCTGAACAGATCAATAACTACCCAGATAGTTGGTGTGATTACTACAAACTTTATATGGGTCTTATGAACAAAGACAAAATACTGGATAGATAACAAGCTATTAATAGTATGACAGTACAGAAAATATGATTAACTGTTTAGATACTTTTGTAGAAATTTGACATTACTACAACTTCCTAGCCAGTGAGAATTATTCTGACAAAGAATGTTTATTGGATTTATAAAAAGTATTGCTCACAATGGATTAAAATAATTCAAAGGATCTTCTCTCCAGAGAAGAAGCACTATCCTAAAGAGTAGTGTGAAAACCATATTGTAAAAAGGATTGCATGGCATGCTAAATTGTTTGAATTTTAGTTTATTACAACTTTTTTTTTAAATTAAAATAGACACATTTCCGTGTGATAGAGATGATTGTGGCAACAATGTGATACCAAAGGAAAGAGACAGTGGTGGCAGAAACATTTGATATAAACTAATAATGAAATCTTGGGGAAGTGCAGATAGAAAGAAAAAGGTAAATTTGGGAAACCATTTTAGAGGCAGAAGTTAATGAACTTGATAAATGGCATGGGTTGGGAAGGATGACTTGTCAGGAGGAAGAGCTAAATACATTATAATTTCAATATTTAGTTATTAGAGGTAGTGAGTGGGCAGCTTATAGTGAATACAAATATTTGGTTATAAACATTTTGAGTTTTATTGACTGTGGAAATTGAAATAAAAATAAAAATACATCTCTAGATTTGAGAAGTGTCATCTGGGGTGGAGCATGTGAGGTAGAAGAGCTTAATGTGTATCCAACAATAAAAATCCAAGGTCCTAATGAGGTTGCTGACAGAGAAAGTAGATATGGTGCAGGAAAGAAGGCTGAGTTCAAAGCTCTTTTTCCCCTGAAATGATAGACACCACTCTAGGGAATCTCAACACTAACAAATGAGCTTAGGAACAGTAACCAGCAAAAACAGCTGAGAATGAAAGAAAATCCACAATAGGAAGAGAATTAAGGAAATAAATGATTGTGCTAGGAAGAGAATGGTCTATGCAAATGTGAATATAATGAGTACCATTACTCCTTTCATAAGTATGTGTAGTAACATAACGGCATTAAGAAAGGATAGGTAAGTAAAAAAATGGTAAGGAAACATAGGAAGTGTCTTGTTTACAAAGGAAGATAACTGAATCAAATCTGTAGCTTAGCATAGGAAGCCAGTGGAGATGGACAGAAGGAAAGTATGCATCTAATCACCATGTTTAAAACACTTTTCCAGAGGAGACCTCTCCATAGAGATTGGTTCTCGTTCGTATGTATTGGTATGCTCTGGTCCAAGGCCTCTCAAGTAGCCTGCTTGTCATCTTAAGTTATGAAATTTCTGCATATTTAGAAAGTCTTAGGGATTTCCTAAGTCTGTTCTAAAATGCATGTTTCTGACATTTAGCTGCAACATTTCTCTTGTCTGTTTAAAGATGTTTGTGCCTCTGATTAGGGCTGCTCAGTCTATCTCTTCTCTGAAAACTCACCTTTTACTTGATTCCAATGCTGTGGAGTATTTCACCTAGAGCAGTCACCTGCGTGTACCCTGCATATAAACATCCATACTGTTTTACTTTCTCAACATGCTCCTGCTATTTTTTCTATCAATACATATGTTTTAAATAGAATACATTTTTTGAGCAGTTTTAGGATTATAAAAACTTTGTTCCCCTATTATTAACATCTTACATTAGTGTGGTAAATTAGTCACAATTGGTGAGCCAATTCATTGTTATAGCAAAAGTCCATATTTTTACATTAAATATCACTCTTTGCGTTGTACATTCTATGGGTTTTAATAATTGTATAATTACATATTTACACAACTAAAATTTCGTACCAAGTAATTTCACTGTCATAAATAACCTCTTGCTCCACCTATGCATCCCTCCCTATCTCCACCCAACCTCCTGGTAATCAGATTTTTTATACTGTCTCTATAGCTTTGTCTTTTTGAGGATGTCAAACCGTTGGAATCATACAGTATGTACACTTTTAAGATTGGCTTCATTCACATATTAATATGTGTTTAAGGCTCCCCTATATGTCTCCATGGTGAAGGTTTCTTTTGTCATGGCTTGATAGCTCATTTCTTTTTATTGCTGAATAATTTCCATTGTATGAATATAACATGGCTTGTTTATTCACCTATTGAAGGTCATCTTGGTTGCTTTCAAGTTTTTGAAATTATAAATAGAGCTACTATAAACACTTATATGAAAGTACATGAACATAAATTTTCAACTCACTTTGGTAGATATCAGAGTGGGGTTGCTGGACGATATCTTAAGAGTATGTTTAGCTTGGTAAAAAACTGCCAAAATATCTTCCAAAGTGGCTGCACCATTTTGCTGCCCCACCAGCAATGAATGAGAGTTCCTGCTGCTCCATACCCTTGCCAGCATTTGGTATTGTCAGTGTTTGGGAGTTTGACCATTCTAATAGATGTTTAGTGATATCTCATTGTTTCAATTTGAAATTGCCTTATGACATATAATGTTGACCATCTTTTCACATGCTTACTTGCTAAATGTGTATCATCAAATGAAGTGCCTGTTCAGATCCTTTACTCAGTTTTTAATTGGGTTGTTTGTTTTCTTTTTATAGAGTTTTAAGAGTTTTGTGTTTATTTTCAACACCAGTGCCTTGGCAGACATGTGTTTTGCAAAAATTTTCTGCTATTCAGTGATCTTTTCATTCCCTTAAAAGCAACTGTCTCAGAGTAGCTTTTTAATTTTGATGAAGTCCAACTTATCATTTTTTTTTTCTGGATATTGCTTTTGATGTCATATTTGAAAGTCTTCACTTTATCTAAGACCACCTAGATTTTCTCCTACATCAAAGTCTTAGAATTTTATAGCTTTGTATTTTATACTTAGGCTTATAATCCATTTTAAGTTAATTTTTGTGAAAGGTCTTTGTCTAGATTCTTTTTTTCTTTTTTCTTTTTTTTTTTTAAGTTTTTTTGCGTGTGAATGTCTAATTGTTTCAGCATCATTTGTTGAAAACATGATTTTTTCTCCATTGTATTGCCTTTGCTCCTTTATCAAAAATCCACTGACTGTATTTGTATGGGTCTATTTACATGCCCTTTATTCTGTTCTATTGACCTATTTGTCTATTCTTATACCAATCACACTGTCTTGATTACTGTAGCTTTATAGTAAGCCTTGAAATCAGGTAGTATCAGTCCTCCAATTTCGTTCTTCTTCTTCAATATTGTGTTCACTATTTTGGGTTTTATGCATTTCCATAAACTTTAGAATCAGTTTATCAACATACACAAAACAATTTGCTAAAATTTTGATGACGATTGTGTTTATTGTATAGATCAAGTGGGGAGAAACTGGCATCTTGACAATAATAATATATGTTTTATTGTTGCATCACTTTAAGTGTCAACCTGAAATTTACTCACTTTGCCAAACACTGAGCATGGTATACTAAAAGAATTCTAAATTATAATCCCCCAAAAAATGGATTCATGTTCCAGATTCATCATTTACTTTAACAAGTATGACTGAGCACATCACTTATCCTCCTTGAACCTCTGTTACTTTATCTGTAAAATATCTGTGATAGGTAATCATCAATGCTATCATTTTCCACTTCTTTTCACACTCTTTCATCCTCCAGTACATTTAACTATTTTATTGGTTTCTTTTTCTGTTGTCTAAAAGAAAGAATATAGCAGAAAGAAAAAAATAGATAACAATAACAACCAAAAAAAAAAAAATCTGTCCATCTTTGGTTTATATTTTCCACATTATAAGCCACTACAGGAATCAAGAAGGAGAATTTGGGGTGGACCACACTGCTGAACCAACAACATTAAGAAGAAATCAATTTCCTCAGTTGAGAGAGTGCACTGCACTCAGTGATGCAGGTGAAGTGAAAAGTGAGAACAAACAGAGAGAAAGCGCAGTGGCGAGGAGGAAACAGAGAGATTTAAGATGGCCAAAAAGCACAGGCAGGTATTCTCCTCTCCCTACCTTCTCCCGAGCAGCTAAAACATGGCACGAAAGTCAAACCCATCTAGTTGGACTTCTGTTTAGGACACTTGAATCTTAAGGACATGACACAAGTTGCTAGACAGTGTGAATATATTTATGGCACAATTAATAGCTTCAAAGATTCAGTGGCAGAGGCAACTGAAGCAGCATCTTAAATGGATGCTTCTCTTGTGTAACCACTTCTGGAATCTTAATGATTTTTTGCTTGCTGTAATTAAGCATTGTGATCTAGCCATCCCATATATTTTGCGGACATATAGGTATTTCACAATAAATCCATTTTTTCTTGAAAAAGCCTAAATTGACTCCAGTTGTTTGTAACAAATAAATCTTACTGTCTCAAAAACCAATGCCAAGAATGGGACTCAGGACCCAGACTCTTATAGAAATGGAAAAAATATAGCATGTAGTATCTGTTATATGAAACTAAAGTCAGTGAAGATTTCAGTATTCCGTAATAAAAATAACTTGCATGTGAAGGAAAAACCATTAACTAAATTATTCACTGAGGTTTACTTGAAGACAAGACTATGGGACTGTAGTTACACCTGTAGAGAAGAATATGCAATGGTTTGAGTTGTATACTCCAAGAAAAGTATGTTGAAATCTTTACGCACAGTACCTCAGAATGTGAACTTTCTTAGAAACAGGGTTATTGAATATGGAATTAGTTAAGTCAAGATGATGTCATACTGGAATAGGGTGGACCACTAGTCCAATATGACTAGTATCTTCATAAGAAAATAGCCATGTGAAGACAGAGACACATTGAAGGAGAATGCCACATGACAATAAAGACAGACATGACATTTTTTCCAACTGATAAGTCAAAAAACACTGAAGATTGCCCCCAAACAACCACAATCTATTAAGAAGCAAAGAAAGAGTCCCCTGCACGTTTCAGCAGGAGCATCCCTTGCCAAAGCTGATTTTGGACTTCCGGCCTCCAGATCTGTGATACGATAAATGTTGTTTTACATCATTTTGGCTTTGTGATACTTTGTTATAGCAGCCCTAGGAAGCTAACACAGAACTTTCAAGAAAAAAGTAGAGACTCAAGAACTGTGGAGCATTGTGATTGCTCTTGATAATCCTTTGACAGATTAAGAATAGTACAAAATCAAGTTTTTATTTCAAGTAATGTACTTAAAATCTAGGAACTTTCTATGATGTGTTAAAATATCTATTATCAGCTACAGACACAGACAGGTAGTCAAAAACCAAATGCAATGATTAATCCTGTAGGTAGCTAATTTATAATGGTGTTTGAATTTGCTGCTAAACTCTGTCATTTGGTACAAGATATGGCATTGCTCCGAAAATAAGAACTGGGATTCTAAGAACCGGAAAGTATATGCTTGCACATCTGAATGATATGAGATACTTTTTAATATTTCCCCAGCAGTCAAAGCAGCCCCTTCTATAAAAAGCTATTCTTCCCTTGTTTTAAAATTGCATCAGAAAAAAACTTTTTAGTCTTGTCCCCTGCCCTTGTCTCTTGTTGATTTCAGAACTATAACTAGAATTTGATTCCAGCATAACTGGAATGGGATTGAGTTCAACAGCAAGACCACACCAAGGTTAACTGACTTATGCACTAAATTAATCTAAGAACTTGATAATATGTTCAAGGAATGTATAATATGGGAAATAAATTAAAGGGAATCTCCGACAACATTTGAAACGCATTTGGTGCTCATTCTCAGTAGCCCTTATGTTGGCATCAAGAGATTCTGAGCTCGTGTTTTTTATATTTCCAATTCTTGAAGAAGGTGCTTACCAACTGAAAGAAAAACCCTAGTTGTCTTCTTGCCCTTTAAAAAATAATTATGGTGAAAATAGCAAAGATAATATTCCTAGAACTCCCTCTTTCTGCCAAAATAATAAATCAGATTGCATGTCCACATCACTAGGGAAATGAAAGAGATGAGTAGCACCATAGAGACTTGAAAGATGAATTTATCTTAACCATTTTACCCAATTAGCTCAATGAGTATTTGGAGAGTAAATTTTTATAAGCTTAATCAGGACATGACTCCAAATTATAATTACTCTTCCAGATATAGTCTCATTACTAGAGTAATTTAATTCAGCTCAGGAATTCTTTATATTCCTTAGGAAGACATATGAATGAGAAGGAGTTAAAATCAAATCTTACAAAAAAAATATGTGACTCATGATGTGTACATTAGGACATCTACTCTAAAGTGAAGGGTAAGTTACTGCACCCTCACCTTGTACAATTGAGAAAGAGAAAATATTTGGTGAGCGATTTCACATTTTTGCATTTTCCAACAGCATAAGCTACGTTGGGTAACCCATTAAGATCTATTTACAGATGTCCTAAAAACCCGTCACCTTTGAATTAAATACTTCCCCCTCCCCAAAGAAAAGACTGTTCTCTGGTTAATACAGATTAACACGCAAACAGCTTTGCCTCTAGACACAAGATTTAACAGAAGTCAGTGGTTGTCAAAGACTTTTGGTATACCAGAAAGTTGTATGGGGCCTGTAATGAGGCAATCAAGATCTCCTAAGATTTTGAAACCAGGTTATATCCTCTTTAACAAGCTATCTTTGGCAAAACGGTGTTTGGTTTGATGAGGAACCCTAGTAGAGCCTGAGCAACTCGCCCAGACAAAGAGATGACCATTACACTCAAGCCTGTAATCAAGAACTAGACATTGCCATATCCATGAAGACATACATTTTAGTTGTGCAAAATACTACTTCATTATAAAGCAGAAATAGTACATATGGAACAAGTTTCAGTCTGGCTCAGAAATTACACATGGGTTGCATTAGATACCAAAGTACGTATCCCAGCCGTAATTCAAGTTTTCATAAACACAAGCAAGTGGACTTATAAAGATTCTCTGTGATTATTTGCCCAAAGAAGAAATAAATCAAACCTGATTTTCACATGAGTGCATGAAATTCTGGCATCACCCATTCAGATGTGGACTGCTGAGACATTACAGCCTCACTAATGATAAAGAAGATAATTATCGCATTAGGAAGAACTACAAGCTAGATATCTGATTATCCACTTTCCTTATACAAAGAGATGGCCTGTGGTTATGCTCTACAGTGGCCCGCAAGTAATGATTCATATTTTGGCTAAATCTTTAGGCATTTTTTTAAAAAATGTTAAAAGATTGTTGACATGGTGGTTGGAAAAAAGGGATTCTTTGTAGATTTCTCACAACAGGTTGGTCCATTTTAAAAATATATATTTAGATCGTATGTGTATGTTCACCAATAAGTTGCATTTTGTCTGAGGATTGTAATGATAAAATGTAAAGAAAAACCACTCTGTGCATGTTCATCCTCATACATCCTTAGTCACAATAGTGCATCCTCGGGGAGCTCATGGAAGAAAGTATCCCTAGTAATAGGAACAGAACCTATGCATGGGCCCATACAATAGACATGCTCTTATGAATCCAACCAGTTGCTAACACTGAGTGTCGAGTTTTTTTCTTGGCAGTTATCAATAATGTAACCCCTACAGGCCTTCCCAAAATTGTAGTGTTGGAAAAGCTGCATAGTAACTTGATGGCAGATTGATTACGTTAGAACTCCATCCATGAAGCTTACATGAACACTTTTAATTGCTGGAGTAGACTTATTCTATTGACAATGAATAATTAATAGTTATAAAAGAGTGGTTACATTCTTCTTTTGTAACTATTAACCATAGACCAAGGGTTACTACAAGGGTTACTTGGTCTACTGTCTTTATAAAAGAAGAATGACAGGTAAAAAATAAAATTCTACAATTTATTCAAATTGTACAGTGTTACAATTTATTCTAATTACACAATTGCATTATTTGCCTCTCATTCTTCTTTTATAACTATTTACCCTAGATCAAGTAAATGCTTTATAAACAATTATAGTATAACATACATTGATTCTAAGCAAGCAATTCTCTATTGCAAGAAGTTAGGCAATGCCTTTATGTTCAAAGTCTCACCCTGTCCTACATCACACAATGTGGCTGACCTTAGAAAAAGGTGCAGTTCACCAACATGGCACAAGTATACGTATGTAACAAACCTGCACGTTATGCACATGTACCCTAGAACTTAAAGTATAATAATAATAAAAAATAATAAAAAATAAAAAAAAGAAACTATTGAGTGTGCATGGATATGCTCATGTGAATCAAAGGATGAAATAAAAAGCAAACCACGAATTAGAAAAATAAATACCAACAATGTGACTGGAAAAAAAAAAAAACAGGAAAAGGTGCAGTTATAGTATCAACATCAACCATTATAGTGCTATGGTACAGAATACTGTGAGCTCTAAGCCAGTAGCTAATATGTGGAACTCTTCATCTCAAAATTGTGATAGAACTAATTGGCATGGGGGGAATGGCATTGTATATAATAAATCTAAATACTTACTCACATTACTCTTTTCCAGTTTAACTTTTCTGAAACCTGCTGCTTAGGAAGTTTGAAGCTCAGGGAGTGTATCCTTCCATCAAGAGAGATATCAGTGGTTCCCATGAATTGGAAGCAGACACTTATTTTACCTTTTAGGACTCTTCTTTCCATTGAGTGTATTGGGGTGAAAAACTTAGGTTATTGTATTTGGTCTGATAATTCACTTTGACTATAAAGAGAAAAATCTCTGTTTTAATACAGTGGGGACACAGAGGAGTGTAGATGGAACCCAAGTGATCCATAAGACTTTTTCATGTACTAACATGTGCAGTGTTACAATTTAATGGAACACTATGCTAACCCTATGCATACAGAACTACAAAGGGTCAGATCCCTCATGAATATGGATAAAGAATCCTACCAGCTGCGATGCTGACTGACGAAAAAAGAAGTATAGCATGTGTAGTGGAGGAGAAAAATTATAAATATTAGCAGAGTCCAGGGAAGAAATATTCGTGCATGCACTATGTAAGCTTTCAGCACTGTGAACAGCTTCTGGTGTCTCCTAGGCCCCTACTCTTTATTCTCTGACGATACTTACTTTAGCCTGAACTGTTCAAAGAATTCCTTGTCTTCTTGTCTCTGGGCTTCTCCTATCAGTAAATAACCAAATTTTGGATATTCAAATTTTTATTTTTTATTGATTTACATTACCATGTAGTGATCATTTTATACAACACATTTATTTAAATATTTTGCAGACTTCTCTATATAATGCATTCTTTCTCATACTATCTGTTCCTTCAGAGACAATAACATGTCAATACTAATTTTATGTCTCCCACTGTTATACACAAAATGGATGCCTAATAAATGCTAGTTAAAATTTAATAAATCAATAAAAAACTACTTCATAGATTCAGAGAGTAAAGTTAAAGTCCATGAAAGAGATAAGATCAGTAATAGAAAATGTCCAGTAATACACATCTAAGGTGCTTTAAAAAATAGTGCTTTGCTCATGTATACGTATGTAACAAACCTGCAGGTTGTGCACATGTACTCTTATTATACTTAAAGTGTATGATACTTAAAGTATAATAATAAAAATGTAGTGCTTTGTTGATGCAGTTACAGAGTACTCACTGTATTTTTCAAGTGACCAAGTGTCTTTTAAAACTATATTCTACTTATCTTTTTTACAAAAAACTGAACTCATTCTTCCCTTACTACAATAAATGTTTTGTACAAATGAACTATATTCAAGCAGAAGATTTCATTCTGATAACAGTCTTCCCATAAATCATTTGCAAAGAATTTGCATTTATACCTCTCAAGGAATCCCTGATCTACTGGTGAGAAGCAAATAATTTAACTTTCCTGAAATTGTGAGGCTTTCAGCATCTATTTTCTGTATTTATTTTTGTTTATTTTGTTTTAGTGTAAAGTGACATGGATACACGTAGTCAAACCTAAAAGAATGTCTTATCGGTGATTATTAAGTTTCTAACATATCTTCTTTCTTTTTCAATTCCAAAGACAAGTAGAGCTGTTAAATGACAACATATTTTGACTGATTCATCCACTGAAGAAAGATTGAGTATCTTCTCTGAGTCTAGAATTGTGTTAATACACTATATTGGTCTGTTCTCACACTGCTATAAAGAACTACCTGAGACTGGTAATTTATGAAGAAAAGAGATTTAATTGGCTAACAGTTTCATAGGCTGTGCAGGAAGCGTAGCTAGGAGACCCCAGAAAACTTATAATTATGGTGGAACATGAAAGGGAAGCAGGCACATCTTACAAAGGCAAAGCAGGAGAGAGAGAGAAGGGAAAAAAAGTTCCACACACTTTTAAACCATCAGATCTTGTGAGAACTCACTATTATGAGAACTGTGATCCACCTCCATAATACAGTCACCTCCCACCAGGCTCCTCCTCCAGTCCACCATGATTTTTGGGCAGGGACACAAATCCAATCCATATCATTCTGCCCCTGGCCCCTCCCAAATCTCATGTCCTTCTCACATTGCAAAATACAATTATCCCTTCTCATTAGTACCCCTGTCTTAACCGATTTCAGCATAAATGCAAAAGTCCACAGCTCAAGTCTCATCTGAGACAAGGCAGGTACCTTTTGCCTATAAGCCTGTAAAATAAAAAAACAAGTTCATTACTCTAAAGATACAATAAAGCTACAGGCATTGGGTAAATGCTCCCATCCCAAAATGGACAAATTGGCCAAACAAAGGGGTTACAGGTCCCATGCAAGTCCAAAACCTAACAAGAAAGTCATTAAATCTGAAGGCTCCAAAATAATTCCCTTTGACTCCATGTCTCACATCCAGGGCACGCTAATACAAGGGGTGAGCTCTCATGGACTTGGGCAGTTCCACCCCTGTGGCTTTGCAGGGTATAACAAAGGCACTCAGGCAGGGCAGTTATTAAACTTTAAATTTCCAAAATATTGTCTTCGACCCCATGTCTGACATCCGGGCATGCTAATGCAAGGGGTGGGCTCCCTTGGCCTTGGGCAGCTCCACCCCTGTGGTTTTGCAGGGTATAGCCCTTGGTGCTGCTTTCACAGGCTGGCATTGAGTGATTGCAGCTTTTTCCAAGTGCACAGTGCAAGCTGTTGGAAGATCCATCATTCTGGGGTCTAGAGGACCGTGGTCCTCTTCTCACAGCTCCACTAGGCAGTACCCCAATGGGAACTATTTGTGGGGGCTCCAATCCTACATTTACCCCCTGTACTACTCTAGAAGAGCTTCTCCATGAGGGCACTGCCCCTGAGCAGACTTCTGCCTGGACATTCAGGAATTTTCCTACATCCTCTGAAATCTACGCAGAAGTTCCCAAACCTCAACTCTTGCTTTCTGTGTACTCACAGGATCAACAACATATGGAAGCTGCCAAGGCTTGGGGCTTTCACCCTCTGATGTCAGTCATGGCCAGAGCTGTACCTTGGCCCCTTTTAGCCATGGCTGGAGCTGAAGCATCTGGGACTCAGGCTGTCCTGAGGCTACAAAGAGCAGTGGAGCCCTGGGCCTGGCCCATGAAACTTTTTTTTTTTTCTCCAGGCTTCTAGGCCTGTGATGGGAAGGCCTGCCCCAAGGTCTCTGAAATACCATAAGGCATCTCCAACCCCTTGTCTTGGCTATTAACATTCAGTTCTTCTTTACTTATGCCAATTTCTGCAACCTTGAATTCCTCCCCAGAAAATGGGTTTTTCTTTTTTACTGCCTGGCGGGGTTGCAAATTTTCCAAACTTTTATGTTGTTTCCCTTTTAAATATAAGTTACAGTTTCAGATAATCTCTTTGTTCATGCATATGAGTGTACACTTTTAGAAACAGCCAGATAACTTCTTGAATGCTTTACTGATTAGAAAGTTCTTCAACTATATACCCTAAATAATCTCTCTCAAGTTCAAAGTTCCACAGAGCAGGGGCAAAATGCCAAGTCTCTTTGCTAAAGCGTAACATGAATGATCTTTACTCCAGTTCCCAATAAATTTCTAATCTCAATCTGAGACCACCTCAGTCTGGACTTCACTGTTCATATCACTATCAGCATTTTAGTCAAAACCATTCAACAAGTCTCTAGGAAGTTCCAAACTTTACCACATCTTCTTTTCTTCTTCTGAAGCCTCCAAACTATTCCAACCTCTGTCTACTACCCAGTTCCAAAACTTCTTCCACATTTTCAGGTATCTTTATGGCAGTGCCACACTTTTCTGGTACCAATTTCCTGTTTTTGTTTATTCTCACACTGCTGTTAAGAACTACCTGGATTGAGTTATGTATGAAGAAAAGAGATATAATTGACTCACAGTTTCACAGGCTGTAGAGGAAGCATAGCTAGGAGGCTCCAAGAAACTTACAATCATAGTAGAAGGTGAAGGGAAAGCAAGCACGTCTTACCATGGCGAAACAGAGAGAGAGAAAGGGGAAAGTCCCACACACTTTTAAACCATCATATCTTTAGAGAACTCACTCAATATCATGAGAACAGCAAGATGATTCAGTCATCTCCCACAAAGCCTCTCCTCTAATTCAACATGAGATTTGGGAAGCGACACAAATGCAAACTATATTATACACATTGAAAAGATACACAGTCTGAAAGTGAAGTTCAGTACTTTAACTCCCTAATCAACTATTATCTGCTAAGAAAAATGCTAACAAATTATTACAAGTACTAAAAATAAAGTATACTTTCAAATACTCTGAAAGTAAAAAGCAACCTTCTTGAATATAATACAGTCGATATAATCAAACTCGTGAACTGAGTGTCAAAAAACTAAACATCATGTTATTGTTTCACGTGACCGTGTGAAGAGACCTCCAAACAGGCTTTGTGTGAGCAACAAGGCTGTTTATTCCACCTGGGTGCAGGCGGGCTGAGTCTGAAAAAGGAGTCAGCAAAGGGTGGTAGATTATCATTAGTTCTTATAGGTTTTGGGATAGGTGGTGGAGTTAAAAGCAATGTTTTGGGGGCAGGAGGTGGATCTCACAAAGTACATTCTCAAGGGTGGGGAGAATTATAAGGAACCTTCTTAAGGGTGGGGGAGATTGCAAAGTACATTGATCAGTTAGGATGGGGCAGAAACAAATCACAATGGTGGAATGTCATCAGTTAAGCTGTTTTCACTTCTGTGGCTCTTCAGTTGCTTCAGGCCCTCTTGAGGTACACGTGTAGGTCACTGGGGATATGATGGCTTAGCTTGGGCTCAGAGGCCTGACAGTCATTACAAGCTAAATACTTTTTTGTTATTAAATCTTCAGAAACTAGTGTAGTCTCTCATTCTTAAAGGGATGAAATATATTTTTGGTGAATTAATGAATATGAATAACCACAATAGTAAATCAAGTGAAAGCCTGAGTCATTTTTATTAAATATTTGCACTTTGATGGACCAGTTCATAATATTGTTATAAAATGGTGTTCGATCTGTTATTTCTGCCTTTAAAAAAAACTTTATAATAAATCTGGACTCCTTCAAATTCTGATGTCGCTTTTATATATTTCTGATTCTTCTGTATTTCTCATATATCCAGCAGAGTTTTAAGCTTGTAATAATTGCTTGATTTTTGTAATCTGCCCAGGAAAACAAAATGGGTCAAGCTGTCAGGAATTTACCTTGTCCACTTTTTCTTCAGTCAATCAATAAGAACTTGGCAAGTAGCACTTGCAAAAATTCAGTCTGTGTTCTGACGTTATGCTGACAATTAAGGTAAAAATAAACCATTTGCAAACAATGGTTTTAACGTGTTTGGACTTTTGAGACATTTTTTAAGCAATTTGTGTTTGCTTATATGATGCGTTCCAGAACACAACCAATAGTTTATTTCCTGGCCTCAATAAATGAGAACAAATCTTTAATGCCAATTTTCTGAGGTCAAATGCTAAGAACTTCAATGTTTTGCTATTATGAGAATTAAAAAGAAGTACGATTACTTAAAACCTCTAAAATCTAAATCTAATAATTTCTCTTCCTGTGTCTTCTATGACCTGATTCATTGAAGCCTATTAGATAACAAAATAATTGGCATCAGTACAACTTTAAAACTCTGGTTTTACTCCTAGTGGTTTTATCTATATTGCCCTTACCTTTAAATGCTATTCCTCAGGAGGAATCCCTAATTATTCTTTTTAATGGCATATTTTGTCCATCAATGGAGTCTTTTAACATCAAATATTCACATTTTCTTCCGGAGGAACACAGAGTAAGGGCCAAGAAAGTGTTCTTATTTTCGACCTCAAATATAAGTATAAATAAGAAATTAATTCATACACACATATACACACTATTCCCTAATGCATGCATTTTTTTCTATAAAGACATTTTTATTTTCTTCTAAACATTCATAATCCTGATAGTTCATATTATACCATATTGGAAAATAAAAGTCTGAGCTTGACTTATTACTGGCCTTTTTGTTATTAAACAGCATTAGTTTAAATAGAAATTCCCTTCTTGTTACACTTCATCATTTCCACAGAGACACTAAATTTTAAATGCTCCAGATCAGTGATATTTATTACTACAAAGTAAATGTGGCTTACAGGTTGAACCTCCTGTTTTAATGTACATATTGAACCAAAAGGTAACAACAGATGGAACTGTTGGAAATGTTTCCACTACATATTTTATTTAAGCAATACATTTATCATTACTGCTTACAGTAGAGCTATGAAAATTTTTAAAATTTCCCCAAAACAGGTCCCAAGTTTCTCCAGTTTTTTTGACTTTTAAGTAGTTTTGTAGTAGATGAAAAGAATGGTAAACTATACATTCTTTTGGTGCCATAATGAAAAGGACTGCCTCATACTGAGCTGTCAACAATATTTGACCTTAAATTTATACAAATTGTCTTATAATTTAACTGTCAATTAAATAATTTATTTTATTTAATGATAATATTATTTTATAAATCTCATGTATTATTTATTCACATATTTTAATTTGAAAGTAGATGTGTAGCTACACTGCAATATAATTTGTCAGTCTATGATGTTATTTTTAAAGGAGAAATACATAAAGATCAAACTACTCTTTAATCTGAGAAAAGTACCTCCAGGCTCTGATAGAGCTACAGATTGCCTACAGGACGGAAGCATATATGTTAATGTCCGAAATCCAAGTTCTATGCTGGCAAAGGTGAATTAATTGGTAAAATTAAGCTGCATAAACCCAAATACCAATTATTCAGGACCAAATCTTCTATGCAGGTATTTATAAAAATTACATAGTTACTACATCAAATACACAGTGGTTATGCAAAACATAGTAAAGTTTTATTCATCTGTGGATAGCACTCAGGAAATTCAGTTATTGTCATATTAGACTTCCAATAAGTGCCAATATGCCCAACCAAGAAAGAGTGAAACTCCTGGTTATATTCAGGATTCCAGGAAAAAAAATCAACTTGGAATCTTCATTAGCCCCTCCAGATCCACTCTTTACCCTTTTCCATCCTACACTTTGCCACAAGAAGCTGACCTGTTGAAATACATCAGATCTCCTATGCCCTCTGCCTGTAACAGGGAGACCCAGGGGAATTTAAGAGAAGAGAATGAAAGAGAGTCAGAGCTTTAATTGCCCTGGTGCCCTACCTTTGAAGTCACCTCAGGCAAGGTAACTATACCACTTGATAAAAGTGAACTGCTGTTCTCAAGGTGGCCTATTCTACACTATTCCTCTGGTTCTGAAAATCTTCCCTATTTCTCATCACGTTTATACCTAGAGAGGTTAACATTTTCTTCTGGTAGCAAGGTTCTGGGGTTCTGTACCATTTTTGGTGGTTTTGCAAGACCCCAGACATTTTTTTTTTAATTAGGCTTTTTATTAACAAACCCTCTTCAAATATTGTCCTAATTTCAGTGTACCATCTACTTTCTGTTGTCTACTACAGTAACTGAGGCCAGGAGTATCCTGGTAACTTATTCTCAAAATGGCATTATACGATTTAGTTGGTAATATACTGTAGTCGAGGAGCTCACAGATAACATCTATGCTGGGAAAAATGAGACACAAGTAACTTATGGCACATGGTGGCTAGTCATAAGGCACCCATGGCTGAGGCCATGCACAGAAATTCTTAATAAGGGACAAAGTTGCAGCACCAATTAAACACTCAACACCTCAGGCCTGTCATGCTAATGAAACTGGTGGGAAAGGAGAAGGATCATTTAACATGGAAGGGGAGCAATTAAACAGACATGAAAGAGGCTAAAGATTTTGAGACTTCTAATTTCCCTACTCTTTCTTCCATCTGAAAAAAAAAAAAAAAAAATCAGTCCATCCTAAACACCTAGTTGCACCTGAAACAATTAGCCTCATAAGATGATAAAATTATTTACAGAATTACCTCCTCTTCCTTTCCTTCCTTTCAGATCTGTAACAAGTGTTATATTTCAACCTAGTCCAGACACTGAGGCACAAGATCTGTTCAAAGAGGAGATAGTCTGTACACCAAATGAGTTAAAAAGCCCTCACAAGTCTAAATTGGTGGGAGATGGGTAAATATGTGTGATGTTTGGTTCTAAGGGTATTAGATCACAGATATAATTTAAGATTCATTGGGCATATGCATGCCATCATTAATCAGCATAGGTATATTCATATTGGTTTCAGTGTTGTATACTTGAGCACTCATACATGGCACTAATATTCTGTTAGGTTGGCTAATCTAAGTTTTTCCTCAACAAAGAGTTGTAATTAATGAAGTTGAAAGGCAAAAGCTCCCTTATTGTACTTTTAAGACTAAAAAAGTCTTAAATTGTAAGGTAATAGAGTTGGAATGGATTTATTATGTGGAATCCTCTTACTCATTGCTTAGCGTCATCATCCTGGAATATCTGGAAAGACATTCCCTCAACAAGATATTAAGAGATGTCTGCATAAGGGAGGCATGAATATTCTTGATGACCTCTCTGGTGACTATACTTTGTGGGCCAGAGACACCAACATGAGATGCTATAATGTAAGTTGTCTCTGTGATCTCAGTGGTAATAATGGGCTTCTAGAATGGTTGAATGCAGGAGGAGACATTTAACCATTAGAGAAAAGGTGTTTGTCATTATACAATAAGCCAAAGAGAGAAAATGGTTGCCATAGTGTCCTGGCTCATGGAAATCTGTGACTATTGCTAATGACTCACAGTCCCAGAAATGAAGTAAATTCATCCCTAGACATCCAGTAAAGTGATTCTTAAAATACATAGGATTATAAAGTCTAGATTTGGTGGCCAAAAATCTAACCCCAGTTGCCATTTTAGAGAGATTCACAACTTAGATATCTCACCTAAGGCATTTTAAGACTCAGCCCATCCCATAATAAAGGTTGAGTCTGATGGGTTTGAAAAAAAAAAAAACTTGCATTGAGTTCCCCAAATATACCCCTTACCAGTTAACAAAATAACTATAGAATGGGAAATGTCCATACTTCAGAATGTCTTAGTGGTTATTAATTAGTAGTTTTGAATTCATGCTTATACTCAGAGACCCAAAATACCGTAATGTTTCACTAGTCAGAGTCAGCCTTGAGCTGTTCCAGGAGTGGTTTCAAACATACAGTAGAAATAGAGTAAATTTAATAGCAGAATTTTGATGTTGATTCCCTAATATGTGGAACAAGGAACAGATGTTCCCTTCCTGAAGACAGTAAACCGAAATGCCACATCCCTGGAGGACTGAGATTAGTGCCACCGTCAAAATTTAAGAGATGCAAGGATCATGTTTTCCAGCACACTACCAAGTAACTAGCCTGTCCGGTCGGTGCAAAAGCCTGAAGGATCATAGAGAATGACAGTGGATTATGTTGAAAACTTAATCAGATAGCAATGCCCATCACAGCTATGGCTCCACATGGGGTATCTTCAAGGACACAACTCAAAACAAGTTTTAGCACCTAATATGTAACACATAATTTATTTTCTACAAAATTCAGTAATGAAAATCACAAACAGTTTGCATTTATGTGTCAGACACAACAGTGTAAGTTTACTGTCTTGTCATAGGGCTGCCAACTCTTTAGCTTCCTTTTACAATACAGTACACAGGGAGTGTGTTTGCTAATGAGCCAGCATCCCAGACAACCTGGTGACTTAAATGACCTAAGTCTTTTAATGCTCATGCCTACTTCTGTTCATCTTAACATTTATTTCTTATAATTAACAATTGTGTAATTAAGTGTCCCAGTTTATTTCTGATTATTAAAAGACTTTAAGACGTCTCTGATAAAGATCATAACAAAATTGATCTAAAATCTGCATTCATTTACTTTGATAAGAAAATAGATATTTTACAAATTCAAAGTCAATGGAAAAAATAAATATTAAGATTCTCAAGACCACTAAAAGGGACATATCTGTCTACAGACAGATTATTTTAAAATCTCCCTTCTAACTTATGAATCCACTAGAAAAGCCCTCTATTTGTTCCAAAGAAAAGCATAGCTAAGCATAGAAAAAGCTGTAATTATTGCTTTTTTAAATTCACTTTCAGCATAATTTTAAGGAAAGAGAAAAATGATAGTCTCATTGATCATGACATAGCAAATTAAAGTTTATTTATTCATTTATAAAAATTATTTGTCTTATAACGTGCATGTAATACAGATTATGCAGCTGGGCAAGGCAACAACATAAGAGAGACAATGTAAAGCTTGCCCCTGCCCTTAAACTTCCTACACCCTAGAAAAGACTGACAGAATGCCTGCCATGAGGTAATTTGCTGACCTCCAAACAATGAAACCCTTGGCTTCACAAACATGCATACACACATACACACGTGGCACTTAGCTCTGCCGATTGTCACGTCCTGTCTCTATTCTCCTTCGGGTGTGAAGAGCCAGAGCTGCTCTCTAGCCCTAGAGCTCAAAACCAATCCCTAGGACCTGTGTATAGAATAGCAAGTAATCCTTACATGCAATTTTAGAGATCATTTTTGTGTGGTTTTCCTATCCCTTTCACCTGCTCGGAAGTGAACTTTCACACTCTGCCTGTTATCCAGAATTGTGCTTTTAGAAAGGCTTAACCATTGCTGCAAATAATAAAAATAGCAATGTGGGAAAATGAGAGGTTGTAAAAGTGTTGAATAGATTTGTTACTAAGAAATGGTTCTGAATTTGATTTGTTTACATTTAATGTTTCCTGTGGTTAGAAATTTGGATGTTTGCCTCCCTGAGGACATAATGAGGTGTCAAGGTCAACTACTTAACGTCCTGAGGGTTCTTCAGAGAATATCATCAGCTCCCACAAATTTGTTCAAGAAAATATTTTCATTTCACTTATTTCTATTACCAAAAATTTGACTTGAAAGCTTTAATGAGAGGTTTAGTTTTAGAATGAAGTTCTTCTAAGAGGCTTCAAACTGATAGGTGCTTTAGAAGGTCATGCCAGGTTATTCACAATGGATTAGAAAGTAATATTCTCAACCATTTGACACAACACATTAAACAAGGCCTTTATGGTACTTATGAAGTTGTGGGTACCGTAAACTTGTGAGGACATGAAGGTAACAAGATCTCAAATTACTTCATTTTCAGAGCTAGAATAAAATGTTTAGAAGCATCTAAATTCTAAAATATTTTCTCGTTCAGACCCAGAGAATAAGCTATTAAAATATAATAGAATTGTTAAGTTATTAACCCAAACTTCTCATTTATTTCTATGCCAACAAAATTTGTCCTCTCAAATAATAAAATATTGTTTAAAATATATTTCTACGTTGCATAACAGTTTGCCTGTGGATACATTGCATAACGTGACTAAATTATTCAGTGTGGAACACACTGATTAATATTGGAAAACAGTTTTCCAATTTCTCAATTACTGTGAATCCATGTTTATAACTTCTAAAATTTGTCAAAGCAAATCTAGACCAGCTTTGAAACTGTCACCTATTTCTCAGACGCCTGGTAAACATAACCAGCTGTTATTTTGATGGCCATGATAGTAGACATAATGCCTTTTTTCCTATCTCTGACATTCTTCTGTATGTCTCTATGTTCAACAAATATAAAAAAGTCCCAGAATTATTTGTAATATAGCTATAATGTTCCATAGAACTTCCTCCATAATGTTCTAATGTTATTAACCCTATTTGGAAGGAAGGGATATTAAGGAGAAAAGGATTCACTCACTTAACTATAGGACGTTTATGCTTCTGAAGATTCCACACAGAAATAATAAGAACAACAATGGAAAGGCCCCATTTCTTTGAAAAATGTTTAGAAATATATTTTAAAGGATTTAAAAGAAATACAAAGAATATGTTTCTATCATTTGATAATACTAATGGTGAACTTAGGAAGAAAACATAAACTTGCCATACTTTTATTAATAAAGAAAACTCAGACTTTTAAATTTAAACATTTTTAAATCATTTTCACTAAGAAATGTAAACATATATGGAAGGTATTATAAGAGCAGTATGGGAAGAAAAGGAAGAAAAGGGAGGAAAATAAAGGCATATAAATAAAGCTAATACATGTAAAAACAATCTAACTATAAATAAAGCTAATACATGTAAAAACAATCTAACTTGGAGTCTAAATGAAGCTTGGAAGTAAACCAACTCATGTGTAAAATCTCAAGATAGCAAATTTGTTGGTGTATTTTTAAAATTAATTGGAATGGAGGTTTTCAGACCTCCTCCCCAAAGATTCTGAGTCTTTGGTTGTCTTGCCCTTGACAGGGCATAGTTAATGCAATGGCTACTTACTATTAACCTTTTTCACAGAAATATTAAAACATCAAGAGATATCCTACTGAAACCCCTCAGCTCTAGAGACTCTTTTCTGCTCTCACTGCCTGACATCAACCCAGGTAATGCAGTGCCTCCATTTTATTCATATTTATTTATTTATTTATTTATTTACTTATTTATTTATTTATTTATTTTTGCTTGCTGGCCTGCTCTCATGAGGTGCTCAAAGCAGTTTGATGTTATTCATAGAATCCAGTTTAGTGAAATTTTATAAACCCTAGCCATGTAAAATGTGACCTCCCTGAAAATCAGGATTTTCAATTTTCAAAGATAGTGAGATGTTGACAGGAGCCTATTCTCTATCCCACACTGAATGCCAGAAATTACAGAATTTAGCTTTGAAGGATGCCCCTCTAGAAAATCGACTGTTCAGTAAACATATAACCTACTAGAGATCAGTGTCCTAGCCTTGAAGAGTTTGTCCCAAAGCTAATTCCTTTGCTAAATAGCCCGTTTCATCATTCTAGTAAATTGATTGCTTCTGGTGGATGTTTAAGGCTAGTGGATGTTATAACAATGTTTTTGATTTTTGTGCCTCTTTTTCCATCAAATGGTACCCTGGGTTTGAGGCAACAGCTTGTAGGATAACAAGTTTATAAATAAGACACTCTATAAGCAATCAGATAGTAGTGATGATGGAGGCATCATCACTGCGGATAAGAAACACCAACTCATATCTAGTATAAGTATTTATTGATTGTAATAAGAAATAAATGCTGCCTCCTCCAGGACAGAAGTGAAGTGTAATAACCCTGTCATCAGTAGCTAGTTGGTTTTCCCAGGGAATAGTTCCATTTTAGGAGCTTACCATCAGTCTCTTATGCTGCCAGATTAGACATTCAGAAGAAGCAGTAGCTTTTGGTGGAAGGAAGACTATGCAAACTCTGGCAAAAGGAAGACTATGCAATTCAGTCCATGCATAACCTTCATCCCTGCTACCATAGCTACTCTTTTTATGAACCCATTACACAAGAACTAAAGTTACTAAGAGACTGAATGACATCCAGATCATGTCATTCTGTCCACTGATTTGTGAGATTCTCATCTGCAATGGTGGACATTTAAAAAGTCTGCATTCTCTGTGCCCTTCCCCATAGGTCCTTCTACCACCCTCTTCTCCAGATCTCCTGGTCCTGATCTTCTAGTCTTGTTCATTTATATATCTGTTCGGTCAATCAGGCTGTTTTATTTTCACTGCTAAGGTATGTATGTGTGTGGATACACACACACACACACACACACACACACACACACACACACACGCCTTAGACCACTTCTTCCCAACTTCCTCCATGAGGTGAATGATGGAATGAACTGTGCTCATTTCTGTCCATTAGGAGGGTGGATTTCCCTTCACCAGTGCTCCTAGTAGGGCTATGATGGAGCAAGGTAGGTGAGCACCATCTTGTGCTGGCATTTTGGAATCAAATTCAAGTGCTTTACTTCTCTTTCAGTTAATGCCCATGAGGCTATAAGTAGGAGTTGAAGTGAAACAGAGGTAGGTTCCAAGGGAGTCTGGACCACATATTCACATAATTATTCATGGCTTCTGGATCTAACCCAGCCCAATCTCAAATGTGCAATTTCTATTACCTAAAGGGTTGTGGTATTCATACTTGAATTTGTGACCCAGTAAATCTGACAATAGCCAGGCTCTTCCAGGCAACTGTGATTAAAGCTCCCACCTGCTTACATTAAAGCAACGTACCTGAACCATCTGGTTTTGGCATATACTAGAAGGATGAAATAAGTAGGGAAATGATGAGGACCACCACACTTGATTTTTTCAAGTTCCTGATAATAAAGAGTCTGAAATTTATTTTGTATATTGTATGACATAGAGATCCAATCTGATTTTCTTCTAGTTGTTTTCACATTAAATAAACTATTCTTTCTCATTGAATTTATACAGTGTCTTAGAAATAAATAACATTTTCAGGTGTACTGGAGTCGATTGATGAATTGTCTTTCAGTTCCATTGATTTATTAATATACCACTGCCATACAGATTTTGTCATAGTAGCTTTGTTGTATGTTCTTAAATCTGATAAGTCTCAATTCGTTATTTGCATTGATGTTAAAATATCTTCACTATTCTAAAGCATATAATCTTGCAGGACATTTTGAGGTTATTTTATCCAGTCTATATCAGTCTATATCTTTCCAAACAGTGCTTGGAGTCTAGTATATTCATTATAGAAAATATAACTTTTATGTGGCATTCAGTCTCTCATCTAAGAAGAGGGTTTGTATTTCCATTTGTTATATCTTGTTTTATATCTTTCCTTTACATTTAATAGAATCCTCTTTGACTCTTACTACTTTCTTAGTAAAGTTATTTCTAAAGATTTCATATTTGGGGTACTCATTTGATTAAACTTTTTATCTAATTTACAGTAATATGCTCTGATTGCCAGAAGGAAAGCTATTGTTACTTGTTCAGATAGTCCTCATCTTACAATGGGATTACATCTTGAAAAATCAATTGTAAGTTGAAATATAAGTCAAAAGTGTGTTCTAGACACAACAATATTTTTAACTTGCAGGGGGTTTATCAAGTATCCAGACACAACTCCATCATAGGTCAAGGAGCATACCAAATGAATATCACTTTTGCACCATTGTAAAGTCAAACCATCATAATTTGGGGATCATTTATATTAATAAAATTACCTTACCACATTCTTTGATTGGTTTTTAACAGTTTATTAAAGTACAACTGAAGTACAATATATTTAAAGTGTACATTTGGTAAGACTTGGAACACATATCTTGTATGTACCTATGAAACAATCAAGATATTGAATTTAATGATTGACCCCAAAAGTTTTCTCATGCCTTTTGTAATCCTTTTTCTCCCACCCCAATCATCTAATTCTCACATCACCCCCCAATTCTAGGAAACTACCTTTATGCTTTCTGTCACTAAAAATTAGTTTGCATTTTCTAGAATTTCATGTAAATGGAATCAGTCATTCAGTATGTACTTGTTTTGGCTTGGCTTCTTTCACCCAGGATATTATTTTCAAAACCATTACCTTTTTTTTTTTTTTAACCAAGTGCTAGTATTAGTAGTTCATTCTTTCCCATTACATAGTAGTGTTCCATTATATGAATATCAAAAATATGTTTATTCATTTACCTATTGATTCATATTTTGTGATTTTCCTTTTTTTCATAATTTCAAATTTTCTTGTAGATTAAAGGATATGTAGGTCAGTTACATTGGTATATTGCATGACACTGAGCTTTGGGATACAAATGATGCCATCACCCAGATAGTGAGCATAATACTCAATAGACATCTTTACAGCCCATGCCCTCTTCCTCCTTGCCTCCTCCATCTTGTAGTCCCCAGTGTCTATTGTCCCCATCTTTATATTTATGTATACTCAATATCTAGTTCTCACTATGAGAACATGCAATATTGGTGTTGTTTTTATCATTAATTTGTTAGGATAGAGGCCTCCAACTCCATCCATGTTGTTGTCAAGGACATAATCATATTCTTTTCATGGCTGCATAGTATTCCATGGTGTATATGTATCATATTTTCTTTATCACATGCATTGTTGGTGGACACCTAGGTTGATTCCATGTTTTTGCTATTGTATTCCCTCTTTGCATCCATGTGTACTCATTGTGTAGCTCCCCCTTATAAGTGAAAACATGTAGCATTTAGTTTTCTGCTCCTGCATTAGTTTGCTTAAGATAAGTAAACCTTCCAGTTCCATCCACATTGCTGCAAAGGACATAATCTTGATTTTATGTCTGTGTAATATTCCATGGTGCTTATGTACCACATTTCCTTTATCCAGTCTACTGTTAATGTTGATTCCATGTCTTCACTATTGTGGATAGCAAACATGATGAACATACATGTTCATGTGTTTTTATGGTAGAACAATTTATATTCCTTTGGGTATATAAACAATGGGATTTCTAGGTCAAATGGTAGTTCTGTTCTAAGTTCTTTGATACATTTGAAAACTGCTTTTCACAATGTCTGAAGTAATTTACATTACCATAAGCAGTGTATAAGTGTTTTCTCCACAACCTTGTCTGTTATTTATTGACTTTGTGACTTTGAAGATAGCAGACAGTTGGGTATTGTCTTTTTATCCAGCATGCCACTCTGTGCATCTTAAGTGGGGCATTTAGACCATCTACATTCAGGGTAAGTATTGATATGCAAGATTATTGTGTTTTTATTATTATTATTATACTTTAAGTTCTGGAATACATGTGCAGAATGTGCAGGTTTGTTACACAGGTATACACATGACATGGTGGTTTGCTGCACCCATCAACCCATCATCTACATTAGGTATTTCTCCTAATACTATCCCTTCCCTGGCCCCTCAGCCCCTGACAGGTCCTAGTGTGTGATATTCCCCTCCCTGTGTCCACGTGTTCTCATTATTCAATTCCCACTTATGAGTGAGAACATGCAGTGTTTAGTTTTCTGTTCCTGTGTTAGTTTATTGAGAATGATGGTTTCTGGTTTCACACATGTACCTGCAAAGGACACGAACTCATCCTTTTTTATGGCTGCATAGTAGTCCATGGTGTATATGTGCCATGTTTTCTTTATCCAGTGTATCATTGATGGGCATTTTTGTTGGTACCAAGTCTTTGCTATTGTGAATAATGCTACAATAAACATACGTGTGCATGTGTCTTTATAGTAGAATGATTTATAATCCTTTGGGTATATAACCAGTAATGGATTGCTGAGTCAAATGGTATTTCTGGTTCTAGACCCTAGAGGAATCACCACACTGTCTTCCACAGTGGTTGAACTAATTTACACTCCCACCAACAGTGTAAAAGCATTCCTATTTCTTCACATTCTCTCCAGCATCTGTTGTTTCCTGACTTTTTAATGATCACCATTCTAACTGGCATGATTTGGATCCTGTCTGTCTGGCCTCTGAACCCAAGCCAAGCCACTGGATCCCCTGTGACTTGCACCTATACACCCAGATGGCCTGAAGTAACTGAAGAATCACAAAAGAAGAGAAAATGCCCTGCCCCTGCCTTAACTGATGACATTCCACCACAAAAGAAGTGAAAATGGCCAGTCCTTGCCTTAAGTGATGACATTACCTTGTGAAATTCCTTTTCCTGGCTCATCCTGGCTCAAACATTTTCCCCAGTGAGCACCTTGTGACCCCTACTCCTGCCCGGCAGAGAACAACCCCCCTTTGACTGTAATTTTCCTTTACCTACCCAAATCCTATAAAACGGCCCCGGCCTTATCTCCGTTTGCTGACTGTCTTTTCAGACTCAGCCCACCTGCACCCAGGAGATTAAAAAGCTTTATTGCTCACACAAAACCTGTTTGGCGGTCTCTTCACATGGATGTGCATGACACTGTCATCATTTTGTTGGCTGTTTGTTTTGCAGACTTGATTGTATACTTGCTTTATAATGTGTGCCGGCCGGGCGCGGTGGCTCAAGCCTGTAATCCCAGCACTTTGGGAGGCCGAGGTGGGCGGATCACGAGGTCAGGAGATCGAGACCATCCTGGCTAACACGGTGAAACCCCGTC
The DNA here is from genome assembly GCF_007565055.1 of Rhinopithecus roxellana. NCBI lineage: Eukaryota > Metazoa > Chordata > Mammalia > Primates > Cercopithecidae > Rhinopithecus > Rhinopithecus roxellana. The sequence continues at coordinate 15,212,620 of NC_044549.1, read as the reverse complement.
TCTACTAAAAAAAATACAAAAAACTAGCCGGGCGAGGTGGCGGCACCTGTAGTCCCAGCTACTCGGGAGGCTGAGGCAGGAGAATGGCGTAAACCCGGGAGGCGGAGTTTGCAGTGAGCTGAGATCTGGCCACTGCACTCCAGCCTGGGTGACAGAGTGAGACTCCTTCTCAAAAAATAAATAAATAAATAAATAAATAAATAAATAAATAAATAAATAATGTGTGTGGTGTATGTTTTTGAATGTACTTTTGTGGTAGCAGGTTTTGATCTTTTGTTTCCATATTTAGCACTCCCTTAAGGACCTCTTGTAAGACTGGTCTAGGGGTAATAATTTCTCTTGGCGCTAGCTCGTCTGAGAATGATTTTATTTCTGTTTTGCTTATGAAGCTTAGTTTAGCAAGATATAAGATTCTTGGATTTATTTTCTTTAAAAATGCTAAAAATAGGACCCTAATATCTTCTGAATTGTAAGGTTTATGCTGAGAAGTCTGCTGCTGGACTCTTTGAGTTCCATTTGTACATGACCTGACCTTACTCTCTAACTGCCTTTAAGATTTTTTCCTTTGCATTCACCTTCGTGAAGCTGATGACTATATGCCTTCAGGCACATCTTTTATAGTATCTCACAGAGGTTCTCTGTATTTCTTGAATTTGTATGTTCTCTTCTCTAGCAAGGTTGGGGAAATTCCCATGGACAAATATTTTTACTCAAATATACTCAAATGTGTTTTCATATATATACTCAAACATACTCAGAGATGCTTACTTTCCTTTTTTTTTTTCAGGAATGACAATGAGACATAGATTTTGTTTCTTTACATAATCCAATATTTTTTAAGGTTCTTTATTTTTATAATTCTTTTTTCTCTATTTTTGTCTGAGTTGACTTGAAGAACCAGTCTTTAAGCTCTGATATTCTTTCTTCAGCTTGATCTATTCTGATGTTACTGCTTTCAATTGTATTATAAAATTCTTAATGTGATTTCTTCCGTTCCAGAAGGTCAGTTTGTTTCTTTATTAAAATGATTATTTTTACTTCCAACTCCTATATAGTTTTACTGGATTCCTTAAATTCCTGGGATGAGGTTTCAGCTTTCTCCTGGATTTCAATGAGCTTCCCTGCCTTCAGATTCTGAATTCTATGTCTATCATTTCAGTCATCTTAATATGGTTAAGCACCATTTTGGGGGAACTAGTGTGTAGGTTTGGATTTAAGGGGACACTCTGGCTTTTTGAAATGCCAGAGTTCTTGCAGTGATTCTTTCTCATGTGCAATGGATGGTGTTCCTTTGACTGAGATGTAAGCTGTGTAATAGTCTCCTTTATTTCTGGGCATTTTCAGCGGGCCAAGGCTCTGTACAGAATCTTTATTTGTGGCAAAATTTTTGCCTTAGTTTTGACAGATGCTGTATACTGGCAAAATATTTTGATGTTTTATTTTGGGCTGTAATCCAGTAGGTGGCACTTAAGAGTGTTGGCTAGCACATAGGCTCTTAGTCAGCTGCATGACTCTCATGTATTTTGGTACAGTTGGCAGTAGTGCTCTGTGGTGAGGTGGGGGAAAAGATGGCATCGTCACCTGGTCTGCTCTTGGGCCTTAGAGGAGCTCTCTTCAGTCACTGGCTCCATGCCCGCATTTCCTTTGTTGGATATGCTGAGCTACAGGGCTCTGTCAGGCATGAACTGTACCCTTCCTGAGGCAGCCCTGCAGAGGGAAAGATGCCTCACACTCCCACTGGCTGCAAACCCAGATGGCTCATCCCTCTCAATATTCTGAGAGTGAGGGCTGCTCCTCGCCTGACACGTCCCAGATCAGTGATTCCTGATCAGCTAGGGGCAGCACAGCTGTTTCCCAGAGGAATTCAAAGTTGAATGCAACCACAGAGTCAGTCAGAATTGAGTCTGCTTTGCTGGAAGCCCCAGCAGGCATGTCTCACTCAGCTACAAGCAGCAGGGGTGGGTGAAGTGGCTTGCTCCACCATCTGGGTGCTTCCCAGGGGATCAGGGAGCTGTATTCTCTGGCAGAGTTTACAGAGAATACAGTTTTTACAGTTTTACAGAGAAACAGAGTTTACAGTTCCACCATGAGGGAAGCTGGCACTAAGCCTCAACTGGCAAGGGGGAGTAGAAGCAATCTTATTGCTCCCAGGCACCATGACTGCAGCCTCTACTGGGGCTGTGGCAGTTGACAACAGGCTGCTCCAGGGTCCAAGACCTGTGGGAGTCCCCTTGGTCTTGAGTCTTATCTCTGCAAAAACTCCAGGTAACTCTCTATATCAATTTAGAGGCCCAGGGGAGTCAGGGGGATTCTCCCATTCCCAGCATTGCACAGATCCTTGTTGGAAGTGTGGGTCCCCTGGGGACTTTCGCTCATTCACTATTTCCCCATTTTGGGGAGCTTCTTCTGGCTCCACATCAATTTCAGATAGGCTGCTGTTCAGCTTTGCTCTTCTCTGTTCTCTGTGTCCTCTCAGTCTTTTCATGGAACCTGATGTGGTTTCTTAGATGGTTGTCTTGCAGGATCATTGATTACTTACTACTTTGCTTCCTCTCTGTGAGAGTGGTGCATACTGGCTTCTAGTCCACCATCTTGACCCCCCTCCACTTTTTTAATACTACTAAAGTTACTACAAACATGCATGTATGTCTTGGTATAGACATATGCTTTCATTTCTCTTGATGTGTGGAGTAAAATGTCTAGATCACATAATAAGTCATTGTTAACTTTATAATAAATTGCCAAACATTTTCCAAAACTGTTGTAGAATCTTACTTTCCCACCAGCAGTGTATGAAACTACCATTTATTTACATTCTCATCAACACTTGGCATGGCAAGTCTTTTACATTTTAGCCTTTCTTACAGGTTTACAGTGTTACCACATTGTAATTTCAATTTACATTTCCCTAATGATAAACATCTCTTTCTGTGCTTATTTGTCATCCATATAACTTCTTTTTTCTAAGTGTCTATTTACATTTCTTGCCATATTTTAACTGGGTTTTTGTTATCATATGCTCTCTTGAGAATTCCTCATACGTTCTAAAAATTATTTCTTTATCACATGTATAATTTGCAAATATTTTCTCTTAGCTGGTGGCTTGTCTTTCCATTCCTTTAACAGTGCATTTCAAAGAGCTAACTTCTGAAATTTTGATCAGGTTTAACTTAATCATTTTTTTATAGATCATAATTTTTATGTTGTAACAGTGGATCACAAAGACTTTTCTCTTATGTTTTCATCTGGAATTTTTTACACTTTTAGGTTTTACATTTAGGCTGGTAATACATTTTGAATTAAATTTTGTATTCACTGTGAGATGCAGGTTAAAAATCATTGTTTTGCATATGTGTTTCCAGTTGTTCCAGCATCATTTGTCAAAAAGACTTTTTCCCACAGAATTGCTTTTGTGCCTTTGTCAAAATTGTCAGAGAGGCAAATTGTCAGAGATCCTCAGGGAGGATCACTTGAGGCCAGAAGTTTGAGACCTGCCTAGGTAACATAGTCAGACCCCACCTTTAAAAATCAATTAAATTGTTAGTATATTTGTGGGCCTATTTCTTAACTCTATTAGTTTCCATTGACCTATTTTTGTATCTTTATGCCTATACCAATCAAAACATTACTGTAGCTACACAAATCATAATGTATTAAAATCAGATAATATCAGCTATCAATTATTTGTTTTTCAAAGTTGTTGTACGCTATTCTATGTCTTTTGTGTTTCCATGTGAATTCTATAATCAGTTTGTCAGTCTTTTAAAATAGTTTTAGTATAGATATTTTTAATAATTTGGTTTTTAAACTTTATATTCGAATTAAAAGTGGCTTACCTACCACTGTTACAGTGATGTGGAATTTTGTATTTATTCACATATTTACTTTTGCCAATGAGTTCCATACTTTCTCATACTATCATGTTGCTATTTAGTTACCTTTCATTTCAACCTAAAGAACTCTCTTTAATGTTTCTGTTTTTGTTTGTTTGTTTGTTTATTTGTTTGTTTGTTTGTTTGAGATGGGGTCTTACTCTGTCACCTAGGCTGGAGTACTGTGGGGTGATCTTGGTTCACTGCAACCTCCACTTCCAGGGGTTCAGGTGATTCTCCTGAGTCAGCCTCCCAAGTAGCTGGGACCACAGGCACCCATCACAATGCCCAGCTAACTTTTATATTTTTAGTAGAGATGGAGTTTCACCATGTTGGCCAGGCTGGTCTCGAACTCCTGATCTCAAGTGATCCACCTGTCTTGGCCTCCCAAAGTTCTGGGATTACAGGCATGAGCCATCATGCCCAGCCACCTTTAACATTTCTTGTAAGGCCAGACTGTGGTGATGAGCTCTCTCAGCATTAGTTTGTCTGGTAAAGTCTTTATTTCTCATTTTCATAGGATAGTTTTGCAAGTTATAATGGACTGAATGTTCATTTCCCCCTAAAATGTGCATGTTAAAGCCTAATCTCCAATATAATGATGTTTTGAGGTGGAGTCTTTGGGAGGTTGTTAAATCATAAGGATGGAGCCCTCATGAATGGAATTAGTGCTCTTATAAAAGAATCCCAGAGTGCCCCCTCACTCTTTCCACTGTATAAGGACACACTAGAAGATGATCATTTGTGAAGTAGAAAACAGATTCTTAATAGACATCAATTCTGTCACTGCTTAGATCTTGGACTTCCCAGCCTCCAGGACTGTGAGAAATAAATTCCTACTATTCACCTGTCACCTTGTATATGGTATTTTGTTATAATAGCATAAATGGACTAAAGGTAAGGTATTTGTATCACATAGTGTAGTGTCTTGCACATAATAGGCTTTCTTTTCAGTTTGTTTTATGCTGAGCTGGGGGATGAGGAGTAATGGCATCTACCAGTCCATACTGCCATCTTTATGCTCTCCCAGGTGGCTAGACTGCATCAGATTGATCAGCACTTAAAGACTGTCAAAACAAATTTCGGTTCTGTGAGTAGCCCTGAAGAAGTTCATGCATTAGATGCATATATCAACTCTTTCCTTCCCTGGGAGAAGCTGAGAGCTGAAGTTTTTGTCTACTTACTCAAGGTTGAGCAGGAGGGAGGATCTATGGTGTCCACTAATCCAAATCACTATCTCTGTTCTTCTCCAGGTGGCTAGGCTGTGCCAGACCAATCAGATCTCCAATACTGGTAAGACAGACGTTAGTTTTGGGGCAGCCCCAGAGAAGTTGGGGTACCGAATGCATGGACCTACTCTTTTCCTATCCAAGGGGTAGCTGCGAGCTGGGATCATTTTTATTTTAAAAAGTTTTGTTTCTTTAATTTATAAATCATTGTACATATTCATGGGATATATAGTGATGTTTTGATACATATAGTATATAGTGACCATGTTAGTGTAATAGATATATCCATCGTTTCAAATATGAGTTTCTTTGTGTTGAGAACATTCAGTATCTTCCTTCTAGCTATTTGAAACCATATATCACCGTTAACTACAGTCAGCCTACAGTGGTACACAACACAATAATGTATTCTTTCTATTTACCTGTAATTTTATAAGCTTTAACAAATCTCTAGCAAAGACCTGGAATTCAAGAAAGAAAAGATCACTTAGGAAGGTAATAGAGGGAAGTTCTAGTATGACTGATTTAAAAAGAAATTACCAAAAGAGGATTCCCATTTCTGGCAGTATTGTAAGAACTGTTCATCCTGGGCTTTATAAAGAAATGTATGGTAGAAGACTGTGAATTGAGCAAACTCTTGTTTCTAAACTTTAAAATTATTCTATTTATTGTAACATCTCTCTGATTTTGATTTGTGAATATCTGCTTTATTGTTGATGGTGATGTTGATGTTAATGACATTCACTTAAACTTAACATACACTGTGTTCCTTTATTCTGAAGTACTCTTGAAAAATCTTGAGTAAAACTTTTTAAAAGTTGTAGAATATTGAATATAGACTAGGTTTTTCTTACATAATCTTAGGAAAACAGGTATCATAGATATATTAAAGATTGTGTACCCTTAGCAATGGTAATGGAATTACACTGAGCTTTTTATATCCTTTTGACCTCTTGGATAATCAATGAAGACTGTTGATAAGAATGTAAAATGACATATAATTGTATGTGGGATGATAACTGTCTTCTATGGATATTAAACCTGTAATTTTGACTCTGCTAGTGTTATGGTGTAATACTCATTCAAAACAGTTTAGCCAAAATTTAACCTCCATGAATAGAAAGCTTGTCAGAAGTTATTTTTTAAAAAGTTTGAAACTTCTATTTTTAAAAGAGAACAGTTTGACTGAATCATCAACATTGCCTAAAAACTGATAAAAAGATTCAGTTTGGATTAAAAGTAGATTTTAAAACTGATAAGATTCTCATAGAAATGGAATCTTTCCTTGTGTATTTCAAATGAATTTATTCAAAAATCATTTATTTAGCACCAAAGATATTTTAAACACTTGGTGATCATGATGACCAGGGGAAAGTTCTACCCTAAACCTCAGGTAGGTAGATACTGAAGAGCTTAAGTGAAAGATATAAATGGTCATAAAGTTTCAGACTCTAAAATGGAAAAGTTCAGAGAGTTAAGAAATCACTTGAAATTGAATTTCTACCTATGAAATTATTTAAAAACTCATGGAGTGTAGCATCTGAACATTCATAGTGGCTTCGTAAGGACCACTTAGATGGTTTTAACTTTAAATTTATGTATTGAAAAAGGATGCAGAAACATATACCCAAAGACAAATATTAGAGGAACATGAGCCTAAGAGGACAGTACCAGAAAGCCTAAAATGAGTTAAGGTTTGTGAAAAAACTGTGTAAGAAACTAAAATCTTTCTAAGTTACAATTATATTCACAGCAAGAATAAAGACTTTACCTGTACTATGTTTGGTAAGATTTTATAAATTGAACAAGTGATACAAAATGAAATCATAAAAATTCTATTTTACTTCCATATTCTCTGACTAGGAGAATAATTTTTAGCCTGGAGAAGGCAAAATAAATATTGGTGAAAAGCAATTGAACCTAGAGATAGGTAAGGAGATGATAAGATAGCATTTAGCTTCTCTAAATGATTTCAAGTCTCCAGGCCTAAGAAGATTGCATACCAGAGTATGGTAAAAAACTTGCAGATGAGATAGTGAACTGCATGAATGAAAATTTCTTATCTTGCAGCCACTGGGGGAAATAGGAGATGTGACTAGGAATCCAGAGTTAGAAACATTTAATACTGATTTTCAAACTAGGAGGAAAAGAATGTGTCTTGGAAGAATTTATTGTTACAATTTGTGTGTGTTCTCACTATTCTAAGCCAGTAGCCAAGTCATTAATACAGCCTTGCCTCTGGGATGGTTGCAAGTGGAAAGCAGACAACTTAAGATCAATGGCACCTTCAGTCCATTGTGAAAACTACATTCCTTAAAGAGATTATATTAGACAGAAGATACGATTGATCGTCACTAAATATTTCAAATATTATTCTACAATTCCTAGCCTCCCTGCCAATTAAGTTTGGACTGCATGTCTAGTCCAGATTAGTGGATTATGAGTGGAAGTAATATATTTTATTTCTAGACCAAACCAATCAAAAGCCAGCCTTCTTCATTTTCATTATTTTCTCTTTTCCCTGACACAGGTTGTGATGGTACGATCGAAACAAGGAAGGAGACTTTTCTCCTGAATCACCAACGAGGCCAGGCTTTGACAACTTAACACCAGTTTTTATGTAGATAAACGATAGATCTTTGTTGTGTTAAGCTACTCATATTTCATGGGATTTTAGGGCAGCTGCCCTTATATAATTACTCATATAACTAAAACATTTAGAGAAAGAGAAACATTGTTTGAGCAGAACTTGATAGAAAATCTGGCATTCCTCGTCATCAAAAGTAGCTATAAGCAGTTCTAGGCCCTACATTCCAATCTCATCCTCCAGAGCAAGAGACTTTCTCCTCCTATTCTAACATTCTATCTTTTACTCTCATTGGGATGTTCATGAGCCAGTCACTGTGGTGTAGATAGTTAAGTTATGCTGGTTATCTTTAACCAGTCAGGGTTCATGCCTGGAGATGATGTGGGTCAGTCCCTCCCCAACCTCATAGTTGCTATAGGTAAAAGGGAAATTAGAATGGATTTGGGGGAAAGATAGCCATATGTATTAAAAGGTCTCTAATATCTCTTAGATCATTACTCTGTCCTGTTCAAAACATTTATAAGGATTCAATATCATATTTAGTAGAGTCATAAAGCTTGTAAAGAAAGGCAATATGTTAAATAACACAGTCCAGTTCCAAATGCCGATAATGAATTAGAATAATAGTTAAAATCTAGTTAAAGATTGGTTAAATAGAAATTTAAAAACTAGTATATAAGATAAAAGTAAGGATCTAAACTTGAATTTAAAAGAACTAATATGAATATAGGACCAGGTAGGAAAAGACTATACTAACTTCTACAAGGAGTAATATTTAAGGTGCTATAGTTAACAAGAAAAACAATCAATCGACAATGTGATTGGACTGTTAAACAAGGTAGAGCAATTTTAATTGCATAAACCAACATAGAAAATCTACAATGATAGAGTGAAAAATCACATTACATTTCTATATAGATTGAAACCAATCTTGGAATCTGTGTAAATTTGGGAACATCACAATTGAAGAGGAATATCGAAAAATCAGGATCTACATAGGGGAGAATGAGCAAATTAGTTAAAGAACTCGAAGTTACATCAATTTGGGAGTAGTTGAATGAACTGTGGATACTTAGCCATAAATAGAAGGGCTTAGGAAGAACTAGTTAGCTATCTCCGGACTTCTGAAATGCTGTCATATTGAAGAATGTGCAACATTTTCAGAGGGAATCACTAAGACAAAAGAATTCAAATACAAGAAAATAAATTGCAACACTACATAAAGAGGATTTTTACAACAGTCATAGATGTTCACAAATGAAAGAGATTGCCTCATGGCAGAAAACTCTCATCATCAGGGTGATTTCAAACAAGAGGATTTTAGCTTGTCATAGGTTATACAGAAAGGATGCAAGCACGAGATGACACTTGAACAAGATAATTTTAATGGCAATGTTTCTAGGATAATATGAAATAAGCTAGGTTTTCACTACTATGCAGAAGTAGTCTCTTCTAATGTTTAATTGACTAACAATGCTGCAATTCCACCATATAGCTTTGGATAAAAAGAAAGAATATGTTAAAGTGATTTGTACTTTTCTAGTTCATGAGAGATTTGATAAATTCTGTGATTCCTAAGGACACAGAGAACATGTAATGTTTCCATTAAGAAGTGATCTCGCTGGGCGCGGTGGCTCACGCCTGTAATCCCAGCACTTAGGGAGGCTGAGGCGAGCGGATCACAAGGTCAGGAGATCCAGACCATCCTGGCTAACACGGTGAAACCCTGTCTCTACTAAAAAATACAAAAAATTAGCCGGGCGCGGTGGCGGGCGCCTGTAGTTCTAGCTTCTCGGGAGGCTGAGGCAGGAGAATGGCCGGAACCCGGGAGGCGGAGCTTGCAGTGAGCTGAGATTGCGCCACTGCACTGCAGCCTGGGCGGCAGAGCGAGACTCTGTCTCAAAAAAAAAAAAAAAAAAAGAAGTGATCTCATGTAAGTTAGTATTGACTCTTGAAATGTTCATTAACTGCAATGACAATATTGGCTAGAATACAGTGTTTTTATATGACCCTTTCTATATCATTGGTCCACAAATAGAGGGTCTCCAAAGTCATTTATTTACTCTTCTACTTAGGGAAATAAAACCAAGCCAAACGGGGAGCAGATGATCCCTATTTCAGCAATGCATTCACCTTGTATCTTCGCAGGCCCCCCTCTGATTTTTCCAGCCATGACCAAGTCATTTGGAACGAGTTTTCTTCAGCACTTCTTCCTTGGCCTCAAAAAAACACAAAATTATAATATCAATTTGTATCAAAATATATTTTGACTTAAACGACCAGGTATATTACTTTCCAAATTGCTAAAAGTAAAAGTCAGTTCCATTTTTAAATGAATGCAAATTTTTTTCAATTATATTGTTAAATATTTGTATTTAGACATTTTCAACAATTGTTCTTACAAAAGTAGGGGAAAATTTATTTGATGTCTTAATTATGTCGAATATTTATAAATTTCATGTTCCTTTAGATAATATTTATAGGTTTTTAAATTTGTATCATTATTAATGAATACAACAAAAAATACTTGTGGGGATAGATACTCCAATTACCCTGATTTGATTATTATACATTGTATACCTGTATGAAAACATCACAGGTACCCTGTAAATATGTACAACTCTTAGGTATACATAATAATTAAAGATTTCAAAAAGTTTAAAACCCACCTATAATCTACACCACACAAGGCCTAGTCCTAGCATATGTGACTTCTAGGTCCTTATCATCTCGTTCAGTCTGGGGTGGATGGATTAGGAATTTAATGCCTAAAGGTCAACACAGCTTTGTAAAGGAAGGAAGTGGGATGATGCTGGATAAGACCTTCCTCAACCTGAGGATGTTCTTGCCTCGGCTAAAAGGAAAACCACTACCTAATTAAAGCTGATTATTCCTGTTTAGGCATTAAGATTTTTTCCAAAAAAGAAGCCAAAATTTCAATTGTTTGTATAAAATTTTTAATTTTGAAATGTTAAAATATCCTTCAAAATTTTTGAAACACTGTACAGAACAGTATCATGGGAACCAAGCAAAACACATGTTCAGTTGAAGGAGAACTTCTTGCAGTCTATGAACATAATAATTTGCCCCTGTGGTCTAGAGAATGCATAGAACATAAAGAAGAGAGAACCACTGCTTTTAATCTGACCCTCTCTTCACATTCTTCCCAACTTGTGATCTCTAACTCTTCAAGTACTAACACTTTTTATTTATTTTTTTTTTTCTCATTCCATCACAACATTTTCTTCCTTGAGGGAAGGTAACTGAAACTTCAGGAATATAGTGAGAAATATAATAGAAAACAAACTCGGCACTATAGAGCTAAGAAGGCATGGAGTCCACTATTGCTCCTTCTTTTAAGATAGTTTGTAACTCTCTTTAGGTTCTCCTACCTGGGACTAGAGTTAACATTAATTTTGTGACACAGCTTCAGATGTATAAGCCCAAGAGACAAGAAAAGCTTTCAATATGAATAAAAACATTTAGTAGAACTTGACTTCCATTGATATGTGTACCTTCTATACTCAGTGCTTGTTATTTAAAGTTATACTAGGCAGATGTTAGCTATTAGAAGTGATAAGTTAGGCAAAATCAAAAAGGTTGGTCCAGTCTGATAAGAATTGGTTCACCTTGGTTGCCAACTCAGTTTGTAAACAAACATAACAAAAAATCCAGGAAAACAAGGAATAACTTCCTAGTGCCTCTCTAATTACTTACTTAGGAAGGCATGCCTGAAAGTTCAGTGGTTAAGGAAGCCACCAGAAGAGTAAGAACTAATGGAAGAAGGATAAAGCCTCAGGACAACTGTCTTTTCTTCCAATAGGTGAAGAAAAAAACTCTGATCATAATGCTTGTTAAAGTACAGTTACTTTCCTCCCTATCTAGTACAGGAATTACAGCAGTCCTAATTCTAACATACCACACAAGGAGACACAGCAGTTACACAAAAGAGAGCTAACATCATCAAAATGCTAAAAAATCAATTAATGAACTACCCAGCAAGGGAGAAAGAACTTTAGAAACAGACACAATTTTATTCCCTAGAGTGATCAAAGAAAGCTTTGTGTATGAGCGACAACTCAAACTAGAACATGGGGAAAGGTATTCTTGTGGCATTATAGAGAGCACCACTTCAGATTCAGGGAATTGAACAGATTTGTGACTTGGTTAGGAGACTCATTTTTTAGGAGTGGAGGGATTTGTGAAGAGGTATAATAAAAGTTGAGGCTGAAATGATGGACCATAGTCAGTATGAAAATTTTGAATGTCAAATTCCAAGCTAAGAAATTTAAACTTTGTTTAAGCTTCAGGGTTGACCTCTAGGATTTTCTGAAAGGGGTTGGAAACAACCGTACAATCAAATTTGAATTTTCAGAAAATATGTGCTGAGCCACTTATTGGAGAGACAGAATTTGAAACTTCTTTTCCAAACTCATTTGGCAAAGGCACAGATCAATTGACCTTTAATACAGACTGAAGGTCCATCTGTTCAGGCTGGCCTACCCAAAGGGCATACTGAATACCCCTGCTCCTTGGTGGATCTGTGGCTTTTGATTTGTTCTTTTTAAAAATCACGTATTTGCAACTGTAAACTGCTCCAAGGAAGCACGAAAGCCATCTTTTATAAGAAAAATAATTATGCATATTCACATTTACAATTCACTCAACATTTTTAATTATATTTCATTTAACATGTCAGTCACCTTGTTTTTCAGTGTACTTAAACTCACAAATAAATTTTATCTAAGTATTGTACTAACCTGACAACTTTGGGGAGGAAAACAATTCACCCAAAAGCATAAAATGAAGATTAAATTTCTAATGTAAGAATTATTTTTTCCTGTGTTTTTGAGGGAATGCTTTTGATTCTTTTGTATCTGTAAGTCTATATTCAGAATTTTCGCACACACACACCCACATACATATATACACACACACACACAAGTTATACTGAACAACATAGTTTGTTTCAAATGAAATATAGATTTTTGATAAGATGGTGATTTTCAACACAACATACAGGTGGAGTTTTGGAAAATACAATTGATGTATTGTTATACAATGAAATTTGGAAAGTACCTTTCTATCTACACATACACTCTCTCCCTTTTAGGGGGAGAAGAAGGACATGACTAAGGCTTTAAACTTTGTCTTTAAGCAGAGATGAATGTTCTAATTCGAACAGAAGAGATTCTTCTTTAAATCTTTGGCACATACCAGGCTATATGTACCTTATTTTTGCAAGCCATGTATTGCGAGTTTGCATACATACACTCTGTTTATAAGTGTCTCTGCATGTTTATTCTGCAGATGAAATTAGGATATCAGTACCTATTGTGTCCTCCATTCTTAGAGCATCATCTGCAAGGGGATTGATCTACCTTTAGAGATCTCTACCGCCTGCATGTTACCTGTCGTTTGTTTGTCACATCAAGCTTGCACATTAAACACTCCTTTCATTTTAGTGCCAAATCTTGATAAAATTCTAAAATTAATAATACACTAAATTTCTTGAAGATGAGAAATCAGACACAGGGCTACAGAGAGTTCCGGGCCAGATTCTCCTGCTTCCAGACTATAGCAGCTTCTCAGCTAAATTTCCTAGTCAGCCCTTGGGAAGTAAATCTCAAAACCATTGTTAATGGAAATCTAGTTACTGCTTACTTTCATTAGATTGAAGCAGTATAATTTGAGAGTCATATAATCTCAGTTACATGTAGCCTGACAGAGCTTGACAAAACCTTTGAACCTCAGGTTACATAAATAAGGATTATAATAATAAGTTGTCTTGATTCTCAGGGATGTTCTAAGAATTAAATGAAATTTTATACATAAAATACTACAATGAGCAGCACAGAATAGGAACACATTATTAATTTACACGAAATGTGTTATAAATGTAACATCTCAAAATATTATAGAATTTTTGTGTCTTTAGGATGAAGTTACTCAAAATAATAGGATAGCAATTTGAATGCACCAAAAAAAAAAAAAAAAAAAATAGTCCCCAATAAGCTCATTTAAGGAAATCTAAGACAGATCCACTCTCCTTTAGAAGGAGAACTCCACTAAATGTATATCAATGTAAATCTATGACAGACGAACTTTACATCGAAGTGATGGAGGAATGTTTAATGCATAGTCTTGTGTATCATTTTGCTGCTATCAGAAAATACTACAGACTGGGTAACTTATAACATCTTCACATGGCAGAAGGCTGAAAGGCAGGAGAACTTAAAACTGCATGATCCCTATTATATTGTATTATATTACATTAATTATATTTTTTGAGGTGGAGTCTCACTCTGTCGCCCAGGCTGGAGTGCAGTGGTGCGATATCGGCTCACTGCAACCTCCACCTCCTGAGTTCAAGCGATTCTCCTGCCTCAGTCTCCCAAGTAGCCGAGACTACAGGCGCATGCCACCATGCCCAGCTAATTTTTTTGTATTTTTTAGTAGAGACAGGGTTTCACTATATTGGCCAGGCTGGTCTCCAACTTTTGACCTCTTGATCCACCCGCCTCGGCCTCCGAAAGCACTGGGATTACAAGAGTGAGCCACCGCACCCCGCCTTGATCCCTCTTTTAATAGGCCTTAATCACATTCAAAAGGGAAGGAGCTCTCTTGACCTAACCACATCTGAAAGGCCCAACTCCTAATACTACCATCAGCAACATCTGAATTTTGAAACGGGAACACTGAAACAACAGTATCTTGAATGGGAAAATTGTTAGCATTACCTCCTTTCCTTCAAAACATGTATAATTTATCTTGATATGTACACATAAAATTGAATTGCAGATGGAAAGGAATGAAGATAATACTTCGGAGGAGTGAGAAAAAAAACAGTTGCAACAGAAATAAGGGAAAACATGTTAAGGGACTACTGATCAGACCAGTGTGATTCAAGTGTTTTCAAGGTTGAGACTAGGTATAACCATGGAGATTGGATACAAAGATAAAGGGTCTGGATTTTATGCTGTGAGAAATAGAGCACTACTAAATATCCAAAGCTGAACGGTGATGTACTCGATCTGACTTTTGGGAAGATTGATCTGGCAGTGGTGCTTAGGATGCAGTGAAGTAGGGAAAGCCTGAAGACATGGAAATCAAATGGAAGACAAGTCCATTAGTTCAATAAAGATGTAAGAAACTAAAAAGGGATGACATTCATCAGAATGAAAAGAAATGGAATATTTTGAAAGAATTATTTTTTAAATCAATAACTGTAAAAGCTAATTAAATATGAAGGGAAAGAAAGAATTCAAATTCAAAGATGACTGTTACAGTTTTAAAGTGATGTTTTAGTCTCGGCTGCTATAACAAAGTAACATAGACTGAGTGGCTTATAAATAATATAAATGTATTTCTCATATTTCTGGAGGCTGGAAGTCCTTCAAAAATCAGGATACCAGTATGGTCAGGTGTTGGTGAGGGCCCTCTACCAGGCTATAGACTACAAACTTCTTTTTGTATGCTTTACACACCTGAAAGAGGGCTAGAAAACCCCGGAGCCTCTTCCATAACAGCATTAATTCAGTTCAGGGGCTCCACCCTCATGACTAATTACCTCTCAAGTTCTGAAACTCCGAATATCCTCACATCGGGAATTAAGGTTTCAACATATAAACTTTGTGGGGACACATGAATCTGTCCATTGCTTACTGTCCCTAGCCCCCCAAAATTCACATCCTTCTCACATGCAAAATACATTCATTCCATCTTAACGTATGAATGCCAACTCAGACATGGTGTGTTTCAATGAGAATTATTAGCAACAACTAGTTCCAGCCCACTATTTACCATGTGTCTGATCTTCCTGAATTTCACAATGATGCTTAGAGTTACATATCATGATTATACTATTTTTAAGCTAGAAAATCTGTAGCAGCGAGAGATTAAGTCATCTGACTAAAACCACACAATTTGAAAGTGTCTATGGGGGTTTGGATCCAGGTGATCTGGCTCCAGGGCATATACCTATAGACACTACACACAATGCCCCTTGCCATTTCTATAGGAAAGACCACACATCAATATTACCATATTACCATATTTTGCTAACAAAAATATGATTTTCTCCCAAGATTGTTACAGCATTTGAACAGTGCTCCTCCTTTTTAAGGTACAGCTTCAAAACTTGATACCAAAAACTGTAACCTATAAAATAACATCAGCCACAATTATATTTTATCCTTATCTTTTTCTTGTAATCTTGTCAATGCCAAACATGAAAAGCTGCCAAATATAATTAGAAACAGTAGTCTAAAATGGACAGCATAATTACAGGAAGTTGGACATGTCAGATTTCATGACTAGTCTGAAATAGAAGACTTTCATATAAAGACCTTTGATTTTTCCATATTTTGCACAATAATGTTGATTTTTGTGATTTATTGTGTTTCCAAAAATAATTAAATGTTCAAAATTAGTGAGCTACCAGATCCTACTAGTAAAAGGGCAGTGTTTCTGGATGCAGTATGCAGTTATAGCCTACAGGATATTGAGCATGAAATGATTAAAGAATGCTTTTCTTAGATCTGCTACACCCCTGCAGGTGGAAGAGGGGGTGGTGTTTGACGTTATTACAGTGTTGGGGCCTGATGCAAATGAGATTTGATTTCAACTCGAGCTCCAGGTTTTAATTGAAATTTTCTCATTTAGAATGTTTCTTTCGTACCTCTGAATAGAATGGTAAATATGGCTACAGGGAAAAAATGCAGGACAAAATATCCAAATTAAAGATAGGGAGTTGAAGTGGCATGCAGAAATACAGCATGCAACCGATATTTTTATTCAGTATATTGAGAAATCAGAGTGCGATCAAAATTTTAAATGATAAGATCTACTTCATACCTGTAATGTTTTACACACACACACACACACATACACACACAAGTGTGTGTATATATGTATATGTGTGTACACACATATATATGTATGTGAGTGTATGTATGCATCTCCTACTGATTCTGTCCCTCTGAAGAACCCTAAGATCAACATTATTCTGAAACTGATTTAGAAGAGAATTTTCCGGGAAGATGCAGCCTAAACACCTATACAGAAAAGAAATATTTTTTCCTAGAAGAAACAATCTATAGATATTGAAGTCTGCCCATAACAATAAACCTTTGTGCTATTATTGCAGAGCAGTGACTATCTCCATTTTTAAAAGTATGATCTTTGTTTTATCTTTGACCATAACGTGATTTTTTCCAAAACAAAGGAGCAGTCTGTCCCATACCTGAACTTAATCTTCCAACACTAGAGGGAAATAAAAGAACTGCATGTGATTTTAAAATGGAATTCTTGCTTACAAAGGATATCTACCATATATCAAATACAGACTGTTTATCCATCACTGTACCTTACCTCTGTGTGTGTGTGTGCATGCGTGTGTGTTGTGTGTGTGTGTGTATGTTCTGACAAAAACTTGACAAGACATTATTATTATCCCCATTCTACACATGTCAATACATGAGTTGGAGAAATGAAGATTAAATGACTGCCTAAAGATTAATTAAGAGCTCAGTGGATCTGGAAATCAAATCTTCTGGTTCCTAATCCATTGCTTGTTCACCAAATCCAATGGCTTTTGCATTAACAGTATGCATTCAACTGGAACTTTAGGGATGTACAAGTGTCTCTCTTTGCAAAATGTTGCAATATATGATATACAGATTTGCATGTCTATCATTCTCTACCAAGACAAGTGAAAATCATTAGCTTCTTTTCAGGAAACCTGTGCACTGTCAGGACAAGTAAAATGAATACAAGAGCGTTGGACTTTCAATTAGCACCAGCTCTCAGACGTTGCCAAATCACACCTTCACATATGTGCAATAGAAAGAGTGCCAGCCCTATCTATTGCACGGATAGATTAAAGGGTTTAACTGAAAGAAAATGAGAAAGCACAGTGACAATATGAAGTTCTTTATCAGTAAAAGTTTTTATTTTATGGATATGCCAGTGTGAAATAAACAAAATATGGTAAATGCAAAATAAAACACAGTGTCATCTCACATCATTCTTTCTAAAAATAGGATATAGTTATCATTCAACACAGAAGCCTGATGTTTTTCTGAGAGGAAAAGAAACTCCTTAAAATTATAATTTAATAATTGAGACTAATTGTTCCATTAGCTTTTAATATATACTTAAAATTATTTTGTATGGGAAAACATGTAGGCATATACCTATAATAATCATTATTTAACACTGCTTTTAGAAATAAGGCTTAAAAATAAATATACAAATTTTAATGGTAGTTGCCTTAGAAAACTGGGATTATAAATTTTGAGGGAGTGTTTCTAGGTACATTCTAAATTTTTGTCAATAAACGTGCATTACTTGTAAATCATACGAAATATAGTAATACATTTTTTGCCACAGGAAAAATCCTAAAGTATTAGATGTAAAACTATACTTCCAAATTTATGACAGATATAATGAGTTAAATGGCAGCAATTATTAGAGTCTTAACTATATTGATAACAAAAATCATGTTGAGTGGTAAAATACAAAGAATTATTCCTTGCTGTATGTCCCTGATAGGTTGGTGAGGTTCTCAGCTCCATGTTACTCTAATTTAAAGACCTGGGATGCATCATATGGCACATCACTGGATACCATGATAGAAAAGCTATAGAGGAAAAACCAGAAGAAGACAATTTTACCAGACATAATTCAGGCCATTATGATCACATCTCACTGGCCAAACACATCACATGGTGAATCAGAAATATAGGTGAGTAGCATATAGGTATACCACACAGTTCTTTTTTAGTGAATGTTGTGGGGAAATAAAAGGATTGCCATTGTCCAAAGATTTGCTCTAAGATATATTATTTATACTTTCAACAAAAAGTGGAGAGTAGTGCGCCAACTTATGACCTGTGGGCTATTTTACATAAAGTAGCCAACTTGATGTTAGAAGCCAATAATAATAAAACAAGTAACATCCTTCTTTTTTTTTCTTCCTTTCAATCAATAAGCAATATCAACACCTTTTTTGCCAGGCTCTAGGAACACAAAAATGAAAATAACCCAGTCACTTCCCTCATGGTTCTTTACGATACAGAAAAAATAGAAAACATCTTCCCTCCGTACAAGAAAATCCCTGCTCCATGATGGAACTAGAAGTTGAACTGTTATGTTAAGACAATAAACCTGGTTTTACTGTCTTTGGAAAATTATAGATCTTCCCCACCAAAAAAAAGACTGTAAAATTATTAACATCATCCTCCGATGAATAAAACCTGTAAGGATACTTGGAAGTAGTTTGGATGTCACCAATAATCATCATTACTGTAGAGAGTAGGACAATAAGAAACATATGAAGAGTTTGGGAAGCAGAAGTAATACAGAACATTAAAGGCCTGGCCTGGTTCATGCCTCTTTCTGCCTCCTAAAAAAATTGTAGCCACAATGCAAACACAAAAATTGGGTAGACTACATTAGACTATGTTTGTTTCTATTCCTTCCTTCTAAGTTCTTGTACTCAGGTAGATAGGCTAAGAATTGCTCAGTTATTTCTCCAAAAGCAAAGATAAGGTTGATAGCAATATAATAAATGCAAATTAATTGCAGATTATATAACTGCTTGCAATTTGATGCCTCAATATTGTTTTCCATAAATTGTGAGGTAAAATTTGTACACTGAATTGGAACACAACAAAATATTTGTCCTTGAACTACAATTCTCTTTGCCTTTCTTACACCTATGCAGAATGCAGATTACACTAGTAAGATAGGAATCCATCACTTACATTCACTGTTTCGATGTCAAATAGACCAATAAGGATTGCTATTTCATATGGTCAACCACTTTCACCAAATTAAGCATCTCTTCAGGCAGAGCCAATTTAAAAGTCCATCATGTCAGGCTACCTGAAACGCTTTTTTTAGTAGCCATGTCTGGCGTTGTTTTTCCACTTGGTTGAAACAGTGAGGCATCAAAGGCAAACTACACTCTCGAGCAATGCAAATGTGTCCTCTTTCTCTTTACTTATCACGTTGCTTATCACACCTGCCATGTGTGTGCTGTCAACCAGTTCTCATAATTATGTTGCAGGAATATACAGGTCCATTGCCTCGGGCAGCTATTGAGATGTGTTTATATTTAAAATATTTGAGAAAACATCTTTCATGTTCTGGGTAAGGAAGCTTGGATTTGTGTTTTTCATGCAATAACCATGCTGCTAACAGTTTCTTTCTATGGCCTTGTGAGTTATTAACTGGATTTATCTCTTAGCAACTGCAAGAGTAGGCTGATGTTTTACAACTCTGGTTCTAGCAGCCAAAGCTCTTGCAGTTAACACCCATAGATTATCCCATATGTATCTGGAAAATTAAAAACAACAACAACAACAAATACCCTGCTAGGTAAACTATATGTATCCATGGAATAGTTAAGATAGAAGGAATCTCCCTTAGACCTAAAAGATTAGCCAAACCAACCTTAACAATAGGAAGATATCCCAGAAAAATTGCCTTCAGATTTAGTGCTCAAAGTACCATTAATACTGGGCCAAGAATTTTTCACAGCAAAATATTATTTTCTTGCAGAAAGAAAACTCCCTTAAGAAACCACTACAGCAAAAGTTCTTAATAAAATTTGTGGCCATAATAGTCAGTCTAAGAACTGTGTGCTCTGCGTGTTTTCTTTTTAAACTCAAAAAGAAGATGAAAGAAGCTTAACTAGAAAACAAGCATTAAAAAATCAAAACAACAAATTTAAACAAAAAAATAGTAACTATTTTCCTCTTGGTAACCAGTGCTCTTAAGGATGTTCCAGTTCTATCATGTGAGGGGTGACTGCATGTTCTCTCCATTGCAACAGAGCGACCTTGATTGTTTTTAGCACATTTATTTCAATTAAAAGTGTTATTATGGGATCCAGCTGCTGAGGAAGAGGTCAGAAGAAGTCATATCCAAATTGCAGTTGCTATTCCTTTTTTTTAGTTTTTAACCTTTCTCTTTAAGTAGACTAAGTTTTTATAAACAGGGCAATATGGCAAAGAAGCCAAAGATGTATTTCTTCCAAATGAAAATCCAAACTGCCGAACAATTTATTCACAGTCTTCTAAATAAAGATAACTATGAAATCTTACAATAAATTTAAAAAAAAGGGCATCAGTGAAGAAAAATAAAGGGTTTGCTTTTTTTGTAACATTATAAAATGAAATGGCACTGATTCCATGAAAAGCTCCCTACTAAGGAAGATCAAAGGCATGACTCCAAGTTAACCACTTAGTTTCATTTTATGCTATAAACGGAATCATACAGTATGTGGCCTTTGGATATTGGGGTCCCCCCCCCCTTAGCATTGTACCCTTGAGATCCATCCTAGCTGTTGAGTGTATCAGTAGTTTCTTTCATTTTGTTTCTAAATAAATACATATATCCATGGTATAGATGTATCATAGTTTATTTAACTATTCACCTATTGCAAGACATTTGAAGATGTTTGTATGTTGAGGACATAGTTCAATAAAAGAGGGGGAAATTGATAATGTAGAAGAGTTTGGTATCAGTAGAGTAACACAGAGCTCAAGCAGAAAGGTCGGCCTTGAAACCATGGACATTCATCTAAAGTAAAGCAATTGAAGTCAGAGTCAGTAGGCAAAAAAGAAAGCAAATGGATATTGTGATGGGAGCTTGTGGAAGCTGTTTGCTAGCTGTTTCTACTTTTTAAATAAATAAGCAAGTTTGGACATCCATCGAGAGTAAAAATGGTCAAAAAGTTTGTTGCAGATTTGAGGAGAAAAGAAAATGTATTCAACAACCTTCTTAGAAAGTGGCGAGTGAACAGATGAGATATGTCATAGGTTATGCTGCAGCATGAAGGGCACAAAAGAGAAGTGCCATGAATTTAAAGCCAAAGCAACCAACACTACTGTGTTTTTCTCCAGCCTCATTCAGGGGCACGGATGCAGGGGCCAAGAAAGCACTAGGAATAATGATTTGAGGTAGACAGAGAAAAAATGAGAAAAATAAGAGAGAGAGAAAAAAGGTACAGTTTGGGAAAGCGACATTTATTTTTGTTTTCAGAAATGTGAGGTTCGTGGTAGCCAGCAGAATTCTGTAAATACAAGCAGCTTTAAACATAGTAGCAGGATTCCTTGACTTATAAACAGAAAGCCTACTCCTGTGTATCTTCACTGTTATCCAGTATGCTGAAAATTCCATTGAAATGTTACAGTAGTAAGTACGGTGGTGATTCTGTTGTCTGTTAAGATGCTAACAAGTAGCAGTTAATGCTGCCCTCTCTCCAAGGAGGGTTTGAAATATCTTCAGTAAGCTCCCTCGGTCACTGGTACTTCAATTTTTCCAGCCATCTGAATATATGGAGGCTTTGACTGTCTTTTATAAAACAGTCATACTTTACCATGCTCAGCCATTCTGATAGGCAATTGCTTTTTTTCCATCTGTCAGATCTGAATATCACATCAGAGAAAGAGAAGTCTGGTTAAGGGATTCTGCGGGGATTTTCACTCTCCTGACTCACTCGGTTGGAGTATTAAAACACAGGGCTTTGAAACTCCTCCCACACAGTGAATTTTGGGCTGAATCCCCCTGTGGCATTCCTGGACAGATTACACCTCTTGTGGCCGCAGACAACAGCACATAAAACAACTCAGTGCTGTGTGGTACGTCTGAGGCAACTGGTGTGCCTATGATTTTACAAAGCAGGCAGCCCCTTGGCTGAATACATATACAACACTTCTAGGAGCTATGGGAATGAATACAGACACAGTGCCACAGTTCAGACATTTTTTCTCATCATGTTGGCACAGAACTTCCAGCCCAATGTATCTTCCAGTGTCAGTTATTGAAAACACAGTGAGTCAGCACCATTTCATTTTTAATAGAGGGCAGCTAGATATCTTTCTAATTAATGTCATGTGTTTAACGTAAGTTTCTGACATTCAGCTTGGTTACAGGTAAAGGACCATCAACCTTTTTAGGAAATGGCCACAACAGTCATTTGTTGAACCAGTTTGATCTCTTTTAATATACCCACGTCTCACATTTATTCATGCTTTTTTTCCCCTCTCTCACCTCAAACCCCATCTCCGTCAGAAAATAAACAAGGAGCCACAGTACATATCTGGGTCATGGTACTTCATTACCCAGGCAAAAAAGAATAATAAATATTTTAAATTCTGTCACTAGCAGAGGTCAGAAGGATGACAGAATCAAATCTGTGGGCTTTTACTAGGGGCCTTCATCCTGCTCTACCAAATTACCTTAATTTTCCAAGTTCTTTCAAGTCATTGCATAGTTCAAAACACAGCTTAAAATGTTCTTTCTGCAGCTCTCAGTGTGTTTACTTTCACCTTTAAACAACAAAGACTGCAAATATGACCTTCCGTTGACCTGAATGATCCATTTTAAAAGACTAAAAGCAAACCCGACTGAACAAAGCCATCTCGCAGGGCTGCAAGGCCGCAAAAAAAGATAAGCTCGTCAAGCCGCAGCAGCCTTTAAGGGAAATGGTCCCGACAGAGCACACTTCACAAAGCTGTTTCCTTGGTTTCTTCTATGGTAATGTGTGATTAGAATGTTTGCCCAGGGCTCTCTGGGAATACGATGGACTGGAGAGGGAGGGGGTGGTGATCGCAAGGTATGGGCTCATCTCCTCCAGGTGCCACAGGTACTCCTGGGCCACAGGTGGCCGGCCCCACAGGCACCACACGTGAAACAAACTGAGAGTTTTCCCAGGCCTGTCTTTCAGTGTCATTCCCACTGCTTTTGGCACCTTTGTGCTCCTATTCAGGCCCCTCATCCCCGATATCCTAAACCACACCATCTGTCCACGTACTTCTCTCATTCCCATCCATGGCACCCAGTGCCTGCACTTCGCCATGCCCTCTCGGTTCCTCCAATTTTCCACCCTCTTCACTGTACAACAGCTGTTTCATAAATAATTCTTTTTGTCTTCAGAACTTTTCATCCAGCTGGCTCCTTCTCAATGTTGGGTCTCATCATAAACATAACCCTTCTTAGAGGCCTTCCTCAATGATGCAGTCCCCAAGCCAATCACTATATCTCATTGTCTGCTGGCCTTGTCCTTCTTGGACATGTGTTGACATTTCCTACTTATTTATTCCCAAAACTTCAGGAAATAAGTCTATTTTATTCACCCTTATGTCAGTTCCTAATACTGTTATTGTGCTTGTCCCAGTGTAAATATTGCCCTTTATAAATAACACTTGATTCAATAGAGCCCATTTCATTGAGTACCTATTATGTAAAAAAGAAAATATCTTAGGTGACTGTCCCTGTGGCACAGGCCTACTCAGCACTGCACCGCAACCTTGAAATAAACTTTCTCATTTAATCATCAACATAGCAATGGGAAATATGTCGTACTGTACCCATTTTAGAGAGGACAAAAATTGGATGCACAACGGTAATATAATTTCCCAAAAATATTTAGAAATGTCAATGTCCCAGTAAAAAGTTACGAAAGCATTTCAAGCATGGTAACAGGCCAATAAACTCTCATCATAGATTACAAGATACTAGCTATGTAAGAGATGTTTTAAAGAACACTCGGTTAACAGCTTGATTCCTAAGCAGAGCAGTATTCCATCATTCTTGAATCAAGTACAGAAAATGCAAAATGGTTAAAAGTAAGGATCAACATTTAGCGAAATCCCTTTATGGGCCACAGCAGACTCAACATGCATCTGTAGAAATGTGAAGTATATGATTGAGAAAATTCTGGAAATAGTGTACAATACTAATGCCAACAAGGGATATCAACCCTACCTTCATTATATCGGTGTAATGTTGTAGTTAAGATCAAGAATCCTAAAAGACATACTGAAGTTTTAATCCACTCTCTCTTATTTGCTAATTTTGACTCATTTTCTCATTTGTCAAATGAATATAACAATCCCACGTTCCATAATTAGTGTGAAAACTAAATTATGTATTGAAATCGATGAACACATTGTCTGATGCGCATTAAGTGTTTAATGAACGTTGATTTTCATTATGGTGATTATTACTAATGTTATTATTGTTATTAGCTTGAGTTGCCACTGTAAGACCAGAAATTTTATCTCCTGTCTCTGAAAGTTCAAATGCAAGATCCTGTATGAGGGTGGCAGGTGAGTGGACCTCCATTGTAACTACCCTGCAGCAGCACTCTTCCCTCTGCAGGGGAAATACTCTGGCATAGCACATTTCCCCCAACTAGTTTACCAAGACTTTTTTTTAAATTTTCTATTCTAGAAAATGCCATTTGGCAGTGTGTAATAGATAGTTCTCATTTACATAGATTTAGTGAAATGTATAAGTACATGGTCACCAAAAAGTTTTTGAATGTCATTTTTCTTTTATGGGAGGCTGTTTTAAATATAAACTAAATACTTAAATTATGCAATAAAGTTCTGATTTTATTATATGCTACCTGATAAATCACTCCCTTGGGGATATCATGTATTATTATCCTAATTATCACTTTGAACCATTGTTGACAATTATGCGTAGAATAATTTGCTCAACCACACCTTGTTTTAGGCTACCTTTAGACTTGACTCTGCTGACTTTGTAACTAAATTAGTGCATTTGTACCTAAAACATGTTTACAATTACCTCCACATGGATTTTCAGAATCACTTCATGTGGTGAATGGAAACATTAATCTGGGTGCTTAACTACCACTTGGGTATGAATTGGTACTCAAGAAATATATATTGAAGAACATTGCATGGCACAATTTAATATAAAAATAATTTATGTTAAATAACTAGCTCCTATGGCTTATGTCACAATACAGAATGTCACTAACGATTGAAACTATCACTAGAACTATTTTCACCTCATTAAAAATAAGCTTATAAGAAGTCGTGAAATATAAAGCTTTGGTATTAGCCTTAAGAAACATCTTCATGATGTAAGAACACTATTTAAAAACATTTTATTATTAGAGTAATACTACAATAAATGCAATTTTGTGATGTGTAAATTTATTTTAAAGTGAATTAATTGATTAAAATTAATGCTTGGACATTTTTAAGCCCAGGTATGGTTTTAATCTTAGCATTCATAATTTTATAAAATATTCTTTCCAAAAGAAGGTTTTATTTTTCTCAGATATTTCAAGTACATAAAACTAATTTTTAAAAATCACTGAGTTATTTTAATAGCATGAAACATACTATCAAGGACTAAGTAAAGACAGAGAATATTGAAGCGCATCAATGCACAAATCAAATTTTTCCAAATTGGCAAATAGAGTTAAAACCATCGCAGCTTTTCTGATTCATTTACTCAATTACTCATTCATTTGTTCATTCATTCATTTAGTCACTGAATATTTACTAATAATCATATTATGTTCCAGGCACTACCGTAGTCATAGGAAACAAACAAAAAATTAACAAAAATCAGTGCCCTCAGCTTCCATTCCAGTTGGTTGGTGGGAGATGGTCAATAAACAAAATAAATAGGCAAAATATACAGAATCTTGAATGCTAATAACTTCAACTTGATAGATAATGCATAAAAGAAGAAGAGAAAATACTTTGGTTAGATTTGAAATTTTAAAAAGCAAGGAGGAGGTAAGTTTTACTGAGAAGATGACATTTAAACAAAGACCTGAAGGAGACAAAGGGGCAAACCTGACAGAAATCATAGAGGCACGGACATCCTAGGAGAAGGAACATGAAAGACAAAGGCTCAGAGGTGAAAGAGTGAGTGTCTGACACTGAAGAAAAATCAAGAATGACAGTGTGGTTGGCATGTCCTTAGCGAGGAAGAGAGAAATGAGAGATAGACATAGACATGTTACAGAAACCCAGGTCTAATAAAGTCCTGAAAACTATTGTAATGACTTTTTCATGAACACAGAGTAAAATAGCACATGATTCAACCCGTTATTACGTCTGGAGGTATATTTTAATCACCAGCTGTTTCCTAAACACCCTATAATAATATGTATTTGATAGTACACAAAAAGGTTCATGGATAAACTTCAACATGAAATAAAATTACTGAATATTAACAATCAATCACTAATTAAGCTGAAATAAACCAGATTTTAAAACACATTTCAGAAGTGGAGAGAATTTTGGTAAAATAATTTGTCTTCAATTACAACTTTTGAATTGTGACAGCAACTGCTAGTGGCTGAACAATGTCCATCTTCCCTCTGGTTCATAAGAGTAACTCCTTCAGATCTTGTAACTAAGTGCTGGCTAATAGGACACAGGCAAAGGATATCTGTGCCAATTCTAGGTCCTAAAATAGAATACATATTGCTATCTTGGCTCTTTCCCTCTTGTAGCTGGCTAAGATATAGTGAGAACTGAAATAGAGATGGATGTTACATTCTAAAGTGAGCAGAGTTATACAACCAGCCCTTACTGCTTCTCTCTCCTTGGTGATATAAGCAAGAGACAAAGGTCTATCTTTTCAGAGTTCATAATTCGGGGTCTTTGGTTGGTACTAACTTACCCTATATCCTACCAAATATATTAACAAAACAGGAAGTTAAACAGAACAGAACTCGTAAAGCTGTAAATTCTTTTATTACAATATTTAACTCTCTCGTATTCACTTTTCACTTCTTTATTGCCTCTGACAAAGAGAAATTCAATAACATTTCACTGTATATTTTTTAATGTAAACAAGAAACAAGGGAACCACTCGCCTTTGAACTCTAATTTTTATTTCACATAATAAAAAAAAGAAAGACAGGGCTTTTTAAAATAATTTGAAGAACTTCCCAAAGAAAAACTGGATTTTATGACATTAATATATGTAGTTATACCAAATTTGTTCATGAATATTTGGGTAATGAGATTTACACATAGTACATGGAGATAGTCACAGAACTACGATATTCTAGTATAGCTTGCTACAGAAAGAGATAGAGAAATAAAGAATAGATAGATTAAGAAAGACAGAGAAAATAAAACAAAAGGGAATATTGGGAGGAGACTAAAGCAGAGTCTCTAGACTCTAGAATAAGATAGAAGAGAATCTTAAAGAGAGATTAACACTCCAAAAGAACCAGAGAGGAACTTTGCAGAAGATTACTAAGAACTTCATGTAGGAACCTGTTTATTCTCAGCCTTTTTTTTAGATCAATGCCTTAAAAGATCGTTACCGAATTCCGAAAACAATTTAGAATGTTTGAAAACCTTGGAACCGTTATCTGATTGGTTGAGCAGAATTAACAAGCCACCAATGAGGTGGAAACTAATTGAGTTGTCTTTCTTTACTTTTCAGTTATTAAAGAAAATATCTCAAAGACCATCTTAAGTGTCTTACAATAAATTTGTGTTCTACCTGTAATTTTTGTCAGAGCTACGATGTTCACATTATGTCCAATTTTACTGAAATTTTATTTTCTCTTGAACTTTTCTGAATGATTGTGTATATGTATTACATGAATTGACATAGTTTTCACATCTTGATGGAATAAGAAAGCCAGTAAGTTTAGGAAGAAAAAAAAATCAACACATACTCTTATAGTAATTAAATGTCATTGTGCAACTTTGAAGTCCATTTGAAAGGCAAATTTAAGATATGAGTCTATAGAATTCAAAAAATATTATTTTGAAATATTTCTAATATTATGTTTAAAATGTGGATACTCAAGGGCCATTTTGGAGTACCTGTTTGGAATGGTCCGGTTATCAGCAGGTAGGTACTATCTAACATCTTTTCTCATCCTTTGAAAGATGCTGTGAGAGTCTACAGCCATACCATGCTGAATACACCCGATCTCTTCTGAAAAATGCTATGAGGATATAAACTCTCAACAGATAGTCACTTAATATTTGTATATGATTATTTCTTCTTATATGTTAACTCCTAGTCAAGTTTGTTTGTGCAAAGACAGTTTGGAGAATATAGCATGCAAGACTATTTCTAAGGCAAATAAAATACATGGACTACTTTGTTTTGAATTCAAAACGCAAAATGAGCTGATAAAGTTGCAGAAAATAAAATATCCCAAGTGGGAGAGTGGGAGGTACAATCTGTTTATTAGATTGGTCATGTTTTTTGTTTGTTTTTTTTTTTTTCGGAAATAAAAAGGAAAAGAAAGAAAAAGGTTATGAGAATATTTAGGTCTGATATAGAACAATGGTAAGAAACACTAAAAATGGACAACTCAGCAACTGTCTCCTAGTATGATTTGCAGGCAAAATGACTGAGATGAAAGGACAACTGCATAACCCATAGTTTATACCTTTATATTATATTAAGAGTTTAAAACAGAGCATAATGTCGATAACAAATGATCCAATCTGCTTGGATTGTTCATATAGCTAAAAAAATGGTAACAAGTAATCAGTTTAATTATTCTGTTATCTAAATAATTGATAAGTCTACTTTTCTTTCATTTAATCTGCAAATATTACCTTACTATATAATTTGGCTTTAGCACTGTAAAACACAAGAAGTAATAAATGAAATATTTGCCCACAAGAAGTATTAAGTAGATAAACTAAGGTACAATAATATTTTAAAGTGTTTATTTGGGCAAACAGAGATTCATTAATCAGGTATCTCCAAACCACAATGTTTTCAGAAGCTTCAACAAGGGGACGCAAGAAGAAAGATGTTATAGGATGAACACAGAAATGAAGCATTAAAAAAACAAATTGGTTACAATTAGTTTCCTTATTTGGTCTATCTTGTTGGAAAATCCCTCTTTATTTAATCATAAATGTGTTCATTGTTTTTTATTAGATGAGCTTAAGTTCTGTTTTTCTTTAATATAGGCATTTACAAAAAAATAGCTCAACTTAAGTTTCACTTATGTTTGCAAATCAAGCAAGGTTTAGATCACTTATGAGACCTAACTGGCTTTGTCAGCTTGGTAATCTTCAGGCGCAATCTCCATTTTAAGTTAATTTAACGGAAGTTAACAACCATCTGGGGAAAGAAGGAGACATCATGATCTCCCACTAGAATTACTGGAAGAGCACTCTGGCATGTTCGTTTTTCACAGTGTATTCAGAGTGATCTATCTGATTATGTAATCCGCCTCCCCTGCACACCACCCCCCGTACTAAAGACATGAAATATTTCATTGATTTTCAATCCACTTAGCTATTAACACAGAACTTTTTGTCAGAGTTTTCAGCCCTCTACATAGTCCTTCCCTAGATATTTTTCAGCCTGATCTCTCACTATGCTCCCCCTCTGTCTACTTTAGGCATACTGGCTCTGCTTCCTGTTACCATATGTCTTTGTAAAAGTTGGTTGTGCTTCATCAGGTTAACCCCTTCAGATCTCAGCATAACTGTCACTTCCCTGACCTCCCTTTTTAGGTCAAATTCTCTATGCATAACGTCTCATAGCACCATAAATCTCTCCTTTGTGCATAGTGGTTAGAGATTGTTTTACATTATTGTTATTAATTAATATCTATCTCCCTCTCTAAAGTATAAGCTCCAAACATAGAAAATTCATATTTAGTTCTCCTCAACATTGTAAAAGTGCTTTGTAAAGTGCCTGACTTCTGGAAGCTCTCAATAAATATTAGTAGAATTACTGTGATTGTTAAGTGAAAAATGAAATTGAAATCAGTAACCCCATCAATAAGATTTCAGAAAATTCCTTTCTGTTTTTAATCTTCAGCTCTTCAACTTAAACTAGTCATGGGTTAGTTGTTTGTTTGGGTTTTAATTGTGGGGTTTGTTTGTTTGTTTGTTTTTAAAAAAACAAACCTGAATTTCTTAGAAAAATGAAGGAATTGACTACCTCTAACCATATTATGGACACTCATTGCTTCACGTATTCAACAAATAACCACAGAAGCTATGTGTGAATTCAAAAGAGCTTCACAGGTTTGAATCACTCAAGAGGACAAAATTAGACATTTATTTTGAAAATAAATGTGAACTTTATTACTATTTAAAATTCTGTTGCTTACTTTACCCTATTTATGGCATATCAGAATTTTGTACTATTACTTGCTGTGCTTCCCAAATTAAATTATGAGTTAAGTTTGCACTTCTGTGAAATAGACTTAGAATCCCTCATTTACCTACATTTAGACATTTTCCTTCCCAAAATTTTTTCTCCTTTGATTGGACAATTAGAAGTATTTTGTTTTGTTTTGATTCTTAACCTTACCAAGTATTTCCACTTATCTATTATTTTTATATTTGCTATTGTTGATTTAAGATGTTTGTGAAGAAATAAATTATAGAGCACTTACCATGTGTCATGATCTGTGCAAAGTACTTCACATGCACTATCTTATGCACTTATCATGACTGCCTCTTAATACAGAGACTATTACTAGATTATTTTAATAGAGAATTTCAGAAAATTGCCTCATATCACATTGTTAATAAGGGGAATGTATGGAATGCTAGATCAGTTCTTCTTTTTTTCCAAAGATTGTATCAAGGTTAAAAGAAACAGCTTAAAGTGGTAGAAAGATCTCTAAAGTTAAAAATCTTTTAAATCCCAGAGATAAGCTATGACTCCATGACTAACTGGCAAGTCACTAAGGTTCTCTATAGTCAACTTTAAAATAAAGAACATGTAGGACATCAGGGGGCAAAAACCATTGTCTGTCAAGTGAAAGTTAATCGATTCTCTGCTTCCCTCATCTTCCCTTTTCCCAGCCCCAAAATTAAGTCCAAAGAAAGAATGATGAATGGCTTAATGATCACGTATTATACAAGTAGACAGGGATGTAATCATATAGTCAGCATTTTTCATCTTCTAAACCATATGCTTATCTTCACAGAGTAGAATTTTTAGATTAGTAGCATTTTTTAATGTGGTGTATATCATTAGGAGATAAGACTCCTACCAGCTGTTTGAAGGAAATAGGAGTTTTACTAAAAGAATCCATTGGAAGGAAGTGAATAAGACAGATTGATGATAGGAGAGGAAATCAGGTCTAACCACTCTATTTCTTATTCTAACTCCCTATTTTTCTTACAAGTTCCAGTGACTTTTGAAAAAGATTTTTATATCTTCATTCACATCTCTATAAAGTGTTATAGTGTGAACCTTTTTACTTACATAAAAATTAATGCTTGAGAAGTACTTTTAAATCCTTAGTACTTCAAGCATTTAACATGAATTCATAAAATAATATCATCTATTATAATATAAAATGTAGTAAAACAATAGTTATTTGACAGTGTTGAAGAAATCTTAATTAAACAGGCTAGATCCCAGACAGAGTACAAAGACCTACAATACTGACACATCGCAGATATACTGAAATTGTACAGTTTTCAACGGAAAGAATACCTGGATTTGATTTAGGTAATATAGTATTAAATTCCAATTTTCTTATTTTTATTGTATCTTATAGCTGTTAAAAAAGATAATATGACATAAACTCACAAAATATTTATTCTCTCATGTAAAGGTAAACTTATCAAATGTAAGTTTCCTCTATCTTATTCTGCAATGCTATCATCAATGTGTACACTGCCTGCTCAAACTCTTACCATCACATCTCCATTAGAGCCAACCAGAAAAAGAAAACAGAGAAAACAAGGTCATGTCTTGACCTTTGAAGATACTTCTTGGAAACTGTACATGAATATGTTTACTTATAATGTACTGGCCAAAACTTTGCCATAGTTACAAAGCAAGTTGAGAAGTATAGTCTTTATTCATTATCATGTACAAAATAAAAAATTGAGGAATATGTTCTTTGAAAACACTAGCAGTCTCTGCCACAATCATCTTATGCAAATGGAATTACCTTCCTCAACAACAAATTGATTATTTATCACAGATGTTTTGATATCTCTATTATCAAAATCTATTGATGATGGCATGTTCTATTTGAAAGTATCTGTCACATGTAAAACAATGTATTTACATTTAAGTGCCAGGTAGACCTATGATATTATTTACTTGTAAGAGTCCATGAATAGGAAAATATTCAAATAGGATATTGCATTAATAATAAAGTGATAAAATGCATGGGAAAAGAGCACATTTAAGCAATGTCTTAAATCTTTCATGTCATTATTAGTGTGTACACTGGCTACTCGGGCTCTCATCATCAGGTGATGGCATTGCAGATTTAAAGAATTAATTTTTCAACATAGTTTTAAAGATTATGTTTATAACACAGAAAAGGCTCTATTAAGTATTAATTACTAGGTTTAACATACCTCTTTTTCCACTTGTATTTGTTTGAGAAAGCATCAGCCTCTTTCAGTTTAGCAAGGAGGATTTTCTTTCCCTAATTCAAGAAGATCTGAAACTATTCAAGAGTGAGTGCAGGCTAGGGTTAAATTTGACAAGAAATAACTAAAGCCAGTCTTGTCAGATTGTTCTGCTCCTATTCAAAGCCACACATATAAAATGCCCAGGAGGGATTCCTGTATTTCAGTCACACTCCTATACACACACCACTTGTACATTTCTCAGAAATCTCTAATAAAGCAGTTTCTTTTTAACGGTAATGCAACCTTTGTGAAGATGGGTTACCTTTTTTATGGGGTGAGGTACCAGACAGACAAAAGACTGATATCTAAAAGCAAGGAAACTCCCATTTCTAGCGATGGGAGAAGTGGAAAGCAGTTATAGATGCAGTGGAGAATAACCAGAGTGCACAGTTAAACTTTGAATTCCTTTTAAGCAAACATGGGGAAAAAGTTGGATCATTTGTCCTCAAAGAAACTACCTCAGAACACTGAAGTTCTTCATTTGAACCAAAGGAAGACTATTGCTGACAATTGGTAGAAGAGACACAATGAACCAGTTGTCAGACGTGCCTACTGAATGCCAATTTGTAAAATAAAACCCTTTGAACAACCAGAGGATGATTTAAAAGAAGCTGCTGATTCAAAATGAATAACTTCACTTTGCTGTGTTTTCTGCTCTTGTATAGATCATCATTACTATTTTTACTTTCTATTTTCAGCAGAAATTTGAGTTAACCTTTTGTTCCATCTGTAGCCCGCCTTCTCAAGCAGCACCACCTCCTTTTCATTATTCCTTTCAAAAGCACTGAAATTTGCAAAAATGTGCTGTTTCCCTCCCTCACTCTGTGGAGGAGTAGCAGAGCTGGCTTTTCAAGCATGAAGATTCCTAATAATCAAAGGAACTTGAGGACGAAAATGAGTTTGCAGAGTGGGTAATACCCAAAATCAGAGCAGGTGTGATTGGAGAGGCGATGAAAATCCTTTTGCCTTAAAATGTATTCTCTAGAAACTTGTCATAGCACTTGGAATTTCTCACTGTGACTTGCTGAGACTTTAAGCGTTTAATAAAAATTAAAAATATTTTCCATGAAAATATTATTCACTAAACCACTGTCAACCGTAAATCTCTCAATACGTTTTGGTTTATCTGATTATCCCTGAGACCACAGGTCTTCTGATTTCTTAGAAAAAATTAATGGTAATGAGGAAATATCAAAGTCCAGGCCCCAAACTTTCTTCCCTATGATGACTTCCATTAAGGTCAAACAATTGCCAAATCTCCGTATGACAGTTTTTATTATACATGTAGTAGATTAGATAATCTTGGAATCTCAGAAAGTAGGCAAAAATTTACTCTGAATACACTAGTGCCTTAAAATAGATCTTTTTCTTGTTCACAACAGCACTTTCATATATTTAAAATATAGCTGCATGTATAGTTATACATGTTTATGGAATATGTATTTATTCATCCTCAGAAAATGCCCGAAACAAATAAGTATTTATGGTCCCTCAGTAACAATCTTGGCACTTCATCAAGGTTTGCTCCCTGGAAGGACAAGCTATGCCTACCTGTCTGTGACCTGCCGGGCAGTATTACAGGGAGAGGTCTTGATCAGGGTTTGGCAGGAAGCACATGTGAACCTGAGCAGAGACAGCTGATTCCGGCTCTACTGTGAAAAAAGATAAGGAACTGAACCATCACCAAGATGTCAGCCATCAATTCATCTACAATGGCAAATTTCCCACATAGATGTGGAATGACATAGTAAATGGCATAAATTTGTTTTGCAGAATAAGAGTTAAGGGCTGGAGGAGACTTTGAAGGTCACATAATCTTATCATAAGATAAAGAATCTGAGGCCAAAGTGACTTACTACCCTACATCCTGTAACCAGTAACAACCAGGGCAGGTCTGACAACCAAGGCCCGTTTCCATGAAATTATTTTGACTTTAACTAAGTGTGAGTGTCTTAGTTTGGGAGGCTATAACAGAATATCATAGACTGAGTAGTTTAAATAAGAGATATTTATTTCTAAAGGTTCTGGAGGCTAGAAAAGTCCAAAATTGGGGCACCCTCAGATCCGGTGTCTGATGAGGGATGCTGTCGGGCGCATAGACCACTGTCCTCTGGTTGTATTTTCACATGGCAAACAGAGAGAAGAAATAAGTCCTCAGTGTCTCTTCTTATAAGGGCACTAATCCCATCAATAAGTCTCCAACCTCATAATCTAATCACACAGCAAAGGCCCCACCTCCTAATGCCATCATATTGGGGAATAGGATTTCAGCATATTAATGTGGGGGAAATAAACATTGAGTCTATAGCATTAGCTCAGAAAAATATTGTTAAATGCAACGTTTGTAAATATATTGCTATTTATATAAAGTAAATACATTTTTCTGTTTAAAAAGATTCTGCTGTGTCCCCTTTGTAAAGTCTCATATCACAGGAAAGGCATAAAAGGAGACAACAGAAGACTTACATGCTAGTATCACTTCTGCCATAAATTGCATCATTTTCAGCATATCATCACTTTCTGACTCAAACTTTTTATTCTGAAAACTACAGTGGTTAATTTTTAAAAACCATTTTTAAAGTCCCTTTAATTATATTATTCTGGAAAAGTAAACATGCTTTAAAAGTGCAAAATATAGCCCCATCATTCATCTGTATTATGATCATATACTCATTTTAGAATAGTATTATGGGATATTCATCTACATGTCTTTCTTTGGAAGAGGCAAATGTATACAGAAACTGCAATTAATAATCAAAATTCTATTAATTTTTTTCAAGGTTGCTATCAGTGTGATATACCCTAACAACTTCAAGAAAGGGTTTATTAACATTAAAACAATGTAGCTGCACTAAAAATATTAAAGTTTGTCCTTAGAGAGCAATGGCATTACAAACATATTGTGCTTTGAAATACTACTAGCTGATGAGGTGCCAACTCAACATCCCATAGTGACAGGTGTCCTGCTTTACAAGGAGATAACAATAATGTTAATTTTTTCCATGTTATTATTTACTATCAAAAAGTATACATATATCTATAATTAAAAGTTAAAATGTGTTGGGCATGGTCACCCACACTTGTAATCCCAGGACTTTGGGAGATTGAAGCAGAGGGATCTCTTGAGTTTAGGCATTAAAGACCAGCCTGGGCAACTTAGTGAAACCCTGTCTCTGTATAAATAAAAATAAGTAAACGTTAAAATTTAGGAAAACTTACAGACACACTTACAGATTATATATTGTACCATTCAGTTTAGAGAAATGTAAACAAATGTAAAGATGCAGTATTAAGTTATAACTGCATAAAACTAATGCTGGTATGTCCTATAGTACTGTAATAAGTTCATAGCCGCCTAATTACTGCAATTGCAGTGAGCTCAGGTGTTCCAAGTATCCTCTTAAAAAGCTCTGTGATGCTAATCATCTCTGCGTGAGCAGTTCATCTCTCCAGTAAATTGCGGTGACCTCTCGTGGTTCTCATATATTTTTCATCATGTTTAGTGTTTAGTGCAATAAGTAAATCTTGAATATTACATTGACTTCAATCATTCTAAATACTGAGGCCACATGACACGTAATATTTTTCTCTTGATCAGCAACGAAGGTCATACAGGATTGTAACAATAAAGGCAAAGTATATAATTTTGGTCTCAGTGTCCCAGATTGTCATGTATTTACTCTCCTGGATAATTATTTAGTTCTCTTTTATTGTTCAAGTGCAGCGCACATGAGTAGAAGTATAAAAGGCATAGGAAATTATAATTAATTATCTGTGAATTCCATTTGACAGAAGAGAGAAATAGACTAATACTTGGCTCTGAGGTTATTTCTATATAAAACTATAAACCAACTGGTGAAAAATAATTAATCATGTAACAATTTTTGCTATCAATTACCTAATATTTTTCACTGATTTTTCCAGCAGAAAAAGACTTGTTTATATGGTATTGTGTAGACTGAACATAAGAGAAACTAAACACACTAAACAGAAAATTAAGAACGTTAAGTCTAAGGTTGTCTGGGTTCCAGTAATACAAATATCTACCTACTATGGATTGAGTCTCCAAACATCTCATGAATATATAAAATTGTTTGAAAAAATGTCATGTGTAAATCTAAAACTTTTTCAGTTAATCGCTGCGAAGTTCACGGCTTCCCAAAGGCATATTAAACTTCAATAAACATATTGGCTATTGAGAACATGAAGGGAAATGATGGCATCTGTGAATGTGGCCCAAAATCTGTTTTATTGGTAATGCTCAACAACAGAGGACTGGTCTTTCGAGTGCAGAGGGAAGTGGGCCAACGAGGAAGAAAAATCGCTGGAGGAGAAAAAATATTAAAGAGTAAAATATGATTATGAGATTCATCTGACAATTGAACTCAAAGCATTACTCCAGTGGGAACCTGGGTGTTGATTTAGCTTATTGGAAGGTTAGAGTGTTACATTGGAGCAAAATTAAAAAGTTGTTTCTATTAAATTTGGACTTCTGAGAAAAGTAAGAGACAACAAATGCCCAGGAACTACTAACTTTTAAAAATTGTGTAAGTTTAGTTATTATTCAAAAGACAAAAACAGACTTGAGTACTAGGAAAACTATTTTTTCCTCTATTTAAAGCAGCAGAGCATTATTATTATTGTTATTATTTTTGCTGAATCAGTTACAAACCTATAATTGCAATGAATAAAATAAACTACAGTTTCAGGGAATTTGTTTGAAAAAAATGGGGCCCCCCAAAATAGAAAATCTGGAAAAACAGGCTTGGAAAATAGATGCTAAGGTGACTCCTCACATGCAAAATACATGAAGCACAACTGGAAGAGCGCAATGGCCAGGATGTCAGCACTATATGACACTCCAGCTTCTGTAGCACGTATGACCACCACCTACTGAAACGGCTATAGCAGTGGACATTCTATTCCACCTCCATGAATTCATTCTACTTTTTGTCTTTGTATCACTCATGAAAGCGTCAAAGTTCTGGGTCGAAGTATCTAATTCATCATCCCATGCCATGTTTGGGAGGACAAAAAGCCATTGATTTAGTTACCTGAGACTGCTGTAGCAAATTACTACAAATGTGGTGGTTTAAAAGAACAGAAGTGTATTGTCTTACAGTCTTAAAGGTCAGGCATTCAAAATCAAGGTGTTAGTAGGGTTGCACTCCTTCCAGAAGCTCTAGAGGAGATTCTTTTCTTGGTTTCTTCCAGTTTCAGGTGGCTGCAGGCATCCCTTAGCTTGAGGCAGCATCACACCCATCTTCGCCTCCATCTTCACATTGCTTTCTACTCTTCTATGTGTCTCATAAAATGGCCTTTGTGTCTCTCGTAAAGACACTTGCGATGGCATTTAGGGCCCATCTTAATAACCCAAAGCCATCTTCTCATGTCAAGACCCTTAATTTAATTATATCTGTAAAGTAACATTCAAGTAAAGTAACATTTATAATTTACTGAGATTAGAGCTTGATATTGTTGGGCGGCCATTATTCAACCCACTATAGCCATGGAACAGGAAAAGAAAGGATCTAGCCTTCCGTTTATGTAGTGGCCATTCAAACACATACAATGCATGACAACCTCTAACCTCTAACTGAGAGCTAGGTGGCCCACAATATGCCAAATATTTACTGACATCCACTTTATTCACTGCACAAAATGTATACAAAGTCTTCTTGTCATACATATATTTCCATAAAATAAAACATGCTTATGCAAATCTTGTAACTCCTTCCTCATGCTTTAGTTGCAAATAACAGAAAACTGAGACTTTACTAGTTTAAACAATATAGTATCTTTATAAACTCATAATATGCCAAAAGTTCAGAAAACAGGTTTTAGATACAATTTGGTCAGAGATCCAGTTATATTTTGCTGCAAATGTCTTGACTCCTCCATTCTCTTTCTCCTAGAGTCATTGTTAGGCTGTCTTTCTTCATGGAAACATGATTTAAGATGTTTCAAGTTATATATCTTCACACATTAACCAAGAAAGGAAAAAAAATCTTTTTCTTAGTAATTCTAGAAAGAATCTGAGATTCAGTATGAGTGGTATATACTTAGACATCTGTACTAGTCCTGGTGAATAAAATGTCCTGCTATGACTTAGGTCATATACTGTATTTCACATATTGAGACAGTTTTAAAAACATCTTTCTTACACAATTTAGACTCTGAAAGAGAAATGAGGGAATATTTGTAAAGAAAGAATGCAGAAAAACGGCAGAGAACTTCAAGTGTCAATTACAAAATCACATAGTTGTCATAATAAGAGTCATGTTTATCTAGTTTGTTTAGTTGTTGTTGGCATTTTCTTATTTTTTTGTTTGTTTTCTAACTTTTAAGTTTAAGGTACATTTGCATGTTTGTTACATAGGTAAACTTGTGTCATGGGGGTTGGTTATACAGGTTATTTCATGACCAAAGTACTAAGCCGAGTACCCATTAGTTATTTTTCCTGATCCTCTTTTCCTCTCACCCTCAACCCTCCACCCTCCACTGGTAGGCCCTATTGTGTTCTAGTCCACTCTATGTGTCTATGTGTTGTCATCATTTAGCTCCCACTCATGAGTGAGAATATATGGTATTTGGTTTTCTGTTCCTGCATTAGTTTGCTAAGGATAATAGCCTCCAGTTCCATTCATGTTCCTGAAAAGGACATGACCTAGTTCTTTTTTATGGCTACATAGTATCCTCTGGTGTATACGTACCACATTTTCTTTTTCCAGTCTACCATGGATAGGCATTTAGATTGATTTCATGTCTTTGCTATTATGAATAGTGCTGCAGCAAACATACACATGCATGTATCTTTATGATAGAATAACTTATATCCCTTTGGATACATAACCCATAATGGGATTGCTGGGTTGAATGATAGTTCTGTTTTTAGGTCTTTGAAAAATCACCACGCTGTTTTCTACAATGATTGAACTAATTTATACTCTTACCAACAGTGCATAAGAGTTGCTTTTCCTCCACAACATGCTAGCACCTGTTATATTTTTACCTTTTAATAATGGCCACTCCATTTATTTTGAATTTTTAAAGAGCATGAATGAAACAACAGAAAGAGCATAAATGAAACAAAAGAAAATGAAACAATGTATTGATTTAGAACCAATTTTTATTTAACACAAATTGTCAATCTGTAGAAATTTTAGTAGCCTGTACTGAATCATTATTTTTCTAAATAAAGATAATCACTCACTAATAAATCTGTTTTGCAATATTGAATGCCTTTACATTATACTTATTTGCAATAAGGTAGTTGAAATTTTTTGTTTTATTGGACACTTGGTGAGAATAAACTAATAGCACTAAACAATTAAATTATAAATGAATAAAGGTGGCAAATCATGGAATTCAGCTTCCATCTTAAGAATTGAAAAACTAAACCTAAACTAGAAGAAAGGAAATAATAAAGATAAGAGAATAAGTCAGTGAAACAGAGAAAATAAATTTACCAAAAGTTGATTATTTAAAAAATTGGATAAAATTGTTAAGTTTCTAGCCAGACTGATTAAAATAAATGACAAAACTAACAGTAACAAGAATGAGAGAAGTGGCATCACTACAAATTCTACAAATACTATACAAATGAACAGAGAATAATATGAAGCCTTTAGGCCAATTATTTTTAAAACTTAGAGCAAGTGGATGAATTCCTTAAAAGGCACAAAATACCAAAGCTCACTTAAGAAAAAATAGATTATATAAATAGTCCTACAGAGTAAATATTCACTTAATGTCATTGACAGGTTCTTGAAAACTGTGGCTTCAAGCAAAATGATGTACAGCAGGTCCTCAAATAACGTCTTTTTATTCAATGTTATTTTGTTATAACATTCATGAAGAAAAGAATTGTTTTTGTTATGTCTTTTTGCTTAAATTGCATTTCCAAGAACCTCCTAATGACATTAAGTGAGGACTTACTGTACCTACTAAAGAAATTGAATTAATACTTAAAAGCTTTAAACAAATAAATCTTCAGTTCTATTTTGCTTTACTGATTAATTCTAGCAAACTTTCAAGGAAGAAATTAAAACAGAAACTTTAAGAAGATGGTATACACACCAACTTTATTATATGAAGACAGAATTACCCTGATAGTAAAATTAGACAAAAAAATTACAAGAATAGAATATCAACAACTTCCTCATCCAAACATAATTGCAAATTCTGTGAGAAATCCATATGATATTATTTGGCTGGTTTCCACTCAAACTTTATCTTGAATTGTAGTTCCCATAATCCCAATGTATGGTGGAAAGAACCCAGTAAAAGGTAATTGAGTCATGGGGGCTGTTTCCCCCACGCTATTCTTATGATAGTAAGTAAGTTCTTGTGAAATCTGATGGTTTTATCAGGGACTTCACCCTTCACTTGCCTCTCATTCTTCTCCTTGCTGCTGCCATTTGAAGAAGGACATGTTTGCTTCTCCTTCTACCATGATCGTAAGTTTCCTGAGGCCTCCCCAGCCATGCTGAAATGTGAGTCAGTTAAACCTCTTTCCTTTTTAAATTACTCAGTCTCAGGTATGTCTGTATTAGCAGCATGAAAATGGACCAATACAGTACATTGGTACCAGTAGAGAGGGGTTCTGCTCTAAAGATACCCAAAAATGTGGAAGTGACTTTGGAACTGGGTAACAGGCAGAAGTTGGAACAGTTTGGAGGGCTCAGAAGAAGACAGGAAGAAGGGGGGAAGTTTGGAACTTACTAGAGACTTGCTGAATATTTTTGGCCAAAATGCTGATAGTGATACAGACTATGAAATCCAGGCTGAGGTGGTTTCAGATAGAGGGGAAGAACTTTTTGGAAAGTGGAGTCAAGGTGATTCTTGTTATGTTTTAGCAAAGAGAGTGGTGGCATTTTGCCCCTGCCCTAGAGTTCTGTGGAACTTTGAACTTGAGAGAGAAGATTTAGGGTATCTGGCAGAAGAAATTTCTAAACAGCGAAGTGTTCAAAAGGTGGCTTAGGTGCTGTTAAAGCATTCAGTTTTATGTATTCACAAAGATATAATTTGGAATTGGAATTTATGTTTAAAAAAGAAGCAGAAGATTAAATTTTGGAAAATTTGCAGCCAGATGATGTGATAGAAAAGAAAAACCCATTTCCTGAGGAAAAAGTCAAGCCAGCTGCAGAAATTTATATAAGTAAAAAGAAGCCAAATAT
Organism: Rhinopithecus roxellana; assembly: GCF_007565055.1. NCBI lineage: Eukaryota > Metazoa > Chordata > Mammalia > Primates > Cercopithecidae > Rhinopithecus > Rhinopithecus roxellana. Next base: position 15,170,563 of record NC_044549.1, on the reverse strand, counting down.
TAATCACCAAGACAATGAAGAAAATGTTTCTAGGGTATGTCAGAAGTCTTCACAGCAGCCCCTCCCATCACAGACCCATAGGCTTAGGAGGAAAATACTGTTTTGTGGGGCAGACCCAAGGCCTTGCTGCTTTGTGCAGTCTCAGAACTTGGTGACTTGCATCTAAGCCATGGCTAAAAGGGCCCAAGGTGCAGTTTGGGCTGTGCCTTCAGAGTGTGCAAGTCCCAAGCCTTGGCAGCTTGCACATGGTCTTGGGCCTGTGGGTACTCAGAAGACAAGACTTGAAGTTTGGGAATCTCCACCTAGATTTCAAAGGATGTATGGAAACATCTGGATGTCCAAGCAGAAGTCTACTGCAGAGGCAGAGTCCTCATGGAGAACCTCCACTAGGGCAGTGCAGAAGGAAAATATGGGGTGTTGGAACCCCCAAATAGAGTCCCCACTGGGGCACTGCCTAGTGAAGCTGTGAGAAGTGGGCCACCATCCTCTAGACTCCAGAATAGTAGATCCACGGACAGCTTGCATTGTGCACCTGCAAAAGCCACAGACCCTCAACATTATCCTGTGAAAGCAGTTGGGAACAGGGCTGTACCCTGCAAAGCCACAGGGGTAGAGCTTCCCAAGGCCATGGGAACCCACCTCTTGCATCAATGTGACCTGGATGTGTGTGACCTACATGTATGTGGACAAATTCATTTTTAAAAGAAACAAAAGCAATTGGGTGGTGAAGGTATATTTACAAATATAATAGTGTGGAATAATTGGAAATCCATATGACAAAAAATGATTAACTTGAATTCAGATCTTACAATATCTATAAAAACTAACTCAAGTCTGTCAAATGTCTAAATACAAAGCGTAACAATACCATTAGCTTTTGGGAATATGCAAAGTAAAATATCCATGCAAAGAATTTTACATAAATATTATATAACAGCTTTACTCCCAGTTCCACAGGCTGTACAAGAAGCATGACTGAGAGGACTCAGCTAACTTACAATCATGGCGGAAGCCAAAGGGAAAGCAGGCAGCACATCTTACTATGGTGGAGAGAGAGAGTGAAGGCAGAAACACCACATACTTTTAAACCATCAGATCTTGTGAGAACTCATTCACTATCAGGAGAACAGCAAGGGGGAAATCTGCCTAATGACCCAATCACCTCCCAATAGGCTCCTCCAATTCAACATGACATTTAGGAGGGGACACAAATCCAAACCATATCATCCAATAAAATAAGTATTGGGAATGTGCCAGCAGACTTAGGGAAATGAAAATAGTTAAATGAATTTACTATGAGAGACTGAAAATCCCCTCCTGATTATACTCCCTAGGAGGACCCAGAGGACATATCTTCACAAAGATCATAAGAAACAAACTAGTGAAGGAAGCACCAGAATCTTTGAAAATTCCAGTGAATATGCCCTTTGCAGGTAGGGGGTGGCAGTAGGAGATGCTTCCTACTGGGCTCTTTAGTTTCAATAGGAATTCTATAATTCTAGAATAGCAGAGGCCAACTGCAGCACTTAAATATCCGAGTAAGCTAAAGTGGTAGAGTGTCTTAACCCACAGAGACTAGTGAGAACGTTTGTCTAATAGACTATGGTGCTTCAAGATGTAATATAGATTCAGAGGTGATTATGATGTCATTTTACTCCACGAAACTAGAAACAGAATAATCAGCATCTGAAAATCATAAGGCTAAGGTGAATCACCATATTGCAAAATTACAATCTCTCACCCAATTTTCACATCTAAGTCAGTTCATATATACAGAGTACATTAACTGAAGAGTATATTAGTTTGCTAGGACTGCTACAATAAAGCACCACAGACTGGGTGGATCCTACAATAAAAATTTATTTTCCCATGATTCTGAGGGGATAGATATTGGATATCAAGGTATCAGCAGGTTGATTCTGAGGCCTTCCTTATTGACTTGGAAATGGCCATCTTCTTCCTGTGTCTTCACATGGTCTTCCTTCTGTACCTGCCCCTATCCAAATTTCGCTGTTTTATAAGGTGTATTAGTCCATTCTCACATTGCTATAAAGAACCGTCTGAGACTGGGTAATTTATAAAGAAAAGAGGTTTAATTGGCTCATGGTTCTGCATGCTGTGCAGGAAGCATGGCTGGGGAAGCCTCAGGAAACGTATAATAATGATGGAAGGCAAAGGGGAATCAGCTTGTCTTACATGGTTAGAGCAGAAGGAAGAGCGTGAAGGGAGAGGTGTTACACAGTTTTAAACAGCAAGGTCTCGCAAGAACTCACTATCATGAGAAGAGCTGGGGGAAATTAGTCCCTGTGATTCAATCGCTTCCCACCAGGTCACTCCTCCAACACTGAGGATTACAATTCAACGTGAGATTTGGGAAGGGACACAAATTCAAACCATATCACAAGGACACAATTCACTGGGTTAGGGATCTCCCTAATGACCTCATTTTTACTTAATTACCTCCTTAAGGGCCCTATCTCCAAAAACAGTCACATTCTGAGGCACTGTGGATCAAGACTTCCATGTATGAATTTTGAGGGAACACAATTCAGCCCATAATATGGAGGAAGTTATATTCCCTTGAGGAAGGGCCTCCAAAAGCGTATGTAATAAACGTTCTTTTAATACCTCCCTAAAGAGACCTTGGAGCCTGTATTAGGGAATGGAGAGTGCCCAAACTCTCAAGGATGCTGATACCATAGGATCTGACACCCCACCATCGGATGAGGGGGTTATAAAGACAAGGTAAGAAAGACAACTTCTCCCCAAGTTCATATCACTGTGGTCTCCACTTCCCACTGAATGGCTCAGTAGTTAATTTCTTAGTCTCTAAGCATGCAATTGGATAGATTTCAAGTAGCTGGCATGCTCTCACTTTAGTTCTCTGACTTGCAACAGAAGAGCCATATGGTAGAAAAGGTAAGTGGAAGCACTTTAACCTGCCACTGAACTCTGTCAAGATGGTGAAGAAGCAATATTTCAAGTCAGGAGGATTTTTAGAGATTATTACTACCCTCAGAAATAAGTTATGCAAGACTGGTTGTTCCCAAAATACACTTTTTTGATTCACCTGTTTCTGCTCTGTAAAACCAGATGGATCATAACAAACAATAACAATTATAAACTTAATCAAGTGGTAGCCTTACTTATAGCAGCTTCTTGCTGAAAGTAATTCTTCTTTTTTTTTTTTTTTTTTTTTTTGAGACAGAGTCTCACTCTGTTGCCCAGGCTGAAGTGCAGTGGCTGGATCTCAGCTCACTGCAAGCTCCGCCTCCCGGGTTTACCCCATTCTTCTGCCTCAGCCTCCCGAGTAGCTGGGACTATAGGCGCCGCCACCTCACCCGGCTAGATTTTTTGTATTTTTTAGTAGAGACGGGGTTTCACCGGGTTAGCCAGGGTGGTCTCGATATCCTGACCTCGTAATCCGCCCATCTCGGCCTCCCAAAGTGCTGGGATGAAAGTAATTCTTCACTGAAACACATCAACATGGCCTGTGCTATGATCTGTTGAATACACCATTTACACCGTTTTCCATCCCTATAAGTAAGGAAGCTAGAAAGAAATTTTATTTTACATGGGAGATACAGCAGTACACATTCCTATCTTTCCCCAAGGCTGCATTAACTATTTCATTATCTGTTGTCAGGAAACAATACTGTTTCACAGGAAATTTCATCATCTTGATATTGTGCAGAAGAGCATTATTTGCCCGTTAAAATAAGAAAAAAAATGTTAATTGGACCTAGAGAGCAGTAAGGAATCTGATAAGACATAGTTGCCAGGGGCAGAAGATAAATGCCATGAAGATTAGGGTCAGGCATGCTCTGTTGTGAAGTGTATGGGTATCCAGTGGTCAGAAGAACACTGAGACATTCTGTTTAAGATACAAATTCCTGCATTTTGAACCCCCATGAAAAAAAAGAAATACATCGCCAGGTGATCTTTTGACATTGGGAGAACAATTGGAAATTCTATTTTGACCTATTTATGAAGTTTCGTACAAAACTGACAGTTTTGCATAGTGCCCGGAGCAAGAGAAGTTGTTGCAGAAAGTCTCAGCTGGGTGCAAGCTGTCCTGGCTCAGGTTATATATGACCTAGCAGATCTGATGATGCTAGAAGTAATCATGGTAGATAAAAGGGCTTTGTGGCGTCTCTGGCAAGTCAAAGTAGGGGAGTCACCGCACACACTCTGAGGACTGTGGAGCCAAACCATGCTTTCTGTGTCATAGAACTACCAGGCCTTGAAAAATAGCTTCCATTGTGCTAATGGGCCTAACAGAAACTGAAGGCCTTACCGTGGGATACCAAGAAACTGTGTATTGGAGCTTCCCATCACGTCACATGGCAGATAGCAACTAACTGTGTGACAGAATGACACATTCAGGACAGTGCCTGAGCAGAAGTGCCCTAAAACTCACTAAACAGGAAGGAAAATACTTGGATCTACTTTTCAGTTGGGTTGGCAGTGGTACTGGCCATAGATTGTCTATTGCTGTATTATGCTTCCATTCAGGAGTGGCTCTAAATGACAACAGTGAAGGGAAACCTGCTAATAGCAGAGCTGTCAGCAGTACATTTGGTCATTTCCTTTACATGCAGATTTTCATGTCTCGCATTAAGACTCACAAGAAAGTATTCACTGCAGAATAAGCACTAAATAGTGATGAGGGTAGGATTATTTTTCCCAGGAATGTCAGAAGCCTTTCTCCTCAGCCAACCCAATCCTGGAGAAATGAGCCAGGGATAAAGGTAAGGAGGCTCTGCATGGATCCAAGAGTGTGGGTTTCCTCTCACCAAGGTCAGTCAGACTACCGGTGCTGCTGAATAACCAGTCTACCAGCAGCAGAAATGGTGATGAGCCTTCAAGAAGGCAGGGGAATAACTATCCATGTTTTGTGACTTTGACTATATCTGATCTTTAATATGTTGGAGGGTAAGTAATAAATTTTTACAGACTCAATATCTACTCTAAAATGTAAATGCTTTTTCTTCTCACAATGACTTTTCCACAATTGTATGTTGCATGATAGTGTGTGAGAGTAAGGCCTCATTTATGACAAAACTGTTGCAGGAATACGACAATGTCTCCTCCAGTGTTCTTATCATCCTTGCCTCCCAGAGCATCCAACCTGATAGAAACAGGCTATATTATGTTAAAGTCTCAGGTAAGTCACTGTCATAAGAATATCCTGTGGGGTTGGTGTTCTTTCTTCTAGAATGGGTTAGTATGCTAAACCAAAACCAAAAGCACATGCTGTGTCCCAATAACTAGCATACACAGGTCTATGAAACAAGGGTTTGAAATATAATCGGCCCTTATGTTGATATATCCATGAATGCATATGTGGAATTTGTGGTACCTATTCCTATGACACTAGATTCTCTCAGATTAGAGGTCCTGATTTGGAAAGAGAAAGTAGGGCTTCTTTTACGAAAAAATATGGTAAGGGTTCCACTGAACTTGAAACTGCAGCTATTATTTTGGGATCTTCATGTCATAGGAACAAAAGGCAAAAAAAAAAAAAAAAAAAATGAATAAGAAGAAGAAAGAAAAAAGAAAAGAAAAGTTCGTATACTAGGACACTATTGACCATGACCACCATAAACAGCTAGGACTGCCACTACACAATGGGGCAGTGAGAAGTATGTCTGGGGAGAAAAAAAGATTCATGAGGGCATTTTGTGGTCCTCTGTGCTTTCTAAGAGCTATGAACAAGCAATTACAACCCTGGTACGTTAAAACAATTCAATTAAAAATTCAGATCCTTCAGGGCTAAAGATGTGCATCATTTCACTAGGCAAGCAACCTAGATTAGTTGAAATTCTGGCTTAGGGCTGAGGGTAAAGCAAACCTAGAATGAGTGCTTGAGAAGGTAGATAACGAATAACAATGATGGCCTCAGGACACGCTGAGCCTTGGGGAACCATACCTTGTTCAAATAATCCTATGGATTTAACAGAGAGTAGGAAAACCTCTGAGTGGTTCAAGAGTTGCACTGTGTTTATATTCATCTCTAGTGCCCAATTTCAAATCCTGCCAGTCTCACCTTTTGCTCCAGCAATGTAACCAGGGCTGTGGATGCTGAACCAGCTGCACACAAATGCAACTTACAAGCACTTCACTGCAGACCCATGAAATACACCTCCCACTTCTTACACAAGGGTTTCTCTAATGCTACAGTGCAGGATGTTCATGGGAACTCATTGAGCACTCATGCATGTGTAGCCTAGAAATATGAATGAGGTGTTGCCCATGGTGTCATGCTTGATCAATGAGTATGATCAGAGTTCTAAACACACTAGTCAAAGAATTCCAAAACACGCGTTTTAGTCTTCTTTAGCTGTTTAGTTTAGTCACACTGTATACCTCTATCTGTCATTCCTGCTCTGCGAAATCCTTTTCCCAAAAAAACTACCTGCATGCAAAACTTCCTCTCGGCACTGCTTTTGAGGAATCTGGGCTGTGGCATCTACTGCCCATTTACTTTTGAGAGCTTATATTCTAAGCACACATACTTAACAAAAAATATAGTTAGGGACATTTCCTTTTAAATTAAATTGCTATATTTTCATGTTTTTCAAATTCCCATAAGCCTTCCTTAAAAGCAGAAAAAAAAAATTATGTGAGATTAATGTTTTCTACCTTTTAATGAAATTCAGCCATCACATCAAATATAATTGACCTACCTTAAAATCTTAAGTCATCAGCTATTACTAATGAAGTGTTTTAAGGCACATTTTGGAACTTGATCACAGAATATATATGAAGTTCCATATGATAAAGGATTAACTTATTAACCTTGGGGCATTTTCTCTGCCTCAGCAAAGTTTGGGAGTATTGGAAGAGAAGCAGTATCTTAAATAATTTGTACAACTTTCTGTAACAGCACATCAAAGGGGAAAAATAGATGAGTTGTTTTCAAATAATGAAATCTGCTTCTCAAGAGAGCAGTTGTCTATGAAGCAAAAGCTCTCTGTTTACTCTTTGTGACTGCCTATTACTTCACCTATTATCCATCACCTCTCTGACCTTGAAAGATTCTTTTTGAATGTGTTTCCAAAGGTAAAGACAAGTTGAAGGCAATTATCAAAGAAATTTGGGACAGTATGAAGTACAGAGAAACCTGCATTTTTTTAACCTAAGAATTCAACAGTATTTGGCTTATTCTCAATTTCAATTATTCCACCTTCTTCCAACATGTACCTCTTCATCTACAGCCAATATTTCAAAACTTTTATGGATGCTCATTTTCTTCTTCTTTGATTATTTTTCCTCTTTTTAAATACATCTTTTCTTTCTGATACTATAGTTCTCAGTTGCCTGGGTATACTTACATTTCTTATTTGGATTTGCATATCATTCTATAATTCTTTGTGAACTCATCTTTACAGTTTGAATTAACTTCATTTCCATATCATTGTTATATTTTCAGTTTATCACTATTAGATTTTCTGAGCTTATGTTTTGCACATTTTCTGAAATCTCACTAAGTTATTTGATTTTGTAAATATATGTTGTTTCAAAAATATTTAATTTAAATGTATTGCTACCTGTATAAATGTATTGAATTGTATATTTAATGATAATAAATAGGAAGTAATATTTATATAACTTTTAAATTATATTCTATATAGGTGAAATTTTACTAAGATGGACATCAAATGATGCTGATGAGAACATAAATTTTCTACAACCTTTTGTATGAGGAAATTTGCAACACAGATCAGTAGGCTTGAATGGTCACCTCCTTCTGATCCATTATGTATTTTACTATCTATCCTTTGATAATATTCAGAGATACAGTCAAAAGCATATGGGATGGGAATATGTATTCCCTGCAGCACTATTTATACTAGCAGAACATTTAAAAATACTTAATGAACTTATAGGATTGGTAAATACAATATAATGTGTCTATACTATAGATTAAAAAATATATTTAGATATAATGCTTTTTTTTTGAGACGACGTCTCACTCTTTCACCTAGGCTGCAGTGCAGTAGCACAATCTCAACTCACTGCAACCTCCGCCTCCCCGGCTCAAGTGATTCTCCTGCCTCTGCCTCCCAAGTAGCTGGGATTGCAGGCACTGGCGCCACCATGCCCAGCTAATTTTTTTTTTTTTTTTTTTTTTTTGGTAGAGACATGGTTTCACCATGTTATCCAGGCTGGTCTCAAACTCCTGACCTCAAGTGATCCGCCTGCCTCGGCCTCCCAAAGTGCTGACATTATAGGCTTATAGTATAATGTCAAACAGAAAAAATACTGAATAGAATATTGAATAGCCAGTACTTCACACATTTTGAAAATAAAAACAAAAATAAACCCATAGATTGCAAATGTACAGAAATCAGGGATAAAATACTGTTAACAAGGCCTTTTGTAATAATGGGGAATCGAGTTATTTTTATTTTTATTTATGTCTTTATATTTCCCTGTACATTATAAATCTTTCTCTAATAAACATGTATTTTTATATAATTCAAAAAAATATATTTTTACAAAGATTAAAATCAAATTTTGGGGTTCTGCTTTCTCTACAATTAGGAAGTAGACTGAAGCTTTGTTCCCACAAGATCTAATCACTAAGAGATAAAACATTAATAAAATAATGATGTTCTGTGCTCCTGGTGACTGCATTAATTAAAATAATTTTATTTCAAATGACAGAAACTCAAATGTGTTATAAGAGCCCTGAGATATTATCAAACTTAATGAGTGGGAAATGTAGGTAGTCCATAGAATCGTATAGAAAAAACTTTTCTATGTATCTCTCATCTGCTTCGTTTATTCTTCGTTATTGTCTTTTACAGATGCCTGGCTTTCTCCACAGAACAGAATACATGAACTATGTACTCTTGAGCTTCTCATCTAACAATGTTGTACCTCTAGATGGAATATAATTCTCTGACTCAAGTCAGAATTCAGTAAGATTCTGACCAACTTGATTTGAATAAGACGCCATCCTTTGTGGCTAGAGAGAAATTAACAGGGAAGCTTCCATAACACCACATTTGTAGAACTGAGAGTTAGACAGGGTAAATTCAATAAATAGGAGTTTGTTGAGAATACAAAAGGTCCACTACAATAACCACGAAAATGTAAATTAATTAATAGAGTCTAATTGTATGCTTCATTTACTGTTTTAAATGGGCTAAGTTTTACAGTACTATAGAACAGTGATTTGACTGTCTAGACCTATTCATAAAAGTTTTTGAAAGCCATTTTTCAGTGAGTATATTATATATTGTAATATGCAGAGTATCTTTATTATTGAGGCAACATATTCTTTAGATAAGCTCTTTCCAATAGAAATATGTGAGCCACGTGTGTAATTTTAAGTTATCTGGCACACATTTTTAAAAAGTAAAAACAAACAAGTGAAATTAATTTTAATAGTGTATTTAATTTAACTGAATATATCCAAAATATTATTATTTCAATGTGTCATATTAGCTACATTTCAAGTGTTCCACACATCTATGGGTAATGGCTGCCCTGTTGGATGGTATAGCTCTATGGTGTATGGTTTATATAACATAAATGCCTAAACTATATGCTTACCTATAGGTGTGTATATGTATATTCTACATAAATATAGAATAAATTTCTTCTGTAGGTCTAGTCTATATAATTGTATATTGTATTATTATTGTGTTTATATATTATGCATATTGTTAAACATACACATTTTTAAGAGAATTACAGAAATGATTTACACGAGTGTAATTTCTAATGACTTCACTCACATGCCAACGCATCATGCTGTTTATGACTTTAGAGAGCACTGTGCTAGAGATTTAGTTCCATTTACTTTTCAAGGACACAGGAATCTAAGTCTATTTGCATGAATCAATTAATGTAGAAAATAATTTGATCAATAACAGACTTATTCAAATAATGAAGGAAGTAATTAATACATTTCTAATTAGCCTTCAATTGACTTTGGTAATGATTTGCTAAGGCTGTCTTCTTTTACCAGAGAAGGTTTTTTAAATAAAATAGGACATTTCAAGCAATATCAAATATAAATACCGAGTACAATTCAAGGAAACTTAAAACTAAGTATGATATTTCCTCTCTAAGAAAAAATTTCAAAATCCTTTCTATTTTATAAGATGCTTCATAAGCATGCACATATGTATTTGAACATCACTTACCACAGGTAAAATCAGTATAAGATCCTATAGTCAAATCAGAAATATGAAATGATTTTTACTTCTCAGTGTGTATAAAATGTATAAGAAAAAATAAACCAGCTGTGAAGCTCTCCTCTTATTTGTCTTAAAAAAGAGTTGAATCAGCCTTGAAACATTTTATATTTTCCCCATTTCTCTATGGGATTCTTTTTGAAAAATTATTAAACATTGTTGAGGATGGCACTCATCTGCAGATAGTCCTTCACTTCAAGAACATTTTAGGACCATTTGGTGCTGAGGAAATTGAGGCTCAGAGAAATGCAAAATAAGCTTCTGGGAGGACCTGGTTAAATGTCACCAGTCCTATAAAACAGTGATGTACAGCAGGCAAGGCTTGTGAAAGTTAGAGCTATGCATCCTCTTATGCAACTCTGCCTTTAGTTTCTTTCCTGGTGCCAGTCTGAGAGATCAATTTGAGCTAAGGGCCTTGGCTTTCATGTGTACACTGAGAGCAGGTGATTTCTCACTGCTGTCTTTCGTATCATCTTTGCTTTCCTCCTCTTGATCTTCATCTATGAGAGGAGATGCTTTCTAGGTGAAATAAAATAAATACATATGTAAAAAGAGTCTAGGCATTACCACAGAAGATTTAGGGATTAAACAGTTCTGGATTAAAGTGAGAAGGGGTAAGAAGAGCTCTGAACTCTGCCAGGGATCAGCCCTTTAAATGTATTTTTTGTTCTCAAATATGTAATTGGAGAAATGACATCAGTTAGTACATAAAAGCAACAATATATTTGGGCGTTGGCAATTCTTTAATTTACCACTTCTCTCTATCAGCTATGTAGGGATGCAGAAAAGTAAACTCAGGCACTGCCACTTCCTGCCTTGGTATTAATCAGAACCAACAAGATTTGGATACACATAAACATAACTGAAAAGGTATTTAAAATCCTTTAATAACATTAATCATACATTATGGATCTACTGAGTTAGTAAATGCTTAACAAAAATAATTTTAAAATTTCACAAACACAATAATGTTTAAATCAGACATTAATATAACAAACATCCTAGGCCTGCATGAATTGCCAAGGATGTAAAAGATACTCAAAATAATTTATACCAATCTTCCCTTCATAAATATGTTAGTAAAGTACATAGCAAAAAAGTAAAAAGATAAAAGGAAAAAAAAGACCATGTCAGAGGACCATAGTATCCATCATTTATGTACTCTTTCCTTTACTGTCTTTTTTGGGGGTGTGTGTTGCTGAGGATTTATTTATGCTTTTTGAATTTATGCAATCCTCCTTTGTTTCAAAGCTAGATCCTTAAAGCCCTGATTACAGCTTCTTATAGAAAAATCTTTCCTTTTCTCCAGCAAAGTTATACCACAATATACATCAAGTCTGCACGTAACGATCTCTAGAACTGCTTTGCTCTATTACAAAAGCTTCCCCCATACTCACTATAACACACGCATTCTGTCTCTCTCACTTAGACCCACTCTTACAGAATTAAATTTTGCCCATTTATGTTACTCTTATGCATTCTGAACTCGCAGCTTTTTCTTTATGGATTTTGCCTGCCTTGGCACCAAGAGAATCTTTTAGGCCATCCACCTCAAAAGGCTTGTGTCAGGCTACCCCATCTATTCTGTCACATCCCCCTACCAGCTCCTTCCATAGTCTTCCCTACAACCTGCTCATTCAGGTCTTTAATTTCTCTGAAAATACTGTCCTCACTCTTTTTTCCACATAATAAAAGGAGCTACTTACTTTCAAATGAGGCAGCACCATTTTAGAGCAAGAAAACTGGCTTTTCTGTTCTCTGTCGCCAGGAAGACCGTCACTCAAGGAAGAGATATTTTCAAGTATTCTGTTTCAAACTACATGATACATTTAAAATAAATTTATTTCTATGGATCTTACAGAACTGGTGATGTGGTTTGGCTCTGCGTCCCCACTCAAATCTCATCTTGTAGCTCCCGTAATTCCCACATGGTGTGGAAAGGACCTGGCGGGAGATAATTGAATCATGGGGGCAGGTCTTTCCCGTGCTATTCTCATTACAGTGAACAAGCCTCACAAAATCTGATGATTTTAATACATAGGAGTCTCCCTGCAAAAGCTCTCTTTTCTTGTCTGCGACCATGTGAGACATGTCTTTCACCTTCCACCATGATTTTGAGGCCTCCCCAGCCACGCGGAACTGTAAGTCTGTTAAATCTCTCTCTCTCTTTTTTTTTTTTTTTTTGGTAAATTTCCTAGTCTCGGGTATGTCTTTATCAGCATCATGAAAACGGGCTAATACAACTGGCGAAACTTATTTTTAAAAATAAATGTTGGCAACCCACTGCAAGTGTTATGAAAGCACAGAATACCCTGCTTTCTTAAGGTAACTGCACAGCAGGGCACATTTCTAAGAATCTGGATTTTTGTCAAATGTCCAAAGGTTTCTTCCTTAAGGAAATTTTAGAAAAATCTGTAACTTTAGTAAAATGGGAAATAAAATAATATAAAGATATTTCTCTTTGAATAGTGCTTCTGGTCAGGTCAGCACACTTTTGTCTATTAAAGCATTTTATAAATAGTGAATTTGTTTCCAACTAATAATAATTTTGAAACATAATATTTTAGTGGCATTCTAAATATGTAAGGTGCTTTTACTAACATTTTTTATTTACCTTCATATGTCTCAGTGAGATCTGCAGGACAGACACTGTTACCTCTTTTGACAAATGAAGAAACCTAGGCTAAGGGAAGCTACAATAGATTAGGTGACTTGCCCTAATCTTTGACACAGATACTGGAGAATGGAGGCAGAAATAATCTCCAGGGTTACTACAGATTAAATGTCTCAGTGAATGACTCTCCAATTTCCAAGAATTAATTCATTCAACAGAGAATTTTAAAATTCTCACTGTGCATTAGCCATTATGCTAAAAGCAACCAAGAAACAGTCCACTTAAAGACAATAAAGTAGGTAAACACAGATAAGAAATGTCCTCAACCCTAGTTACTTACTGAGGAGAGTTAGGAAAGACTTCAAAAAAGAAAGGATATTTTTACCTAGTCATGAAAGATGATTAAAGTTTTACTAGGTGGATGGTATTCTGAGAGTCTGGGAGGATGATATTCCATGGCCAAACAACAACAACAACAACAAAAATGAAGGGTGATATGATTTAGCTGTGTCCCCACCCAAATCTTATCTTGTATTATAGTTCCCATAAACCCCACAGGTTCTGGAAGGGACCCAGTGAGAGATAATTGAATTATGGGGGCATTTACCCCTATTCTGCTGTGCTCATGATAGTGAGTTCTCACAAAATCTAATGGTTTTTTAAGGGGCTTTTCCCTCTTTTGTTTCATGCTTCCTCCTGCTGCCATGTGAAGAAGGACATGTTTGCTACCCTTTCTGCCATGATTGTAAGTTTCCTGAGGCCTCCTTAGCTTAGCTGAATTATGAGTCAATTAAATCTCTTTCTTTTAGAAAGTACCCAGTCTCAGATATGTCTTTAGTAACAGTAGGAGAATGGACTAATGCAAAGGACAACAGAAATTTGATGTGGTTGGAATTTAGACAGGTGAAATGGTTGGAGGCAGGGATGGGGAAGTAGAGACGGTAAGGAATGGCAGTGGTAGGAGATGAAATTTAAAAGGTAGGTAAATATATATATATATATATTTGTCCCTTGGGCACTCCCCCCATTGAAGGGTGGTTTCTATGTCCCCTCCAATTGAATCTGGATGGACTCTGTGACTATGTGACCAATAAAATACCATGTAAGTGATGCTTTCTAGGACTAGTCTTTAAGAGGTTGGCAGCTTGCTTTTCCTGATTCTACTTGCTCCTAGAACACAACCATCACGCTGTGAGAAAACTCAAACAACCCTGTGGGGAGAAACCATTTACTTCAGCTGCCAGCCCAGGTTGAGCTCCCAGCCAACAACCAGCATCAAGTTGCCGACCATCAGAAGGGGCCACTTGAAAGTGAATCCTCATCCCTTTGTAAGACCCACAGCGGAGCCCATATGAAGCAGAGATGAGCTACCTCTTCAGAGCCATAAACAATTTCATATTTAATGAAAAATAAATGATCATTCTTGTTTTAAGCCACTAGGTTTGAGGTGGTTTGTATGCAGCCCTAGATAATTGGAATATGGGGGATTCATGATCAGATTTATAGAAAGATTCCACATGTGTGATGAATAGCGGTGGGACTACTTCATTTGATTAGATGGAGAGATGATAGGGGAAGAGAAAAATGATTCAATGTTCCACTAAAGCAGATAACAATCATATTTTTTAGCTCAGAGGATAAAGTGTGAATTTTAATGATTCCTGAAAGCATCAGCATCTTAGGAAAGCTACATATTAACCTAAGTTCAGGATGTGACATTAAAAAAAGATTCATACTCTAAAAATGCTGTGCTATCATTGAATATTCTTATCTTAATGGTAGAAAAAAATTATGTCTTGAACACAGGAAAGTGACCCAAAAATATAAAAACTTACTCTCCCTGAAAGAAGCTGTCAACATTTTAAAGTGTTTCTTAAATCCCAGAATAGAAGCTAAATCTGCTTGAGAGTTTCCTATAATATCCATTCTGTATGATTGCTTTAATGCCGAGGTTTCCTTAAGAACACACAATTTTTATAATAACATATAACCCTTGATTACTGCACCTGAAAGATTCTTAGAAAAATAGCAACCTTCACTCACCCCACCACTGTCTAAACTTTCTGTTAAGAAAACTTGTGAAGTGCTTGCTTTTTTGTTTGTTTGTTTTGTTTATTAAAGTTCCCTTCATTTCTATAAATTATGAGTTGGTTAAAGATGATCATCCTTATAATTCCTATTTTTCTCCATAATTATGGTGTTGAACATGTTACAAATATTCCTGAAACACCTATCACTGAAGTAGAACCCTCTTGTAAATCGTATGGTTGGGCATGTCTAGTGGTCATTTATTGTCACATATATGTTATGTTTGGGGAACCATTTGGCAAGTGGATATTGAGATTTGTTGTATCATAAGCCATATTCTTATACTTCCTACATTCCTCTGATGGCACATAGAAGGGAAATTTTCAAAGGCCAATGCAAAGGAAAAATAATCAGTTAAGCTCTAGGTAGAAGGAAAAAAGAGTTGTTTATCAACTCACTGGGAAATTATTTTCCAAGGCTAAGGGCAACATAAATCACACCCTACTCTCTGCCTCTGGGAAATGTGCTCTGGGCTAAGAACAAAGCATATTGACATAGTTACATAACTATTGAATTGAACTGTTGAATTCAGTCTATACTAGCAAAAAGACTGCATAGAAGTTGAATTAGCAGGCACAATTTAAAAGCCAGTTTCTGTATAAAAATTTGGTTCTCTAGCTTCTCTTGAAGAAAATAAAGTAACTTGCCGGACTGGGTTCATACTCTCACAGGGCAGCCCCTCATCAGACAGTATAGTGACTGCCCACAACAGAAGGGGCATTTGAGATGTAATGTTCACCTCCCCCTCCTGGCACTCCCTGTCCTGGGGCAATGTGCCCCATTCTCATTATTTTAGTAAGACTTTATTTTTCTTATAGTAAAATTATAACAAAGTGAAATTTATTGCATCCAAATTTCTAACAAAAATAAGAAAATAAAACTTAGTCAAAAAGGGAAAATGCATCCAGAAATGTTCCTAATATCCGGGCCACTTTACCTATTTATGTTACACTCCTGGTCCTCATGGGAATTTCAGTTTACTTCCTGTGATTTGAGACAGTCAAAATGAATTATTTGAGCCAAAAGAAAACTGTTGACTCTGCTTCCGTTGGCCTGAGGGAGCTTGATAATATATCAATTTCCAGTTTAGTTTCTCTCAAAGAATTTACTCACTGAGAAAGTCAATCCAACTGTCCTTTCACTGGCCTTTGAGTCGTCTCACAAAATGGCCCTTTATGGCTTTTGAGTTGCCCTTTCGACAAGATGTCAGTCTCAGCCCTATACTTCTCATGTACTTTAAATAGTATTTCTCAATTTCAGGTTATTTCTACCCTTAGCAGTTGAATGACTTATGGCTTGTTAACCCATCCACTCCTTCCCAAAGTCCACATCCAAAACCATCTATTGCGGATAGTGATATGTTTCTGGTTCCACAAAATATCTTATTTCTGTATCCAATTTGCAGTTCCTAGTTTCCGCTCATGGTTTCCTCATCTGAAGATGGCAGTCCAAATACCTTTTAAAAACAAAAAGCTTCGTATTGTTTAATAAAATGAATTTTAAAGTGAACTATTGAGGTAAATGCCTATTTATTTTTAATTTTTGTTTTGCCTTACCAAGATTACTTGGTAAAAGTAATCTTGTGAGCCTTTGTGGGAATTGGGAGTATGAGGACATGCCTTGCATCAGGAAATGAACAAGCCTCACAAATGCAATGTGAATGGTTGCAAGCACCTCCACTGCTGACTGCACCCTCGGGAAAGCAAAACATCTTGAGCAGCATCATCTATAACAAGGTGCTATGTTCTGAAGGGTTGAGTCCCTCCAATTCCTCAATGTGATAGAATTAGGAGGAAGGGTCTTGTGAGGTGATTAAATCAAGAAAGTGGGGCCTTCATGAATGGAATTATTGCTCTTACAAAGGAGACCTCAAAGAGCTGCCTTGTTCTTTCTATCATATGAGGTTACAGGTAGAAGGCACCATCTATGAACTAGAGGCCAGACCTTCTTAGGCACCAAATCAAGTCTTGATGTCAGATTTTCCAGCTTTCAAATCTATGAGAAACAGATTTTTGTTGTTTTTAAGTTACCTGATTCATGGTATTATTGTCATAGCAGCCCAGACAGACTATGACATGAGGTAATGTTGGTAATTTAAAAGAATGAACACAAACCCCAATTATTAAAATGGATCTACAGAAGACAGAGACAGAGAGGAAGAGAATGAGAGATTTCCAGACATTGAGAAACTGGCAGAAAGCATTAAAAAGCAATAAACCAAAGCCCAACCAATGATTAAGCTGTTCTACTTTGGGACTGCACGTTGGTAATTAACATCTGTTTCTGGACTACATAGGTAGAGGCAAGTTAATGGCATTGCTACCGAGGCCTTATCTGCTTTCGTTTCTCAGTAGCAGTTATTCTTATTTCTTTAGGCCTAGAGGCTGAAGAGAAACTGGCACCTGTTTCTGAGTCTCTATTGAAGCCTCAAAATGGAAAATAATAGGCTAATTAAATGAAAGGATTTTCCTCCTGTCCTGGAGCTGCTGGGAAGAATACAAACCGTTCATCAGAGTGTTCAAGTTTTTGTGCAGCAGAACAGATGATGGATAAAAGTTCAGGTGCTCTGCAATTAGTGCTGGGCAAGTGCTTCTGGCAGGCATCCAATGCCCAAAGACACAGCATTGCTGCAGTCTGCCAAGCTGCATCCTTAGGAAGCCTCATTTTCTATCCCTTCAAAAATCTGAATTGTAATTGCTGTGTTCTGAGACAAATGAAGGGCTAATCTGCCTCCTCACAGTGTATATTTCCAGAGGGGTTCATTTCCGGGTGTGTCAAGAAGATGGCTCTAATTCTTCCTAAATCACTGAGGACAGCGGTGATTCCCACACAAAACGCATGAAATGCATCACCCTGTCTTTATTTATCACAGGAAGATCTGTTGACCATTCACATCAGAAACATCTGGGGTGACTAGGCCATGAAATCAAAATCTCCCACATTGGCATTCAGAGTCTGTATTTTCTAACAAGTTCTGCAATTACAATTCACATTAAAATTAGAGAACCATTGATCCTAGGTTACTGTTTTTTAATCTTACACTTGCACTTTAGCACATAGACATTGTTTCACAGGTACAGTTTATACCCTCATCAAACCTATGGATTTGTAAAACATAAAATGAAAAATGAAAAAAGAAAATCTATTATTGCAAATCTTGATTATCTCAGTGAAGAAAAAGGAAGGATGCCATCACAAAGAGTTAATTGGGAGAGGCAGGAAACCAACCAGGTAAGTAGATGAAGAGAGTCCTCCATAAAGACATCTCTTCTCTCCCCCCAGAATTATTAACTTTCTGTAGTATATCAAAACCCAGGTTCCCTGCTAAGGCCCTGAGGAAGCTAAAACCCAGTTCTAAGGAAATTTAGAACAATACAGCTTTGTTTGTATTTCCAAACATATGCAAATATTTTATTATATTCTCAAAGCAAACCTATGAGAGCATCAAAACAAATATTATCAGACTCATTTACAGATGAGGATATCTATGGCATTTTAAATACCTTGACTATGATCAAAAAAATGAGTTAGGGATGAGCCTTCACTTAGTTTGTGGGTCTTGCTGTTTCAAGTTCATTGCATAGATAAAGGAATATTCAACAGGGACCCAAAGCAGAAGGTAGTTTAGGTCATCTTAGAAGTGTATTTCCTACCAAAAGAAAGGTAAACTTGTCTTAATAGAATGGAATATCTTCTGCCTATGAAATCATCACTGATACTCAAAAGCCCCTTTTCCTTTACCTAGTCACATGAAAGTAATTGATCAACTCCCCAGTTTTAGAAACCACCCTGATTCAATTTAGTTTTTACCTTTCTGTTGAGCAGAAGATACTGTGCTAGTTCCTGCCAAAAATATTAATACAGTTGTTCCTCAGTGTTTATGGGGAATTGGTTCCAGGATCACTGCAGATAGCAAAATTCAGGAATGCTCAGATCCCTTATATTAAAGGCATAGTATTTACATATAACCTACACTTATCCTCCCACGTACTTTAAGTCATCTCTAGATTACTTCCAGTAAATACAATGTAAATGCCACGTAAATAGTTGTTATACCATACTGTTTAGGGAAAAATAATAAGAAAAAAGTCTGTACACATTCAGTGCAGACACAACCATCCATTTTTTCAAATATTTTTGTTCTATAAAATTGCTTGAATTCATGGATGTGGAATGCATAGGCATAGAAAACTGACTGTATAGGGTACTCTCTCTCATAGAACTAATAAATTAATGGTAAGAGAAAGATACATCATCATCTATAATATGAAATTAAATTACTAAACAAAATACTTGACAGGATCAGTTTATTCAACAAATATTTAATGAACACCTACTATATGCAGGAAACTCTTGAGACAGGTAAATCAGGCAAAGCAAAAAATTTTAAACAGATAATATTTGAATTATGTTTTTAATCAGAAAAAGAGATTGATAATTGGAAAATAAGAATAAAGGGATTCAAGGTTGAGAGCAGAAAACAGATGAATTAAAGAATGATAAAAACATATAATAGGCAGGAAAAAATATAAATAAAGATATTTTCAGAATTTATGAAACAATGTAGTAGAAGACAGTGAAAAGTTTGAGATTATCGGGGGAACCAGCCCCCGATATTTCAGCATAGGTTATTTTCTATTTTCCCTAAGTGTTGGCCAGTTTGAGAAATAAAGGGAACGAGTACAAAAGAGAGAAATTTTAAAGCTGGGTGTCCAGGGGAGACATCACATGTTGGCAGTTTCTGTGATGCTCCTCAAGCCGCAAAGCCAGCAAGTTTTTATTAGTGATTTTCAGAGGGGAGGACCTGTACAAATAGGGTGTGGGTCACAGAGATCACATGCTTCACAAGGCAATAAAATATCACAAGGCAAATGGGGGCAGAGTGAGATCACAGGATTGCAGTGAAATTAAAATTGCTGATGAAGTTTCTTGTCCCACTGGGCACGCATTGTCATTGATAACATCTTATCAGGAGACAGAGTTTGAGAGCAGACAACTGGTCTGACTAAAATTTACTAGGCAGGAATTTCCTCATCCTAATAGGCCTGGGAGCGCTACGGGAGACCAGGGCTTATTTCATCCCTTATCTGAATCCACGTAAGACAGATATTCCTAGAGTGGCCATTTTAGAGACCTCCCACTAGGAACACATTCTCTTTCTCAGGGCTGTTCCTTGCTGAGAAAAAGAATTCAGCAGTATTTCTCCCATTCGCTTTTCTAAGAAGAGTCCACCTGACTCTCAGGCAGTCACACCTAATGGTTACCTCTCTTGTTCCCTGAACATCGCTGTTATCCTGTTCTTTTTTCAAGGTGCCCAGATTTCATATTGTTTAAACACACACGCTTTATGAACAATTTGTGCAGTTAATGCAATCATAACAAGTCCTGAGGTGACATACATCCTCCACTTACGAAGATGACGGGATTAAGAGATTAAAGTAAAGACAGGTATAAGAAATCACAAGAGTATTGATTGGGGAAGCGATAAATGTCCATGAAATCTTCACAATTTATGTTCAGAGACTGCAGTAAAGACAGGTGTAAGAAATTATAAAATTATTAATTTGGGGAACTAATAAATGTCCATGAAATCTTCACAATTTATGTTCTTCTGCCGTGGCTTCAGCCGGTCCCTCCGTTCGGGGTCCCTGACTTCCTGCAACATGAGATTACATCAAAGAAAATTCTTGCAGACTTGTTAGTATTTAGGACTGTATTGCAAGGTAAAATGAAACTATTTTAACTTTGAAGAGTGGAAAAATGAACCCTAGTCCATAAATGAAAAAGAAACATACCTAAATTACAAAAGAACCTATGTAAAAAATCCTCCAATACCTCATTTTCCTCTTTGATTTTATAATCCTTTAGTGTGCATACATTAATACAGGTAATATATATTCCTAAAGTTGTAAAATGTTTAAAGTTAGGAAACAGATATATGCAATTCTCAATAAAAATCACACTTTGCCAAGAACTAGCTAGTGATTATTACAGGGTCTTGAGTTCCCTTCTAAAGGAGGCAGGCAGAGTGGATTGGAGATCCCATCTCATCATTTGCATGCCACTGGGCAAGCATTGGGCCTTATTCTTCTGTGATTGCTCAATACTTAAGACAGTGTTCAGTACACAGAATCCATGTTTAATGAATGAGGGAATAAATAAATGAATGATAAATCATCATTCTAGTACAACCATGCCTGGAAATTTAATATTTTCCATTATTTTAGGCATATGGATTTCCTCATATTTACCTGGGAATTATAATGCTGCTTCTTGCAAATAGAATGAATCTTCACCAGATTACATTCTGTAAATAGCCTTCACATATTAATATAGTCCATGTGAAAATAAAAGAATACTCTGAGAAAGTGGTCAATATGCCTTTCCATCCAATCTTTCTGAAAATAGATAGGCATTCACACACATACATATATATGCACACTGGAGTGTGTGTGTGTGTGTGTGTATATATATATATATATAATTTTCATTCAGTTAGTTTTATTAGTGAATGGTAAGAACCAATTTTAATAAAAGTTATAACAAAAACGTACTTTGATCTTGTATAATCTTTTCCAGATTAAAATCAAAGCATATAAAAGTACAGCATATTATAACTGATTTAAACAAGTTTTAGTAGCAATATAAAGTTGTCTTGTCACAGGGATCAAGTTTCTTCTTACTGAAAATCTTTTTACATGGCTGCTGCAATTTCTTTAATTATCAGAATATCTGGAAACCACTTTCACAAGTGAGGTTATTATTTTTCATTTTTATGTGAAGATTAAATCCTCCTAGAAACATATCATCATGTTGTACTTCCAAATAACCTCTCAAGACTAAGAAATCAACACTAATTTAGCAAAAGAATATAGATGATGTAAAATCTTGCCAAACTAAAAATATTGATGAGAGAAATAGTTTGAGTTCAAAGAACATCTATCAAAATTGTTGGCAATTCTGCAAAGGAAGAAATACAAAGGTGTTAAACTATCAAATAGTTTAATTAGAAGGTTATACACTTTGAAATTATCATTATCATCATGGAGGAGAATTCTCTCCAGCTGCTCTTTCTTGCCAACATAGGGAGTGAATATTTATTTTAAGGTAGTAGTGTTTTAGTCATCCTTTTACCAGCTTTGCTTTTTCGTTTTTCTTCTTTTTAAATTGTACTTTAAGTTCTGGGATACATGTGCAGAATGTGGGGGTTTGTTACTTAGGTATACACCTGCCATGGTGGTTTGCTGCACCCATCAACCCGTCATCTAGGATTTAAGCCATGCATGCATTAGGTATTTGCCCTAATGCTCTCTTCCCCTTGCCCCTCGCCTCCCAAAAGGCCTCAGTATGTGATGTTCACCTCCCTGCATCCATGTGTTCCTGTTGTTCAGCTCCCACTTATGAGTGAGAACATGGGGTGTTTGGTTTTCTGTTCTTGTGTTAGTTTGTCGAGAATAATGGTTTGCAGTTTCATCCAAGTCCCTGCAAAGAACTTACTCTTTTTTTATGGCTGCATAGTATTCCATGGTGTATATGTGCCACATTTTCGTAATCCAGTCTACCGTTGATGGACATTTGGGTTGGTTCCAAATCTTTGCTACTACGAATAGTGCTGCAATAAACATACATTTGCATATGTCTTTATAATAGAATGATTTATAATCCTTTGGGTATATACCCAGTAAAAGGATTCCTGGGTCAAATGGTATTTCTGCTTTCAGATCCTTGAGGAATCGCTGCAATGTCTTCCACAATGGTTGAACTAATTTACACTCCCACCAACAGTGTAAAAGTGTTTCTATTTCTCCACATCCTCTCCAGCATCTGTTGTTTCCTGACTTTTTGATGATCGCCATTCTAACTGGCATGAGATGGTGTCTCATTGTGGTTTGGATTTGCATTTCTCTAATGACCATTGGTTATGAGCTTTTTTTCCTATGTTTCTTGGCCACATAAATGTCTTCTTTTGAGAAGTATCTGTTCATATTCTTTGCCCACTTTTTGGTGGGTTTTTTTTTTTTTTTTTATCTTGTAAATTTGTTTAAGTTCCTTGTAGATTCTGGATATTAGAACTTTGTTAGATAGATAGATTGCACATATTTTCTCCCATTCTGTAGGTTGTCTGTTTGCTCTGATGATAGTTTCTTTTGCTATGCAGAAGTTCTTTAATTTAATTACATCCCATTTGTCAACTTTGGTTTTTGTTGCAATTGTTTTTGGTGTTTTAGTCATTAAATCTTTGCCCTTATCTATGTCCTGAATGGTATTGCCTAGGTTTTCTTCTAGGGTTTTTATGGTTTTTGGTTTTACATTGAAGTCATTAATCTATCTTGAGCTAATTTTTGTATAAGGTGTAAGGAAGGGGTTCAGTTTCAGTGTTCTGCATATGGCAAGCCAGTTTTCCCAGCATCATTTATTGAATAGGGAGTCCTTTCCCCATTGCTTGTTTTTGTCAGGTTTTTCAAAGATCAGATGGTTGTAGATGTGTGGTGTTGTTTCTGAGGCCTCTGTTCTGTTCCATTGGTCTCTATATCTGTTTTGGTACCAGTACCATGTTGTTTTGGTTACTTTAGCTTTGTAATATAGTTTGAAGTCAGGTAGTGTGATGCCTCCCACTTTGTTCTTTTACCAGTTTTTAAGTTAAAAATATAGCAATAAAGAGTTGATTATGTGTATGCGCTTGCAGATACAGGATTTTCCTGTTATTTCTTAGAAGTACACAGTATAAAATTATAATTTTAGATTGGGTTTCAATCACCAACGTTGACAAAAAAAAAAAATACTTTGAAGCACAGAGGCTTAAGGATATATTTAGCACCTTAATAGGGATAATACTTAATGATTATTTCAGACAATGAGTATCACTTTATATTTGAAACAATAAACCGTTTTACAGAGCAATAGATTGATTACAAAAATTCTCATTTCTCTATGACACCTTGTCATATAACTTTAAATGCCTTGTCACACTCAGTGTGAGCTTGATCACATGATTTATTTTGGCCAATGGAATGTTAGCAAATGTGATGCAAGGAGAAGCTTTTAAAGTGCTTCTGAATTGGGAGTTGTTCTCTTTGGCTGCTTTTGGAAAGCCTATTACAATTACTATGTATGTGAATAAGACCAGAGTTGCCTGCTGGATAATGGAAGAACCACATAGACTAAAGATAAGATGTTCCAGCTAAGCTGTCCAATAACAGGTAATCCACCAGTTAATCCAAAAGTTGACTGCAGATAACACAAGCAAACCAAGCAGACAGCAGTTGAACCAGACCACATTGGCAGAACCATCCAGGTGTGGCCAGGACAAATTGCTGGCCAATGAAATCATAAGCTAAGCAAATTGCTATGTTTTAAGCCACAAAATTTTAAGATATTTTATTACAAAGCAAAAGTTAACTAATCATATTATGAAATTAGTTTCAACAACAAATTATTTCTCTGAACACATATGTAACAAAATAAAAATATGTAATATTGAAATGTATTCCCATTAAAAATCTTACATATTACTTTTTATGAATTTTTTAATGTTTGTACATCAATCTGCTTGTGAGAAGCTCTATAAACTGCAAAACACTATAAAACTGTCACTATTTTAATGCAAATGAAACCTTGTGGATCCCATGAAAATGTAAAACTATTTCCCCCATCTCATGTTGTGAAGAAGACAAAATACTATGTTCTGCTGGAATGTGACTCATGATTGTCTATATTTAAAAAAATGAATAATTTTAGAAGTGATATAGTTATATAAGCTTCAAAAAAAGCTTTAACCATCAAAAAATTAATATATATTTTTAGGGTTCTCTGAGTAGACAGAGCAGTGAGACATTCTGGAAATAGACTTTCACGAACATTTGATTTACAGATGGCAAAAGTTATCATTTAAGAGCTGCAAGTGATGCTCATTTGGTTTTATTTCTCTGCTTATGGAGAAGACCTGAATGATGAAATCTGAATGCAGATACTTCATACTAAGAAATTTAGTCATGTGGCTGGTCATTTTATTTGGGTATTGATTCTGAAAACTATGTTGCTTAATTGCGAAAAATAATGCTTTTGTCAGTAAGCATTTTGACAAATATACATATAAAAATATATTTGTATTGAATTGAATTTGACAGTGGAACATGAGTTGGATTGTCATCCAGAGTGAAATGTTATCTAAGACTGATTAACTCAAGATGGATTAAGGCAGAGTTATTTTGTTTTCGGGCCACAGGGCAGAGTCACAACACATCCTTTAAATCAAAGCAAGTATCATGATAAATATTCCTTGGAAAATGTCAACACAGGGAATTAAATAAGGATTTGGGAGATGGATCTTTTAGTTGAAAGTAATAGCAGAGCTTCGTTTTTTTTTTGTTTTTTTTTTTTTTTTTTTTTTTTCCATTCTGGAGGCTTGTAGAAGTCTGAAGTCAAAGTAATATGGATATGGAAAAGTAAACGCCTATTAGAGGGGAAAAGATCAGCTAGTCCCTGTACATGATATTAGGACTAAAGCAAAAAGGAAAGCACATTTCACTAATACCCCAATAATGGGCCTGAATTTGGCCTTAAGTAGTGTAAACCAATCTATTGTAATTTTTTCCAGAATCCACTTATTCTTAATGAATTTTTTTTTTAAATTTAAGACTCTTCTTTCCTTGTTGGGAATTAAGAGACTAGTCTAGATCTATTCTTGGGATGAAGCACCACATGGAAGAATATTGATAGCTGAGTGAGCCGCAAACCATAGTTATGGTCGAAGCAGGGTCCAGATATGGCAGATGGCTTAGGTAGCAAGAAACTGCCAGGACAACATAGTGAAGCAGGTAAGCTTTCTAAAATGTTCTTAGAACATTTATGCTTACAAACTTTATAGAATGCTTGCTACAAGTACCTGGGAAGAGAAACATAGGAAATTCCTGGTATTCCTTGTGAGAAATGACCTATAAGTAAGTGATTATGATAGGGACAAGAGGCAGGGAAATTCCGGGCAGAAGAGGGTGGGTCCCCAGCAAGGGCCCCACCCTGAAGCCTGGAAATGAGGCCCAAAGTGAGAACTTACATCCCTGTTCGTCTGCCTTTTCCAAAACCACTAATGGCCTGCATTGTTCCCCATTCTGAGCCCGTAAAAACCCCAGGCTCAGCCAGAGGAGAAGAGAAGCAGCTGAACTTTGGGACTACAGTTGGACATTGGAGAGAAGCAGCTTGACATCAGAGGCACAGCTTAACAGCATAGTTTCAGGGCATGATTGCCTTTCTATCCTATCCCTCTTTCAACTCCCCATCTCACAGAGAGCCACTTCCATGAGCAATAAAATCGTCCACACTTACCATCAGTAATTCATTCGTGCAACCTCATTTTTCCTGGATGCCAGACAAGAGCTCAGAGCCATCAATTCAGGTGCAACCATCACACTGACCCTCCACTGAACTGTTAACACTTAAGCCATCCACGGAAGGCAAAGCTAAAAGAGAACTGACTGTAACACTCTCCCTGGGGCTTTGGGGTTGTGGCAGACCCCCTAGACACTGCCATGTGGCCAGTACAGACGTTGTTCCTGCCAGAGCCCAAAAGTGCTTGCCGTAGCTCCTGCATCTGCTCACCAGCATGCTCTCCCTCCCATGAAAGGTTGAGAGCTGTGGGCTGAGTAAGCAAGGCACCCCTGTTACAGTCCCCATGAAGGGGTCAGGAAAATATCCTGCTTCATTTGGGGGCCCACCCGGGATACATCAGCAGAGTGAACAAATGTGGGTCTGGCAAATGTGTTCCTTCACTTTTTCCCCAAAGCTTCTAGTCCTCAGACTTTCCTCTGAGCTATGCCATGTGCAGGCAACAGGATGCAACCATGCCATTTCTCTTTGTTTCAGGGAAGAGGAATGTTGGTTTTATTTTTCTTCACAAAGGTCTAACCATCATGTGGGACTGGATTAAAATCCTGGAACAACTGAAGGCACCTGGCCAAGGCCACTCCTTGCTGTTGCCAGAAGGCCCCAAGACACTCACCCAGTCCCAGATCACCCATTAAGGTGTCAGCCACAGACATTTCTATGGTATCTTACCTTTCTTCTTTCACAGTTCAAAATGGCCCTTATCTCTTGTTTTATAATGTTAAGGGTTTTGCTGAAAACTGCAGAAATATTACTAAGTAGAATGAGAGTCTGGCCCAGCAACGAGATATGCAATTCAGAACAATGTGATTTTCATTTATTCTTAGAGGTGTCATCCCCACCCCCACCCCAAAAGCCACAGGTGCACACAGGACTCAGTGGCTCCCCTCTTGACCCCTCCCTCCTGGCTGGGGCATTTGGGTGTGTCCACAGCATGCACATGCCACACCCAATAGCCAAACAGGGCAGGAGAGAACTGTGGTTGCCACCAGGGCCCCAGGGCAGTCTTGGGTGCCAGTGACTACAGGCGGCCAGCTGGTCAATGTTTTCCACTCACCGTCGCCTCCCACCACATTCTCATAGTCTTTCCTCTCCTGGCAGAGGAGTTCAAACTCAGTCTGAACTGGGGAAGGGATACAGTGATTAAAGGAACTGATTTGCATAGAGGAAGAGATTCTTCCACCCCTTTCAGATGTTCTTTTTTTCCCTTTTTTATGTGAGAGGGTCCTTTTACTACCTCACTGCTCTGCTTTTGAGAGGGAGGCAACAGAGGAGTGACCCCCACCAGCTAATAACTGCAAAATTGGCAAGGCCCATCTGGGGCATAATCTGAATGAATCCATGGACACCCCTGAGACACCTTTTTATCCCAAACTCAATTCTAAAGTTTGGGATAAGCCCTAGAAAGAAAAACCAGATCTGAGTGATCCAAAACCAGGCAACAGGCACAGTATAAATAGGCAGGAACAATTCCTGCTAATTATGCTCCTGTTTCATGAAAGGAGACCATGCTCCATGGAATAGATGATGCTCAGGGAATGCAAAGGTTGCTGACAGTAGCAGAGATGGAGGCATAGGTGAGTGAGAACAATCCCTATTCTCTAGGCCCTCCCTGTTTCATGAGTGCAGGCCGCAATGGCACCCATGAGTGGTGTCCATCTAAGTGCACTGGGTCTCTGGGATAAAAAGACAGAACAGAAAAAAGAGATGGTCATTTTCTCTCTCCCTCACACCCTGAGTCTTCACTGAAAGAAAGAAGAGAAATGAGGGACGCCTATTTTCCTGTCTTTCCGAATGGACAACCTGTTATCTTCACCATCTGTAGTCTATACTCTTCTGGAGTGTATCCTGAATCATGTTTTGATCCTCAAACTCTGGAGGAAAAATTCCTCATAGCCCTCTGCACAGGGGTTTGGCCAAACTATGATCCGGGATGGCTGGACTTTGGGGGATGATTGCCTCCCTGTCCCATCCCCTTTTCAACTTCCTATCCCACTGAGAGCCACTTTCATCTGCAATAAAACCCCTGTATATACTATCTTTGATTCATTTGTGTGATCTCATTTTTCCTGGATGCTGGACTAGAGCTCAGAGCCATGGCTGGTGCAAGAGGCTATCACACTGACCTTCTACTGAGCTGTTAACACTTAAGCCATCCATGGACTGCAAAGCTAAAAGAGCACTGACTAAAATACTCCCTCTGGGGCTGCAGGAGTTACAGTCACCCTCCTAGATGCTGCCATGGGGCTGGTGCAGAGTTCATTCCTGCCAGCGCCCAAAAGCACTTGCCCTGGCTCCTGCACCCACTCACCTGCATGCTCCCCCTCCCACAAGTGACTGAGCACAGCGGGCTGAGGAAGCAAGGTGCCCTTGTCACATGGGCCGTGAAGTGGTCAGGGAAATATCCTGCTTCAATTGTACTATAAAAAGAAAAAATATTTTAATGACACATGAAGCATGAAGTTACAAAAAGTGATTCAAATGTATACTGATTTAGTTCATAAAACTACACCAAACTTCGTTACATTGAAAGCTATGTTCAGTTTAACACCAAAAGTTAAAAAAAAAAAAGACAAATAAAAAAATGCCACTTTTATTTACCAATTATCATGAACAGTATGCTCTTAAAATCCAATATAAGACATATTTGATCACATGATACATGATTAAACCCTTCCAATATCAGTCCACGAAAGTTTTGTTAAAAAGTTCCTTACACTTAAGTTCACCTAGAATCCTAGACCCTAAGCCTGAACACCTTTTAATTCAGAACTTCAATTATTTCAGTAACCCAATTACTCTAACTTTAACTTCTGCGCTGCTTTGAGCCTCTCTTCACTCAGATTGTAAAACGTGAGATTGAATTTCCAGCAGACTGTCAATAACAAAAGGATCAGTTTATTAAAAAGGGGGACTGTCCCCCTCCCAAATAAGCTAGAAAGCAATAGTGTACACTGAAATGAGGCATTTTCTCAGAACTAGTTGTTACTTAGGGCTTGATTCATGTAGAAAATGGATATTGTCTGAGACTGAAAGGCAGTGTTTAATGATGGAAACTACTTCTTTTCTATTTGACTAAGATTGCTTTACTTGGTCCTGAAAAATGTATTTTTTAAAGCCTCAAACTTGTAATCCAAACACACCATTGAACTAAGAGTGACCTTATTGCTAATTAATTATTGCTATAATTATTTATGACTTCCCCAAGGGTTGTGCTTTTTAAGGAACACTTTGTGATATTTTGATATGTTAATTTATTCTGTAACTTCCCTTTGTTAATGGCGTCACTTTATACATTGGAGTGCTAATTATTAAAAGAGCTTTTTATTTACGAGGATATTCTTTATGTGAGAAACACCTTAAATGAGTACTTCAAGCTTTTTGTTACTTTTCTAGATGTCACCACTTCCTCTGTTATTGAAATAAACAGCAATTGGGGTACTACCCAAGGGCATCACTTCCTATTATAATAATTCTTGCTCACAATTATGATCAAAACATTAAGACAAAAAATTGTAAGGACAGATAGTTTTAAAATACAGCTATATCTGAGCAGAGTACGGTTTGAATTATAATCTAAGGCTTCTTGAATCGAATCTTTTTCCTGTGTTAAAAAATGTTTATTTCATGTTGATTAAGCCGTGCAATCTCTCTGGATCTCATTCTCATCATCTATAAAACTAGAAGGTTATACTAAAAGGTAAATCAAAATAACTCTGCTTCTAAAACACTACAGTTTATGATCTGAATTGTCAGCTCCTCAACCTCTAAGTAGTAAAGCACTCTGAGCTCTGAAAGGCAGAGCACAAAATTGGCAGATCTTCCAAAAACCGAGCAGATCTCTTTTGTGGAAGTTTAGATCAAAGACTGATTGATGTAGAGATATTATTCTTGCTGCCCAGCCACAGAGAGTGTAGTCAGCAAGCAACCTCCCGTTGACAGCTTCTTCTAGGCTCCAGAACTTAGGTCTCTCTCAGCTGTGCAGAACCAAGATGGTAGTCTTCCTAGGGAAGCCCACATCCAGAACTGAAGAAGGTGGAAGAAGAAGTGTCCTAGTATGGAGACTGTTGAGCAGTATTCATACCAGATCTCCCCACTATATGGGGTGGAGTTTTGTTAGTCCTACCTCAAAGTTCAACTTTGTCCTTCTTTCCATCCTGTTCCACCCTTCCACTTTCTTTCATGTGTGTTGATAATAATCACTCACAACACAAACTCCATCTCAGCATAGGCTTCCAGAGAATGTAACTCCATTCAAATGTCAAGATCAAAGGGCCTACTGTTGCTCTAAATTCTCAAGCTGTAATTCAGCATTACACCATTCTCCTAAGTGGAGATCAAATTCTAGAATTTACCTATGACAGATGAATAAGGAAGAGTTTTAGTTCAATACAGATTTGTCAGAATTCCACTGAAAATATTAGTATCAATAGGTCCCAGGTTTCTAGGAAAACTGCAAGCATAGCAACTTACTAGAGAATTACACCCTGCATCCCCAAATTAGTTCACAATCCTAAAAGTGAAGATAGGGGTCCACATATTTTGATAGAGGTGGGTAAAGTGTGATTCTTTATTTTGAAGCACTAAATTGACCTAAATATGAACAGATTGGGTTATGCAAAAATTCTGGAATATTTTGCCTTGATTAATGAGAACATTCAGCATCCACCTTTAAGTAGGCATGTGTAAGGCCTTAATGGAGGTATTGTATACATGCACATTCTCAACACCTAAAGCAATATGAACTCAGTCGCTTGTGGTATGTTACCCACATTCGATATGAGTCTCTGACATTTTTCTCAGAATCATCCTGTAAATCTGTACAATACAAGTCAGAAAAAGATTTTACAGCAAGTGAAAATATAAATAGAACTGTGAATAGAATTATTAAACACAGGAATAATCTGTTCCAAGTTATGTATGTTACAGTGTGGATATAGCTAAACAGAAAACTCTAATAGTTAACTGGAAAAGTCTCTCACCCGTTTTGAAGTGTTGTATTATCCTAAATAAAGACAGTTTAAAAGTTAAAACAAATGAACAATCAACCAACCACAAAAGCTTCACCAGAGTCCCTGGTGAACAAAGTACAGAATGAGAGTTCTAAGCCCCAATCAATCTTACTAGTTTAAGGTCCCATATAAACAATGACCCAAGAGTCCTACCCATGTCTCCCAAACAATCTGTGTCTCTGACATGTTTTATTGAAGTTTACCAACTAAAGCAAAAATTATCAGATATAATGATTTTATTACTCCTTTAAACCCCCAATATAAATTTTGACTTTAATAACATTTAATATTGATTAACATGGCCACTTTCCATGATATTTTCTTAGCAAACCTTGTCATTTTAGTAATTCCTCACAATTATAACAGGAGAGAAAAGTGACATTGTGCTAAAATGCATTAGGACTAAATCATTGAATATCGTTCTTCAATGTCATAAATCTCCAAATTTTGTATTTACTATACTACATATAGCTATTAGAGCTTTACTCACACACCAGCAGTGTTGACAAACCCAAAGGAGCTGCTTCAGTCACTGAATAAGCACTGGGCAACTCAACACATTCACATCAAGCACTTGTTGAACACTTACGATGCCTAAGTTGGTGAAAAGAATAGAAGACTGATAGAAGGCTCAATAACTGCTTCCATGGTTTAGCTTCTGCCACCAACTCAGTAAAATACTTTGAATAAGGCATTAACATTCAATGGGCTTCCCTTTTCTCAATCATAAAGGAAAAGGCCTGGATCAGACAACCAGCTCTAACATTTTATGGATCTGTTCCTCTTCCATGAAAAAAAAAAAAAAAAAATGCCAGCATGAGTCCTGAAAGCATAACTGATACTCTAGCTTGAAGGGTAGACCTCATGCCCATGTATATGAAATGGAAGACCATCATGTGTATGAAATGCTAAATTGGATGATACAGTGTAAGAATAGCGAGGACTTGAAATGTCAGGAAAAAGCTGTATTGAAAATGCAAGTGATATTTTAATAGGAATGATAAACAGAAGAGAGGCTTTCCCACTAAGGCATACAACATGACACCAAGAGGATACTGAAGGCTGGTGCACAGAAAGATACACATTTCATTGCCTCAGAGGATAATATTTAAGAAACAAAACACTAATAGACTAATAATGCAACATTTTGGTGGTTTCCAGAGATCCAGAGCTACCATGTCAGGAATGTTGAGATATATCTTTGAAACCAGAAAAGGCAAATTACTTTCAAAATACTTGTTTGAAATTATTTGAATATATATATGAGGCAAAAGTAAGAGAGAGAACAAAATATATATGTTTTTATTTCTATAAATATTATACACATATATATATTTTTATATATTATTATTATTATACACATATATATATTTTAAAGCATTTCACTTATTTTTCTTAAACAGATGTTTGAGTCAAATACAAAGAAAAAGGTACCCAATATCACCTTCAAATCATTATCTTTCTTGTCTCAAACTCCAAGTCTGCAGGGCCAAGTCATATCTACAGAAATGGGGTTTAAATCCCTATTGCTTTGTCAGATGAGCAGGAACAACCTGCAAGCACCACAAGGTAATCAGGACAATTATTCTAGGGCTGGTCTGAGCTGATGACATGAACAATTCTCAGTCTCACCTAGACAGCTTGTGAGGGAGCAGCCTGATTCCCAGGCAAAGAACATCAGACTCCTATTAGTCCACTTCCTTAAAACATATTTACCAGACTGTGAAGGGGCTTGATTATGCACAAAAGAGATGATATTCAAGAGATGGAGCAAGGCAGCCTTGAGGCTTGAAGGAACATTAGGTTGAAGTATCTGAAATTGCTTGACTCCTACCACCGAAATGGCTTCTGAGGCCAGGCAGAGGTTAAGCATCAACTTCTTGTTGCAAAGTAATACATCTGCCCCTGGGCACAGGCAGGTTATCACCTGTAAAATCTGTTCCAGTCCCCTAAAAGAAGTCTGCTATTTAGAATGCGCTCGTGCCAGAAATGTGCTCTACCATATGGACTAAAACACACTAAAGAGACAACTTTTGTCAGCAGGTTAACTAGGGCAGACGTCATGTATCTCTGTGTAGCTTATCCAGTCACTGCCCAAGAAGCGCCTGTGAATGAATGGCTGTGGTATTCGCATGCTGTCTTGTCTGTTCTTGTGTTCTTATGCATGCTCTTTCTTTCAATCCCCACCTAATTCCAATTTCATGTATAATCCACAATAGCGTTTAGAAAGACTCATTTGGATTCTTAAATCCTTGTCATTGATTAGCACAGATTTTCTTGGAGGCATAAACGTTCAGTGTTTAGAGATACCACCTGAAAGACTGGAAGAATGACTGCAAGTATTTTCCTTCACATTCTAGAATAACAATAAAGGCAATTTGCCTCTAGAAGCATCTACACCAATTTAGTGAAACATGACTGCAGATGAAAAAGTCGAGGGTGACACCGCACTATGCTGGAAGGAGCCCTGGGCCAGGAATGATAAGAACTGAGACCAAGTCCATGTAATGGCTATGGTATTTAGAAAAGTTACATTGCACTCTTGTTGCGATTTAATCTGCAAAATGAGTAATAATACCTGCCCTACCACATGAGTGTTAATAGAAGTAAAATGAAGCAATAAATATGAAACATTTTCCAAGCTTCAAATGTAGATTAGATAAATAGATTGATAGATACATAGAGCATATATTTAAGGCTTTTCTAGGCCTAAATGTATCACTCCTTTATCTAAACTTCTAAAGGACTGATCATTAGTATTCATTTATTCATTCAAAATTCACAGATTTGAACTCTAATGCTATGCTTTATTCATTTCAAAAAATGTATCAAAACTTTATCATGTGCTATGTTCAAAGAGCTACAACACCTACAGAAGAGAAAAAGAGCAAGTTCCTGCTCCATAGAGCATAGGGCATTAGATCTAAACCTCTTACTAACTTTTCAAGCGTTTGTGCCTTAATCCCACCTCCACGCAGTAAGCGCCTAACAAAACACATTGCAAATAGGAGTACCTTAGTGCATCAACTTTATTTGAACACATGATTTTGCCTGTTCTTCCTCAGACTGTCAATTAGGTAATTGATGATGACGTGTAGGGGTTCTTTTAGCAGTAAACAAAGTAAAGTTTATTGTGTTAGAGGTCTTCTCCAGGTTGATGGACTTTATACAACAGGAGAAAATTAGCTGACAGCACGTGTATGCAGACTGGTCAGACTTTTGTACCTGCAATGCTGGTGGAGCTTCATTATCGCTTGGCCCATGGATAACGTGGCAAGAAAGTGTTGGTGTCAGAAACAAATTACACTTGGAGCTAGATGATCAGAGAAACAGGAAGTATTTTTTGCAGTAATGTAAGACGTTTCAAGATAATGTGCTATTGGAAAAAGAAATGTGAAAAGACCCTACTTGGAGGCTTTGGAGACGTGGTAGGACCTTCTCCAATCCAGGCTGAATGCCATTACCCATCTGAGTACATCTCACTTAAGGAAACAAGGGAGCCAGTCATGCTCAATGAACCGCTGCCAGTCTGAAGTCCTCTGGTATCTCTGCTGAAAATATATCACTTGAGCTTAGCGCAGTAAAACATGTCTTTTACAAGACTTGTGCAATGAAGAACTCATTTCTGCCAAGGCATAAACCTTTTCTCCTAAAAGACTAATTCAGCAAGAGAGATATGAATTGACAATAATACACCTTGGATAATAAAAAGTAAACAGTAAGATAAAAGGATCTTCATATAACCTAGCATACACATTCATTCATTCATCCATCAAATAATTTTGAGTTTAAGAAATTATTTCAGGAGGCAGAGGATAGAATGATCCAATTTATGCATGGTCTCTGCCAAAATGGAGGCATGCACTTACTATAGCTCACTATGACCAAAAAATCATATTTGGTACACTTTGGATAATAATTCTTAAAATACCTACACATGGTGTAGCTTGATGGCATGGCATGTCATAAAGGTCAGTGCCAAGAAAAAGGTAATGTAAATAATATTCAGTAAGAGTGGATATTTATTTATTTATTTATTTATTTATTTATTTATTTGTTTGTTTATTTTTTGAGACAGAATCTTGCTCTGTCGCCCAGGCTGGAGTGCAGTGGCCGGATCTCAGCTCACTGCAAGCTCCGCCTCCCGGGTTTACGCCATTCTCCTGCCTCAGCCTCTGGAGTAGCTGGGGCTACAGGCGCCCGCCACCTCGCCCGGCTAGGTTTTTGCATTTTTTTTTAGTAGAGACGGGGTTTCACCGTGTTAGCCAGGATGGTCTCGATCTCCTGACCTCGTGATCCGCCCGTCTCGGCCTCCCAAAGTGCTGGGATTACAGGCTTGAGCCACCGCGCCCGGCCTAAGAGTGGATATTTAATCCAGGTTGTGTCACTTGAGGGTTCTTGGATATCATTTCTCAGCTTCAAATAATTCTTGCCAAATCAATTGTTGTCAAATCAAATTTTCTCTTACTTAAAATATGGACTATTACAAGAAATAAGAGATGTAAAATTCTCAGTGCATAGTAGTAATACCAGCTTTTGTTATTGAATATTTATATTCTAGATATTTTGCACACCTTAATTGATCTAACCTGTCCCCCAACATGCACACACAAACTCACATGCACAATACAGCTGACTATAAGATGTATAAGAGCAAAAACTCTCTCTTTTGTCTCCTTCTGGACCTCCTAGTTCCTACAAAAGGTCCCAACACATAGTGGGCCCTGAAAATATTTTTAGTCAATGAATAAATATAAAATAGGAAGCATTGACTCAATTTTGAAGCTGAAAATGTTTAAGTATCCAGACAAAGTTCCTAAGATTACATGCCAGAGATAGAGAGAGTCTCTCTGCATGTGTTGCTTTATCCTGAGACTACAGGATGGCTGATATGTGCTTAGAAAATTCCTGTTCCAGTTTTGCAGTTAAAAGGTGACACATTGTGATGTGTTCCTATTGACACAATATTTTATGCTTCGCTTGTCTTCTATTAGCTAAAACTGCAGTTCCACTCCTCTGTGATTTTAAATTGGTTTAGGTCTCCTGTGCAAATAAGAAAAAAATCATTGTGGAAGTACAAGTAGTCCATCACTCCTCAAGGCATTGGATCCCTCAACTTACAGCATTCCCAAGTGCACTGAGCGGAAGGCAGGCAGTCATTGTTTTCAAACACGCTGAAGAAAAAGAACTAAAGAAGACAAGTATCATTTAACACCATCTCTTCCTAGTGATTCTGACAGAAGTCATTGTATTTTAGCAATATGTATTGATTCAGATGCTCTTGAAGTTCAAAATGCTACCTTCATTGCTACTCACTATCTATTCCAACAGATGCTTAGTAATAATCAGTCCATTTTACTGATTTACCAACTTATGTTGCTCATTAAGGCAAAACTTTAATTTTAAACTACTTAAATATTTAATAGTGGTTATAACGCATATGTTAAACAAGGCCAGAATTTATTTAAGTAATAGAATAGTCTTTAGGTAGACCTTATAGAAGAGACGAAAGAAGTTAAATGGACAATCTCCTCCTACTCAGAGTAAGCAATTATAGCACAGAACACCAGAAATACGTACAAAATGTTAGAGACAGCACACGATTAAAAACCATAATGGGAGAATGATAAGCATTACAGGCATTCACAACATGGAGCAACCAGAAGGATGAAATCAATAGAGAAACGTTAACAATGGAGGAGGAACATCAACAGGGGTCTTGAAAGATCTGTAGACTCTCTCCACTCCCTATGCTCATTCCACAGTCATGAGCATGGTACATTTAGAGAACAGCAAGGAACCCTGCCTAGCAGATTGTTCAAATTCAACCCTACAGGCACTCCCACCCATCAGGATAACAGCATACACAATGGCTCACTGTTACTTGACATACAGAGACTTTCATGCACCTCTCTAAATGCTGAGATCCTGCCAAAGGATTGGGTCATTGTTTGAGGGTATTGCACTTCAGTTAGTATCATTTACAGAGAGCGTGTGTGATAAGCTATAATATCCTTGGTGGGAAAATTTTGACTGCTTCAACTTGTCAGCTTGTAAGCACTTAAAATAAGAAAGAATTTTAATTAATAAGTTTATAATAAATACTAATGGAGAAGTATGTATCAGAGTTGATGCTACTGCAAAAATCCTAATACTTTTGAGAGATGGACTAATTAATAATGACTACACACCTGCCTGGGAAGCTCCCTGGACCAGGTACCTGTAGGATAACTGAAGAGTGGGTTTTTACAATCAGCCATTTGAGGAAAAATCATTATTCTCTCATTTACAGAATTCGTTGAAGCAGACTTTGTCAGATGTTCATTTCTGTAATGAACCATGTAAAATATAAAATTTATAATATGATATTACATATCTGCAAGAGTAGTTACCATAAGAGATTCTTTTGTTAATGTCTGTTATCAATTGATATTAAGCCAACCAGACCGCAACCAAATCCATACTTGCAGAGGTTTCTACTGTTCTCATGTTTGCTGTTGAAACTAAGACATCTTTTTAATTTTCAGTGTCAAATATGAGAACATAGTAACTAAGTGTGCTACTTTGTAAGTTATATACACCAGAAGAAAAAATAAATTACTAGTGCTTAGCAATAAAATAACAGAATTTTCCACATTGCAAAAACTGTGCACAGGGAAAAATGAGACAGGAGAGAAATACAACTAGCCACTAATTTCACTTTCACAAAAGATCTGGCTAGTCCTAGAATTGTCTCCAGATGAATACTGACTAAATTACTGTCATAATGATATCTATTTATAGTCAACAGGAAAAAAAGAGGGGGAATCATTAAGTCTTCTCACCTTAAAGCCAGTGCTATGAGTCTTACATGCTAATCTACTGCCACCTAATTCCAAATAAGCGCCTGCTGGCTCATTCTCAAAATTCCCAACGTCTCCGTTAAGATATCTCCTTTGTTTTATGCTCACACCACTTCCATGTTTTCTTTATCCTATTTTCTTACACTGTTCTTCAATTGCCCTCTCCTTTGCTCTGTTGTCTATTCCAAGGATGTGCAAATAAAATGCCATCCCCCTCCAAAGACTTACCCATAGCACTTGAATCACACACTCCCCTCAGTTGCTTTGATTCATCTCCTGTAATTTCATGATAACATATGTAAATGGAGCCCTGTGACCCTGAGAAAATTTAAGCAGGTAGCGCTTGTCTTTGGACATACCAGAGTCTCTTTTCTGCCTTCTCACTGTGCTGTGCATTTCCCTCAACTCTCAAATTCCTGTTTCTCTTATGTCTTGTCTACCCTCCCTTTGGCTGAAAGTTTCTCCCAAGAGAAAATCAGTTATCAGTCACTTACACCTCTATTTGAGTTTAATTCAAAAAAATATATAGCTCAAGGTAATTACAACTGGAGCTTTTCACTAGTGACATATTGAAAGGATTGACACATAGGTAAAAACTCTAAATCACATGCAGTGAAAAAGATCTTTTCATGGAATCCTTTTCAGAAACCACATTTTCTGTCCACCTGCTTACAGTGGATGATACTGTGAAACTGACACAATCCTCTCTCTTCTTTTCCCTGTCCTCTGAGTCAGAATTGCAGACACCTTCTTTCTTTACTGAGTTTTCAGTTACACATGTCTATTCACAGTTGACATCTGTCTGTCAGGCTGGTGTTGAACTCCTGGGAGGCACATCCAGGGGTTGGAAAGAAATCTGTTCCAAAGGGATCATGCTCTTTATTAATGTCAATCAGTCCCAACATCTGAACACCACCCCTCACTGTAACTATACAGATACCCTGTGGGATGTGTGCTTTAAATGCCTAGGTATATCAGACATTTTAGTCACTTAAAAAGAAAAGAAAGAAAAAACAGAAAAAGAAAAAGTGAAAGGGAAAGAAAGAACCCAGATTCTCATGAACATTTCTTTCTAGAACCTATTTATTTGGATCCTATGTGGCACCCAATGGGAAAACAAAAACAAAATGTTACATATATTTAATATGAGCATTTGGGAGATCCTGTGTGCTTATAAGCTTGAAATATAAATCTGTCACTTTTATGGTGATTTTTCTACACAGTAGTAAATGAAATGAAAAAGCAAAGTCAGAGCATTGATAAAATCATGAACCTAGAATATCTTTTAAAGAAATAATGAGTCACCTCGTGCTAGTTTCATCTGTACTATAGGCATCTAGAAGTCAAACCCAATGTATTATTCAGTTCCATTTCCCTAAAGGCAAGTTACAAGTAAGGTGCATAATAAAAGCACCTAAAGGCTGGTATAAGTAAGGTGCTTAATAAAAATGTCTTTATAAATAATTTTTAATAAGGAAATTCTGTCTGAATCGGACAGTGCAATCCATTGTAGGCTAGATTCTATCTTCAGCAGTGATCACAGATAATCTACAGGAGAATGTTGTTCTTAGTCTTTACATCAGTCTCAAAATATTGACATGGCATAATAAGCATTTCTAGCATACTATGTAATAGCCCATTTTTGGCCCAATTGCCCATGCAGTTATCAAACCATTTCTTAATACTTTATTTTCAGGATCAACCATAGGTTATTTTATTTACTAAATATGCTTATGCAATTTATCTCTAATTTGGAGAAGATTTAGATGGTACACATTTCAGAATTACATAACTCTCTTCATAAAATTTTCCAGTACATATATTCCATCTATATTCATAACCATTCAGCATACCCTCTGAGTTCAGAAAATATTTTTTTCAACATTGATTGTTGTACAATTACTAAACTGGATTGTATTTTATAATAAGAAAGATGAATTTCAAAAGCCACCAATTTTGATAGCAACAATCAAGTAATTCTAGGAATACTGAATTAACCTGCATAACGAGATATAAAACTTTCTTTAAAATCATTTAATTACTGGAAATACACACTTACTTGGCCTATATTAATCTTATTCAAGTTACTGAATCTTTCAGAATTATTCATATTTCAGGTACATATATATAATATCTAACTCCTAACCTGCTAAAAAATACACACTGAGTCATCACATAAAATGCACAAGAAGATCGCTCTGCATTAGTATGCTATTCTGTAAAGTATTAATATTTTTCTGGTTCAATATAATAAAATCTCTAAGTTTTTTATTCCATATATCCAGTTATTTTTCAACAAATAAATATGCAACACTTATTTTGAATTTGGTGAATGAGGAGCAAGGCTACTTCTCTCATGTGAATCATCTAGTATCAGAGAATATGTTCACATATGAGGAACAGATAGCAACAAAATGATGTAAGGCAATACGTAAGAGTCCTGAAGCATTTACAAAAGCTGTTGACATTTCAAAGGAGAGAAGGCTCCTTCCATCCAGGGAAATCAGAGAAGAATGCTTAAAAAAAGAATTGGGCATGCAGTCTAAGTAGCATTTCAAGAACAATGAGGAGCACTCAAATAAGGAAAATGAAAATGCAAAGGCCCAGAAGTGAGAAAATATTGAGAGATAAGACAAGGTAAGGGTGTTTGAATCTGATCTCTGGAGGGCCTTACGTAATATGCTTTGGACTATAGAGTTTAGTTGATAGGAAAGTAAATGGAGCAACTGGGGTTGCCTTCAGAAGGAGTATAGAACCAACCACTGCTCCTATAACAATTCTGTGTGACTCCTGGAAGATTGGGCCTAGGGTGTATTCTATGCATCTTCATGTGGCAGATAAACTAGGTATTGGGGATAAAATAAGGATAGTCTAATGGTGGAGAAAAACAATAAATAAGTAGACAAATGTAAGTAAACAATTTAATCAGGAGATTAGACTCAGTAATCACACTGTAATTTGAAAAAATATCTGATGCTCCTAGCTCAGTATTTGGCATGGGGTTTACACGTTGCTACAATAAAATTCTACACTGGTCTACCTGGGTTCAAACAGTTTTTTTCTCCTCCTTTTCTTAAAATTAGGCATTTCATTGCTCAGAGCCAGAAAAGCAATTCTTTGAAATCCTGTGTAATACTGGTACACAAAGATAGAAAGAAAGCTATATATGAATGGCACCCAAATAAACATTTAGTTCTGCTTTTTCTGCTAAAAGAAAAAAGTGAACTCTCTGTTACCAAATAGAAGCAGTCAGCTGATTTTACTATTCCTCCAGCTTTCCACAAAATACTGCATCAGACACAGGAAAGTATTGTCTGCTTTACTTTGATAGGAAAGAATGGTTTCCAGAAAGTCATGTCATTAGCGTGAACTGAGGGAATTTTCAAACAGTCAACAAATATCACATTTCCCTTAAATATTTCGTTTCTTATGAAGCCTGTTGATAGTTATCATCTGTCATTTGCTTTATCTCATCTGTTTCCAAGTTGGACTGCAATATGCTTTGAGGCAAAGCTCCAGGACCAAGCACTTCCCTTTGAAGAGAAGGTGAAGGAGGGCTTACAATGCTCTCTCATCGTTCCGGGTTCTTACCGGGCAAATGTGGCTGTGGTTTTTACAGCAGGATACCGAAGTCTTAGTGTAGTATGTGTGGTCTTAATAATATTTTCTAGAGATTTGGAGCAAGCATTAGCAACGGTAAAGTGCTATTTTATGGTGCTTTCTGTTACACTTTGATTAAAAACCACATATAGGCCGGGTGAGGTGGCTCACGCCTGTAATCCCAGCACTTCCGGAGGCCGAGACGGGCGGATCACAAGGTCAGGAGATTGAGACCATCCTGGCTAACACGGTGAAACCCCGTCTCTACTAAAAATACAAAAAATTAGCCGGGCGTGGTGGCGGCGCCTGTAGTCCCAGCTACTCGGGAGGCTGAGGCAGGAGAATGGCGGGAACCCGGGAGGCGGAGCTGGCAGGGAGCCAAAACACGTATAACCTTAATGTAATGAGTGAAAACATCTGAAGCCAATTCTCCACAGGTGAACTATTAGTTGAGACTTTGGCAGGAGAACACACTGGGATAGAAAAAAATATATAGTAAGAATGAGATGATACTATCAAAACATCAATATAATTGTATTAGTGATTCTCAAATCATCAATATAATTGTACTAGTAATTCTTTAATATACATAATAATCACCTCAGAGATAGTAATACAGTAGTACAAGGAAGAAGCTGCCCAGGAATCTATATTTTAACAATCACTCAACAAAATTTAAGAATCATCTCACAGCTTTTAATATGGAAGGTCTCCAAAACATACTCTGAGCTTATCCAGAGGGAAAAAAAATTTTTAGAGAATTACAAAAACCACAACAATGCTCATTTCAAGGTGGTAAGATGATGAATAATTGGTATTAAGTATACCTCTTTATATATCTCTGAAATTTCTTCAATGATCTTTTGTCATTTTACATTTAAAAAAATAAAATAAATTACATAAAAGGATTTTTTATTGAACACATAGACTTTTATGTCAAGATGACAGTGATTACCTTTTATTCTATTTTTATTTCTATTATGTATTATATTTTTATTTTATTGTAATAGTGATTACCAATTATTATTTTCTGCATTCCAAAAGATCGTTTAGTACAGAACACAATTAACTATTTGAAGATGACAGAAGACAATGAGTGTATGACTGGATAATGAAAAAACATTTTGATGGATGATAGGTGGAGCAATGGACAGAGAGACAGAGCAATAAATAGAGAAAGTGATGGTGATAATGAACAGAGAAAAAGGTTATCAAAAGAAAGATGAATAGTAATTGGTGATGACCACTTATGTGCATGATTCCGAACAAAAGGTAGCAGTATAAGTATTTTATTTATACTTACAGATATCTCATTTTATTTTACATTGCAATTGAGCTGGGAGACTTGGTTTTCAGGTGCTACAGGATTTATTGAAGAGTCAAAACAGAAATTCCATCAAACAAGGATCTAGAAACTGATCTAATTCCACTTAAAAATATGACAGGCTAGGATGGCAGAAAAGGGAAGACACGGAGAAAGGAAAGCTAACTGCCTCCTGGAGCACCCAAGACTGGTATTTCTGAGTGACAGATTCTTCATTGTGACTA
Organism: Rhinopithecus roxellana; assembly: GCF_007565055.1. Lineage (NCBI taxonomy): Eukaryota > Metazoa > Chordata > Mammalia > Primates > Cercopithecidae > Rhinopithecus > Rhinopithecus roxellana. The sequence continues at coordinate 15,127,266 of NC_044549.1, read as the reverse complement.
TCTAGTGACGTGTAACTTTCTGGTTTTGCTAATATTCTTTGGAGTTAGTTAAGAATCATTGTCTTAGTCTTAAATTTTATCAACTGTTAGAGAAATCGGTAACATAATAAATGTAGTAATTTTCTGTCATGTTGGGCTCTACCATCCATTCAATCTGTGAACTTAAGAGAAACAATTTACTTTTTTGGAGATGACTATAGACTCATCTCTTAAAGGAGGGCTAGAAGGTGTCAGATAATTTTTGTGAATTTTTCAGGGGGATAAGGATTATCCGAAGTTGAGCCTTAGGAGTAATCTAAGTGTTTCACAAGAACTTCAGGCAACTGGATGATTACAGGCTAATAAACATGAAGCAGATGACTCTTCTTTCTACATCGAGCTCTCAAATTGTATGCTCTTTTTTTCTCCAGAGAAGATGAGCTGTGCTGAAAAATGTAAGAAACTCTGTTTACACATTTCCACATAAAGTTTCCACCTAGCCATAAATGGAAGAGGATTTCTCATCCAATGTATAATCAACCTGAAAGTTTAAAAATACTTTGGTACATTCATAGTCAACTTCTGATCTCCCTTAATTTCACCAAACTAACAAAGAGACGGGAGGTACAACCTACTAACAAGGCAGGTCACTTAGAGCAGGGATTCCCAACTGCCAGCCTATGGCCTCTCAGGAACTGGGCCGCACGACAGGAGATGAGTGGCCAGTGTACAAGCATTACCACCTGAGCTATCCCTCATGTCAGATCAGCGGCAGTATTGGATTCTCATAGCAGGGTTGTGGCTTTTTTGCTCCAGTAGTTCGGCAAGTGGGAGGGAGTGGCACCCAACAGCTGCTTCTCTCTTGTTGTTTGGAGAGTGGGAGAGAGGGTTAACAGCTCTTTTACTCCCACCACCTGCAGCTCAGCAAACCAGCCAAGAGCATCATAGTGCTTTCACTCCCGCAGTTCAATGAGTGGGAGGGAGGGTTACAGCTCTTTTACTCCCACCACCCTCAGCTCAGTGAGTTCCAGGTTCTTGTCCTGTGACCAAGAGGAATCAAGTATGCAGATATTGGAGAGTAAGGCAGAGAATAATTTTATCGAGTGACAGAAGGAAAGCTCTCAGCTGGGAGAGGGAACCCTGAAAACAGGCTGCTGTCTAGAAGTCTGAGTCTGGAGGTTTTATGGGTTTAGAATTAGGGAGTGTGTGCTAATCAGTCCATGGGTGGTCTTGGAAAAAGCACCATCTGATTGGTTAAAAGGCATCATTCAGAAGGAACCAATTAAGACACAGTGGGTAAGATAAAAATAGAAGTTCTTACTCCAGTCGTGGACTCTATCCGGAACTGGCAGCTTGGTTTTCAGGCTTTCAGCTGTCCTTGGTTTGAAGGTTGCATTTCATAGAGGACCCGTCCCTGTCTGCCTAGGAATTTGTCTGTCTCCTGTTGCTATCAGGAGTGCGAACCCTATTGTGAATTGTGCATGCATGAGACCTAGGTTGCACTCTGCTCGTGAGAATCTGATGCCTGATGGTCTGATCTGAGGTGAAACAGTTTAATCCTGAAACCATCGCCTTCTCCCAAGTCTGTGGAAAAACTGTGTTTCATGAAACTGTCCCATGGTGCCAAAAATGCTGGGGACTGCTGACTTAGAGGATGAAGGACTCCTGCATCTGTAGCAACTCCCTGACTGAACAAGAGATGTGCAGATTAGGGAGAATTTTCAGAAAGATAATTAGTATATTTGGATAATTAAATTTTCAAAGTTCTGTAGTCACAATGAACTACTGACAGCTTTCCAAATGCCTGTTTTTTAGACCTTTTGATTGTCATCCAGCATTACCTCTTAGCATTCCCATCTCCCCTGTCTACTTCACAGACCCCTCCACATACTTTTAAGCTCAATCTGACCTTCAACACTTCTCTGAGCTCTAGAGAAAGAAGCCTAGTTATTCTGTCCTCTACGTTATTGCTGCACTTTATATACGCCTCTATCAAGTCACTTACTCTGTTTTACTATATTTGTTGTTTTAATATATCACATTTCCGCACCTAAAACACTTGGAGTGAGAGACAGGAGAAAAACAAAGTTAAGGCAAGGGCATGAGAAAAAGAGACACTACCAAGGGCATCCCAAAAATGGCATGAAGATTGCTTCAGTGGTAAATATTTAAAAGGCTGAGACAGCTTACATCATTTGTTAAAGCAAGCGAGACACCATTTGAGATCGAGTGTTTAATAAATACTTTGATGATGCTGATATGAATCAAAACACTTCCCACTCTTCTTTCTTCGCTTGGAACACAACAAATACAGAGAAAGAATGTATAATATTTTTAGCTGAAAACAATGTTGTGTATTTGAAGTTACTTAATTCAAAGTGTAGACCTTGTAAGATTAATTTAAAACAAATCCTTTAAAAATAGTCTCTTTTTGTGATTTGAGAATCACATCACAACTCTGTTCAGTCTTCTCTGGTTTCCCTTTAATTTCAGCAACTTTTCCTGCTTACTTTGCCAGTAGAAAAGGAATTCGTGGTACCATGCTATATCCTAAAGTAAAAATTAGTTGAAAACAATCAGCAGAGTTGAAGTTTCCCTAGTTTTTTCTCCTACCAGCAGGAACAAAGGTCCCTGGAATGCAGGTTGTCTAGTGGGAACAAAGCTAACGAGTATCTTTGTTCGTCAAGCGTCAGTTTAAGAAACCAATTATGTTCTTCACAGTCAAGTACATGGAAGCCCGTGGAGAGCAAAAAAAAAAAAAAAAAAAAATGGTTGCTAAATGAAGATTCTGAAACACAGAACAGACAAGATAAAGAGAAGTCAGATGAGGATTTCACCACTGAGGTCTTGGATATTTTCTACAGTTCATGGGAAAAGGTATTTCAGAGAGTATTTGCAAATGTGAACCCTGAATAGACAGAACTTCCTTAGGTGCCCTGAAAGAAAACTAAGCTTTCTATCAAGTAGCCAAGCCTCTTCTTCCAGAGAGCGGCTGGCTAAGTCATCATAGAACAGTAGGAAAAGGCAACATGTGTAACTTAATCAGCCAGCAAAGAGGTTTTCCCCCAAACTGTTTTCTAATCCAAATATTTATATATCCTTTGGTGTTGTTCAACACAATGTTTGTTCAGAGACAAATTATTCTGTGGTAAATGAGTACTTGAACTTTAGGAGGCAAAGAACATTAAAAAATTATGAGAGGTGAGTACTGCACCCACATTCATATTCACAAACTCAAGCATTTACTAGGCAATATGAGATGGGCTAAGCACCAAGTTAGGTGCTTTATATACTCTATCTCTTCATTTAATCTTCATAAAACTCTCATAAAATGATCCTCCATTTTACAGATAAGAGAAATGAGGCTGGGAGATTTATTGTTTGGTTTGACATCACCAATAAGGAAAATGTCTAGGATTCAAATTCACATCTAAAAGGTGCAATATTCATCAATTCCTGCTGAAGACGAAGCCAAGCTCACATCCATTTTGTACTCACATAAAATGAACCAGTGGTTAAATTGTATTAGCATTTTCTTCATTTAGCATTGCCTATATATAACATCATAAACTTTGAGCCTGCTGGAAAATGTAATAACGAAGAGAAGTTTTATCACATTTTAAATATTAAAAAGGAAGAAAAATTTACTTTGATTTTTGATAAGTGATGAATTAGCTGCAAGCCAAAATCCTGCCACAGGATTAGAAATTGATTGAGTTACTCTTTCAAAATATCTGACCTTCAGTTAACTTACAAAAATAAGCCCCAAATTAAGTAGGAATGCCACAACACATCAAAGTGTATTATACAAACCGGACCAGATATGATATATTGGAAAAATGCCTACTTATATAGAAGTCTAAAATATAAGCATATGCATTTCTCATTTTTATCTTTATTTCCCCTATATTCAAAGTTTGTTTATATCTTGATACCCACAATATTCAAAACATGATGGCCTTAATTCTGTTCCTTGAGCAAAATAGCTTATTCCCAATTAAGAGTCTTTACATTTGCTGTGTCTGCTTATATTTTTTCTCAATTATTTGTATGACTGATTCTTTTCATCTGCCTTGTCTCAACTGAAATGTCATAACCCATCTTCATCACTTCCTCAAAGATACTTTTACTAAACATCTTAGTGAAAGTAACATCCTCTCTTTCACTATTCAAACTCAGTATGCATATGAAATTAAATTATCTAATTTTTGTATCTGTGTTTTCTTCTTTCTGACACTAACATGTAAGCTCCCTCAAAACAAAGTTTGTTTCTATATAATCAAAACCTAGAAACATGCATGACACATGTTTATCAACTGACTGATAATATCAAAGTCATAATTGGGAAGATGATTCAATTTGTTGCTGTCTTCCGATGACTAAAGGTTCTAGAAGCCTTGACAAACAACATAGGTAGTTTCCTATTATCTTTCTTTTCTTCTTTTTTTAATGTATAAGTAAAAATCATATATTCCTGGTATACAGCAAGACGTTTTGAAATATGTATACATTGTGGAATGACTAAATCAAGCTTATTAACATACCTCACCTACTTAAGATTTTTGTGTGTGCTATGGGAACTTAGAAACTACTCCCTAAGCAATTTTCAAGTATACATTTGTTATTAACTATAATTACCATAGTGTACATTAGATCTCTTGAACATATTCCTCTTGGCTAACTATCCTTTCACCAACAATTCTCAAATCGACCCTCCTTCTCCAGTCCCTGATAAAAACATTCTACTCTGCTTCATGAGTTGGACATTTTTAGATTTCATATATAAGTTAGATCATACAATAATTTTCTTTCTGTACCTGGTTTATTTCACTTAACAAAATGACCTTCAGGTTCATCCATGTTGTTGCAAATGACAGAATTTCCTTCTTTTTTAAGGCTAACTAGTATTCCACTGTTTATATATACTATACTTTATCCATTTATTATCTTTCTTTTGAACATTTGCAATAAACAGAAATAAAAATAGGTTATTGGGAGGCCATATATATCTGAGAAAATAAATAGTCAAGTACAAGAAATATTTAGTAACTGAAAGTAAATCATTATTTCCAGCTTACCCCTTCGGCTACATCATTAAAGATCAGGGCATGATATAAATGTATAAATCAACCGAAGAAAGCAGCAAGTTGCATGAAGGAGAGACACAAAATAAAAACTAGATCTGGTTTAGCACCGAGAGCCCAGAACCTTAGATGAAGTGAGCAAAGCAAATTAAAATTAAAATTAGGAACAGAGGAAATACAGCTCTAGTTTACCAAATCAAGATCAATTGCAGAGAGGTGAAAACTAAACCTATACTCAGATCCAGAAAGGCAGACACCAATCAGAAAGTAGGGAGGGACACACATACATGATTGCACCATGTGGGGTTTCCACCATAACCTGATCCCAGCTAATCTGTTTGTTTAGGCCAGTTTCTCTATTTCAAGTAGCTACTGTCTTCCTACCCTTCCTCACCACTTCCACTCTTTTCATCCCTTTGTCTATTCCGGTTTTATTCATCCCTCATTTCCCTGCTCAAGCTCCATCTTTGATACTAAGCATTAACAATAACCCTCATTTCTAGGACTCTCCTCCATTTCCAAATACCTATTACTGTGCCGGTAATTAGCACTATCATGTTTGCCATTTAATTATGCTGTAAATGAGAAGCTTCCTGGATTTTTCCCTGAAAAGCTTCTGAAGACAGAGATTGATTCTTTCCTATAGAGAGCAATGAAGAAATATTTTTTTAAAAAAAAACTTTCATTTAAAGTTCAGGATACATGTGTAGGTATGTTACATAAGTAAACTTGTGCTATGGGGGCTTCTTGTACATATTATTTCATCACCCAGCATTAAGCCTATTACCTATTAGTTATTTTTCCTGATCCTCTCCTTCCTCCCATCTCACAGCCTCCAATAGGCCCCAGAGTATGTTCTTCCCCTCTGTGTGTCCATATATTCTCATTATTTAGCTTCTACTTGTAAGTGAGAACATGCAGTATTTAGTTTTCCGTTCCTGCATTAGTTTCCTACAGATAAGTTAAGTCCTCTAGCTTTATCCATGTTCCTGCAAAGGACATGATTGCATTCTCATTTAGTATTCCATGGTGTTATGTACCACATTTTCTTTATCCAGTCTATCATTGGTGGGCATTTGGTTGATTCTATATCTTTGCTATTGTGAATAGTGCTTCAATGAACATAAACGTGCATGTGTCTTTATAATAGAATGATTTATATTCCTTTGGGCCTACACCCATTAATGGGATTGCTGGGTTGAGCATTATTCTGTCTTTAGGACTTTGAGGAACTGCCACACTGTCTTCCACAATCGTTGAACTAATGTATACTCCCACCAAGAGTGTATGAGCATTCCTTTCTCTCCAGGTTCAAGTGATTCTCCTGTCTCAGCCTCCTGAGTAGCTGGGATTACAGGCATGTGCCACCATACCTGGATAAGTTTTTTGTATTTTTAATAGAGACTGAGTTTCTCCATGTTGGTCAGGCTGGTCCCGAACTCCCAACCTCAGGTGATCCGCCCACCTTGACCTCCCAAACTGCTGAGAATACACGCAATGAGCCACTGCGCCTGGCCTATGTTTTGACTCCTTAATAATAGCCATTCTGACTGGTGTGTGATGGTATCTCATTGTGGTTTTGATTTGCATTTTTCTAATGATCAGTGATGTTGAGCTTTGTTTCTATGATTATCAACTGCACACATGTCTTCTATTGTAAAATGTCTGTTCATGTCCTTTGTCCACTTTTTAGTAGAGTGGTGTTTGTCTTGTAAATTTGTTTACGTTTCTTATGGATCGTGGATATTAAACCTTGTTGGATGTGTACTTTGCAAAAAGTTTCTCCCATTCTCTAGTCTGTTTACTTTGTTGAATTTTTTTTTTTTTTTTTTTTTTTTTCTGTGCAGAAGCTCATTAGTTTAATTAGATTCCATTTGCTTTCATTGCAATTGCCTTTGGCTTCTTCCTCATTAAATCTTTGCTTGCTCCTATGTCCTGAATGATATTGCCTAGATTGTCTTTTGGAGTTTTTATGGTTTTGAGTTTTACATTTAAGTCTTTTAATTCATCTTGAGTTGATTTTTGTGCATGGTGTTAGGAAGGGGTTCAGTTTAAATCTTCTGCATAAGGCTAGCCAGTGATCTTAGCACCATTTATTGAATAAGGGAATTATTTCCCCATTTTTTGTTTTTGTTAGGTTTCTTGAAGATCAGATAGTTGTAGGTGTGCAGTCTTATTTTTGGGTTCTCTATTCTGTTTCATTGGTGTATGTGTCTGTTTTTGTACCAGTACCATGTGGTTTTGGTTACTGTAGCCTTGTAAAATAGTTTGAAGTTAGGTAGCATGATGTCTCCAGCTTTGTTCTTTTTGCTTAGGATTTTCTTGGCTATTAGGGCTCATTTTTTATTGCACATAAGTTATAAAATAGGTTTTTCTAGTTCTGTGAAGAATCTCAATGGTAGTTTAATAGGAATAACACTGAATCTATAAAGTGCTTTGGGCAGTATGGACATTTTTACAATATTGATTTGTCTTATCCATGAGCATGGAATGTTTTTCCATTTGTTTGTTTCATTTCTTGTTTCTTTTAGCAGTGTTTTATAGTTCTCCTCATGGAGATCTTTCACCTCCCTAGTTCTGTATTCCTAGGTATTTTATTCTTTTTATGGCAATTACGAATGAGAATAAATTCCTAATTGGGCTCCCAGCTTGCGTGTTGTTGGTGTATAGGAATGCTAGTCATTTTTGCACATTGATTTTCTATCCTGAGACTTTGCTGATGTTGGTTATCAGCTTAAGGTTTTGAGCTGAGACTATGGGGTTTTCTAGATATAGGATCACGTCATTGGCAAACAGAGATAGTTTGACTCCCTATCTTTCTATTTGGATGCCTTTTATTCTTTTTTCTTGCCTGATTGCCCCGGCCAGGATTTTAAATGCTATGTTAAATAGGAAGGGTAAGAGAATATATCCTTCCCCTGCACCAGTTTTCAAGGGGAGTGCTTCCAGCTTTTGCCTATTCAGTATAATGCTGACTGTGGGTTTGTCATGATATTTCTTATTATTTTGAGGTATGTTCCTATAAAATCTAGTTTATCGAGAGTTTTTTAACATGAATGGATATTGATTTTTTCTGCACCTGTTGAGATAATCATGTGGTTTTTGTCTTTACTTTTGTTTATGTTTACTTTTGTTTACATTTATTAATTTGAGTATGTTGAACCAATCTTGCATCCCAGGAATAGAGCCTACTTGATCGTGGTAGATAAGCTTTTTGATGTGCTGCTTGATTCAGTTTACCAGTATTTTGTTGAGAGTATTTGAATTGATGTTCATCAAGGATATTGGCCTAATTATTTTTCCTTTGTTGTATCTCTGCCAGGTTTTGGTATCAGGATGATGCTGGCCTCATAGAATGAGTTAAGAAGGAGTGCCTTATCCTTAAATATTTTGGAATGGTTTCAGTAGAAATGGCTCCAGCTCTTCTTTGTACATCTGGTAGTATTCATCTGTGAATCTGTGGTCCTGACCTTTTGTTGTTGTTGCTGATAGGCAATTCATTACTGCCCCAATTTCAGAACTCATTATTGGTTTGTTCAGGGATTCGATTTCTTTCTGGTTCAGTCTTGAGAGGGTGTATGTGTTCAGGCATTCAGTTATTTCCTTTAGATTTTCTAGTTTAGGTACATAGAAGTAATCGTAATAGGCTCTGATGGTTGTTTGCATTTCTGTGGGTCAGTGGTAATATCCCCTTGTTGTTTCTGATGGTGTTTATTTGAATCGTCTCTCTTTTCTTCTTTATTAGTCTATCTAGTGGTCTATTCTATTAGCTTTTTTCAAAAAACCAGCCTCTGGATTCATTGCTCTTTTGAATTTTTTGTCTCTATCTCCTTCAATTCAGCTCTGATTTTGGTTATTTCTTGCTCTTCTGCCAACTTTGGGGTTTGTTTGCTCTTGATTCTCTAGTTCTTTTAGTTGTGATGTTCGGTTGTTAACTCGAGATCTTTCTAACTTTTTAATGTGGCATTTCGTGCTATAAATTTTCCTTTTAAAACTGACTTAGCCATATCTCAGAGACTCTGGTAAGTTGAATCTTTTTTCTCATTAGTTTCAAATAATTTCTTGATTTCTGCCTTAATTTCCTTATTTATCCCAAAGTCATTCAGGAGCATGTTATTCAATTTCCATGTAATTGTAGGATTTTGAGTGAATCTTTTAGTCTAGAATTCTAATTTCATTGTTCGGTGTTCCAAAAGACTGTTTGTTATGATTTCAATTCTTTTGCATTTCCTGAGGACTGTTTTACTTTTGATTATGTGATCTCTTTAGAGTATGTGCCATGTGGTGATGAGAATGTATATTCTGTTGTTTGTGGGTGGAGAGTTCTGTAGGTATCTAGGAGATCTATTTGATCCAGTGCTGATTTAAGGTCCTGAATATCTTTGTTAATTTTCTGTCTCAGTGATCTAATATTGTCAATGGCATGTTACAGTCTCCCATTATTATTGTGTGAGAGTCTAAGTCTTTTGAAGGTCTATGTGAACCTGCTATATGAAGCTGGATGCTCCTGTTTGGGTGCATATATATTTAGGTGGTTAGATCTTGTTGAATTGAATAATTTGTGATTACATAATGCCCTTCTTTGCCTTTTATGATCTTTGTTGATTTAAAGTCTGTTTTGTCAGAAACTAAGATTGCAACCCCTGATTTTTTCTGTTTTCCATATTCTGGGTAGATTTTTCTCCATCCTTTTATTTATTTATTTATTTTTATTATTATACTTTCAGTTCTAGGGTACAAGTGCACAACGTGCAGGTTTGTTACATATGCATACATGTGCCATGTTGATATGCTGCACCCATTAACTCGTCATTTACACTAGGTGTATCTCCTAATGCTATACCACCCCCTTCCCCCCACCCCACAACAGGTCCCAGTGTTATTTTAAGCCCATGTGCATTGCATGTGAGATGGGTCTCTTGAAGACAGCCTACCAATGAGTCTTTGTTCTTTATCCAGCTTGCCACTCTGTATCTTTTAATTGGGGCATCTAGACCATTTACATTTAAGGTAAGTGTTGATGTGTGTGGATTTGATCCTGTCATCATGTATTAGCTGGTTAATTTGAAGACTTGTTATGTGGTTGCTTTATAGTGTCACTAGTCTGTGTATTTTAGTGTGTTTTTGTAGTGGCTGGTAATGGACCTTCCTCTCCATACTTAGTGCTTCCTTCAGGAGTTCTTGTAAGGCAGATCTGGTAGATAAGAATTCCCTCAGCATTTGCTTGTCTGAAAAGGATCTTATTTCTCCTTTGCTTATGAAGCTTAGTTTGTCCAGATATGAAATTCTGGTATGGAATTTATTTTCTTTAAGAATGTTGAATACTGGCTTCCAATCTCTTCTGGCTTGTAGGATTTTGGCTAAGAGGTCCACTGTTTGTCTGAAGGGCTTCCTTATGTAGGTGACCTAACCTTTCTTGCTAGCTGCCCATAACATTTTTTCTTTCATTTTGATCTTGGAGAATCTGATGATTATGTGTTTTGGGGATGATCTTTGTAAAGTATCTGACTGGAGTTCTCGGCATTTCCTGAATTTGAACATTGGCCTCTCTAGTTAGGTTGGGGAACGTTCTATGGATGATATCCTGAAATGTGCTTTCCCAGTTGGTTCCCTTTTTCGTATCTTTTTCATGTACACAAATCAGTCATAGATTGAATCTCGTTATGTAATCTGATACTTCTCAGAAGTTTTGTTCATTCTTTCTCATTCTTTTCTGCCTTTTTTATTTCAGAAAGCCAGTCTTAAAACTCAGAGATTCTTTCCTCTGTTTTATCTATTCTGCTAATAATACCTGTGTTTGCACTGTGAAATTCCTGTTGTGTGTTTTTCAGCTCTATCAAGTCAGTTACGTTCTTCTCTATACTGGCTACTTTATCTGTCAGCTTCTGCAATGTTTTATTAACATTATGATTTTTACCTTCCTTCCATTGGGTTTCAACATACTCCTGTAGCTCAATGATCTTCACTTTTATCTATATTCTGAATTCTACTTCTGCATTTTAGCCATCTCAGCTTCAACCTGGTTCCGAACCCTTGGTGGGGAGGTGATGAGGTTATCTGGAGGAAAGAAGGCACTCAGGCCTTTTGAGTTTTCAGCATTCTTATGCTGACTCTTCCTCACTTTGTGGGCTTATCCATTTTTAATCTTTGAGACTGCTGACCTTTAGATGGGTGTTTTTTTAATCCTATTTGATGGCCTTGAGGGTTTGGTTGTGGTATAAGGTGGATTCAGCCAACTGGCTTTGTTTCTGGGAGATTTTAGAGGGTCAATACTTAGTTCCCAACTCCTTGACTGTGTGCTCTAACTCTGGGAGATTTTTATTGGGCCCTAACTTTGTTCTCCGGCTCCTCAAGGTTTAGGGTTCCCTGCACTGGGGGAGCTGATATGCGGCAGCTTCAACAGCATGCTAGCAGATGCAGGGCTGCCTGCCTCCTTGAAGGCATTCACCAAAGTGGGGGGTGGCAAGGCAGCTGGGGGTTAGTGAGCAAGGGGCCCCTGCTGGAGACTTCCTCTTCAGCCCAGCTTCCATGTCTTCCCTCCAGCCCCTCTCAGTGCCTTCCCTGTGAAGATCTGTAAAAAGCATGCCAGTTGTCTCAGTCCCTCTGTGGGAGCTGTTTCACTTCTCTGCATTTAGTTGGCCGTCTTGCCCGCCCATCCTGAAAGATCACATTCTTTGCTGACTTTTTAAAGTTTAGACAGGCAGGAGAAAACAGCAATTTCTGTAAGTTATTTCTAGGCATTTAGCAGGTCCTGGTGTCTTAGCCATTGATCTACTAATACCTGCTAGTCACAGAGCCATAGAGGCTGGGCTTCTAGGATCAGAAGACACAGAGCAGTCAATAAAGAAATGTTGACTAGAGAATTCCACCTACCTTTCCTTCAGATAATTTTTTTCCTACGATCTGAAATTATACACAAAAATTACTGAAATGTTTTACTGCTTTTGGAAATGCCAAGTACAGATGTGTTAGTGGTAGCAACACTTCAAACGCAGGTAGATCAAAACCTTCCGGAAGTGTAATAATTCTGAAAAAGCTTCAGATTAGGTGATAAGAGAAGCGACATTTTAAAGAGAAAGAAAAATGGCTTATAGTTAACATAAGACACCTAAAGACACAGAAAACCTTTAAGAGAGTTCAGTGTAAAGAGTGGGTAGAAAAGGGAATTTAATAAAATTTTTAAGTACAGATCAAATAACTACTATGGTTGGGAACTGGGTAAGAAATTAGCATATGGAGAGGAAGTAATTTGTGATATTACAGAGGACTTTAGTAGGAAAAGACTGCAAAGGAAAGAATAAATTACATTTTTAAAATAGGATAACTAATTTCAGCTAGTTCCAGTCTCCACAACTACTTACATTTAATGTTTGACTATAAAAGTGAGAGAGAAAACTTTACAATGCATGGAGTCAAAGTGCAGTGAGTTAGAAAGGGAATGCAGGAACACATTGCTTTCATAGCAAGTCATGTGCTATTTTAAATAAAGATGATGTATGACTAACCTGGAATCAGTAAGAATCCAGATAAAACCTATTCATTTCACTCGGTAATTCTATGCCTGATACATCCCTTGCTGAATATTTATCATTTGAATGCAGAATACTGTTTTGCCAATGCTCAGTGTACAAACAATAAATACAAACATTGCCTCCCTCACTATTTTTCTCTTATTCTTGCTATGGCTTTTCCAGGACTAGGATAAATGATAGCAAAGACCCACCTCACAGTTCACGAAACATGGTAAAGGAAGCATAAATCCCCAAGATACCATTACTAACAATCTCGAAAAGAAGTAAATGGCCCATGGATCCTTTAAATGTTTCAAGTACAGCAGTTGAATGAATATGAGTCATACATGAAATGGGACCATTTGGAAGGCTGAATGGATTTTTAAGGTGAAAGGGGTTTCTTGTCCAAGGTTGGCAGACAGAGGTATGCAAATATTCTTGCCTTCTACATTTTGCAATATTAAGATAGTTGCGAATATGTCACAGTTCATTTCAACATGAGCCCCCAGTGAATTACAAAATGTAATCCTCCAAATCAACCCTCTCCTCAAGGGTCATGAAGCAAATTGACTTCGTATTGGTGGTCTCAGGAGAGCCAGCGGGTTTTTTTCATGGTTATTTTAGTAGCAGAGTTGGAGGCAAGAGAGATACAATTACTGAAGCAGTATGTTCCATAGGTCAATATTACACACTCCAAATTATTTTTCTGGGCAAAGATGGAGCCAGATCTTCTGTCATCCCTGATGATTCTCTCTTTATATCCAAAACATAAACAATCTCCATATCCTGTATCTACTGCACCTCCAGATTATCTTTGAAACTCATCTGCTTATCTCCTTCACTGTTGTCACCACTGTGCCTCATTGGACCAGCTTCTGGGTCTTGAAATACTGTATCAAACACATAATTGAATTTCTTATCTCAAGACCTGCTCCTACTTAAATCTTTCCCACACATATCAGCATAATAACACATTCGCTCTCTGATTATGTCATTCCACAATTCAAAACTCTTTTAGGTTTTACTGTTGTTCTGTAGAAACTCCACACTCCTCAACATGGCGTTTAAAAAGCCCTTCATGACTACCAACTACTCTATTATTGTAGCAGAGGACAATGATGGAAAGGGATAGAATATTTAAGGAGATCACCTGTCTATGAGCATGCTATACTGAAGTGAGAGGAAAATCAACCCCCAAATCATGCCACATACACTTTGGAATGCACTACATAATTTGGATCATACTTGAGTTTCCCTTTTGTATTCTTCTTTGGTTCACCAGAAGGGGAGTCAGCGGGAAGTGTTGAGATGTCTGTGCTATGTGACACAAGAAGATAACTTCCACTATTTTAGAAATTATAGTGGAAAGTTGTGTGCAAAGATTTGAAATCTTAAAAAAATACTGAGTTCCTGAAATTCAATAAAATATTTTTATTAATTTAAAATAAACAAATAAAAGCCCTTAAAATCTGAATTTTACTTACTCTTCAAACACATGTCCACAATATCACCCGTCTTGTACTCTGCTAATCACTCCCAAATTATTACCATTTCTCTTTTTTTTAAGACGGAGTCTTGCTCTGTTGCCCAGGCTGGAGTGCATTGGTGTGATCTCGGCTCACTGCAAGCTCCGCCTCCTGGGTTTATGGCATTCTCCTGCCTCAGTCTCCCAAGAGCTGGGATCACAGGTGCCCGCCACCATGCCTGGCTGAGGTTTTGGTATTTTTTTAGTAGAGATGGGGTTTCACCGTGTTAGCCAGGATGGTCTCGATCTCCTGACCTTATGATCCACCCACCTCGGCCACCCAAAGTGCTGGGATTATAGGCATGGGCCACTGCGCCTGGCCAAATTATTACCATTTCTTGCTTTGTTCTTCCCATCCTTCTACCTTTGACCAGTCCCTATCTCACCCTATTCCATACCAATCTTTCAAAATGTTCCAACTTAGAATTTAGTTTAAAAAGATTTCTCAGAGTATGCAAGGCTAAGTAAGGTAACTGTACTATATGACCTGAAGCTACCCTGTACTTCTTTGTACTACCCTGTACCAGAGCATTTATTATACTATGTTGCTACTGGATGGAGATCTTCTATGGAGCAAGTTCCACATCTGTCTTGTTCACTGTGATGCGCTCAACACTTCATAGCACTGAGTGCCTGGATTAACATTTTGTTGAATTGAATGGGCAAGGTAAACCACAATGCAAAAACTCTGATTCCTGGGCCTTTAGGGCAGACTTGCAGAGAAGAAAAAAATAGGCAATGAAGATAATATCTACAGTACCCATGTCTGCAGCATTGAATCCTACCAGTATTTGAAGCTTGTAGGCACAGTTAAAAATATTTATTTGTGATGTTATCTCTGACACTTCAACTCAAAGTAATATTTCCTTCCTCTGAACAACAATGATCTATTTTACATGGTGCTCACTTTCTCTAGGATCATCTCAAGTCATGCCAGGTCATTCATGAAAAATCTATTTGGTCAATCAATAAAAAAATGAAAGTCATCTTAGTTAAATCTGAGCCCATAACTAACAAGTCTTTGTTTTTATCTGAGCCCATAATTAATAAGCCTGAGTCTCTCTGGTTGGTCTCCTATCCTTTCAGAAAAATGCAATGTACTTTGTGAATAATGTAATTTATTGAAGAAGTCAGTAGGTGGTTTTTAATTTTAACCACACGTTTGAATTAGGTAGGAAGCTCTAAGCACCTTCCCAAATCTAGTAAATTTAAATACTTCTATTAGTCCACTTTTACACTGCTATAAAGAATTCCCTGAGACTGGATAACTCATAAAGAAAAGATTTTTAATTGGCCCACAGTTCCACATGACTGGGGAGGCCTCAGGAATCTTACAATCATGGTGGAAGGCGAAGGGAAAGCAAGGCTCATCTTACATGACAGCAGGAAAGAGACAGAGCAGGGAATTGCCACACACTTCTAAACCATCAGATTTTGTGGGAACTCTACCACAAGACAGCACTTGGGAGATGGTGCTAAATCATTAGAAAGTGCCCCCATGATCCAATCACCTTTCACCAGGCCCCACTTTCAGCATATGGGAAACATAATTTGACATGAGATTTGGCTGGAGACACAGAGCCAAACCATATCAATCCTTAAGTAAGGGATCCAGACTTCTGTATTTTTTCTTTTCTTTTTTTTTTTACTTTATGTTCTAGTGTACATGTGCACAACGTGCAGGTTTGTTACACATGTATACATGTGCCATATTGGTGTGCTGCACCCATTAACTTGTCATTTACATGAGGTATATCTCCTAATGCTATCCCTACTCCCTCCCCCGACTCTACAACAGGCCCCAGTGTGTGATGTTCCCCTTCCTGTGTCCAAGTGTTCTCATTGTTCAATTCCCACCTATGAGTGAGAACATGCGGTGTATGGTTTTCTGTTCTTGTGACAGTTTCCTGAGAATGATGGTTCCCAGCTGCATCCACGTCCCTACGAAGGACATGAACTCATCCTTTTTTATGGCTGCATAGTATTCCATGGTGTATACGTGCCATATTTTTTTAATCCAGTCTGTCATTGATGGACATTTGGGATGGCTCCAAGTATTGGCTATTGTGAATAGTGCCGCAGTAAACATACGAGTGCATGTGTCTTTACAGCAGCATGACTTATAATCCTTTGGGTATATACCCAGTAATGGGATGACTGGATCAAATGGCATTTCTAGTTCTAGATCCTTGAGGAATCGCCGCACTGTCTTCCACAATGGTTGAACTAGTTTACAGTCCCACCAACAGTGTAAAAGTGTTCCTATTTCTCCACATCCTCTCCAACACCTGTTGTTCTCTGACTTTTTAATGATCACCATTCTAACTGGTGTGAGATGGTATCTCATTGTGGTTTTGATTTGCATTTCTCTGATGGCTAGTGATGATGAGCATTTTTTCATGTGTCTGTTGGCTGCATAAATTTCTTCTTTTGAGAAGTGTCTGTTCATATCCTTTGCCCACTTTTTGATGAGGTTGTTTGATTTTTTTCTTGCAAATTTGTATGAGTTCTTTGTAGGTTCTGGATATTAGCCCTTTGTCAGATGAGTAGATTGCAAAAATTTTCCCCCATTCTGTAGGTTGCCTGTTCACTCTGATGGTAGTTTCTTTTGCTGTGCGGAAGCTCTTTAGTTTAATTAGATCCCATTTGTCAATTTTGGCTTTTGTTACCATTGCTTTTAGTGTTTTAGACATGAAGTCCTTGCCCATGTCTATGTCCTGAGTGGCATTGCCTAGGTTTTCTTCTAGGGTTTTTATGGTTTTAGGTCTAACATTTAAGTCTCTAATCAATCTTGTATTAATTTTTGTATAAGGTATAAGGAAGGGATCCAGTTTCAGCTTTCTACTTATGACTAACCAGTTTTCCCAGCACCATTTATTAAATAGGGAATCCTTTCCCCATTTCTTGTTTTTGTCAGGTTTGTCAAAGATCAGATGGTTGTAGATGTGTGGTGTTATTTCTGAGGGTTCTCTTCTGTTCCATTGGTCTATATCTCTGTTTTGGTACTGGTACAATGCTCTTTTGGTTACTGTAGCCTTGTAGTATAGTTTGAAGTCAGGTAGCGTGATGCCTCTAGCTTTGTTCTTTTGGCTTAGGATTGTCTTGGCAATGCGGGCTCTTTTTTGGTTCCATGTGAACTTTAAAGTCGTTGTTTCCAATTCTGTGAAGAAAGTCATTGGTAGCTTAATGAGGATGGCATTGAATCTATAAATTACCTTGGGCAGTATGGCCATTTTCACGATATTGATTCTTCCTATCCATGAGCATGGAATGTTTTTCCATTTGTTTGTGTCCTCTTTTGTTTTTCTGAGCAGTGGTTTGTAGTTCTCCTTGAAGAGGTCCTTCACATCCTTTGTAAGTTGGATTCCTAGGTATTTTATTCTCTTTGAAGCAATTGTGAATGGGAGTTCACTTATGATTTGGCTCTCTGTCTGCTACTGGTGTATATGAATGCTTGTGATTTTTGCACATTGATTTTGTATCTGGAGACTTTGCTGAAGTTGCTTATAAGCTTAAGGAGATTTTGGGCTGTGATGGTGGGGTTTTCTAAATATACAATCATGTCATCTGCAAACAGGGACAATTTGACTTCCTCTTTTCCTAATTGAATACCCTTTATTTCTTTCTCTTGCCTGATTGCCCTGGCCAGAACTTCCAACACTATGTTGAATAGGAGTGGTGAGAGAGGGCATCCCTGTCTTGTGCCAGTCTTCAAATGGAATGCTTTCATTTTTTGCCAGTTCAATATGATATTGACTGTGGGTTTGTCATAAATAACTCTCATTATTTTGAGATATGTTACATCAATATCGAATTTATTGAGTTTTTAGCATGAAGGGCTGTTGAATTTTGTCAAAGGCCTTTTCTGCATCTATTGAAATAATCATGTGATTTTTGTCTTTGGTTTTGTTTATATGCTGGATTACGTTTATTGTTTTGCATATATTGAACCAGCCTTGCATCCCAGGGATGAATCCCACTTGATCATGGTGGATAAGCTTTTTGATGTGCTGCTTGATTCAGTTTGCCAACATTTTACTGAGAACTTTTGCATCAATATTCGTCAGGGATATTGGTCTAAAATTCTCTTTTTTTGTTGTGTCTCTGCCAGGCTTTGGTATCAGGATGGTGTTGGCCTCATAAAATGAGTTAGAGAGGATTCCCTCTTTTTCTATTGATTGGAAGATTTTCAGAAGGGATGGTACCAGCATCTCCTTGTACTTTTGGTAGAATTCAGCTGTGAATCTGTCTGGTCCTGGACTTTTTTTGGTTGGTAAGCTATTAATTATTGCCTCAATTTCAGAGCCTGCTATTGGTCTATTCAGGGATTCAACTTCTTCCTAGTTTAGTCTCAGGAGAGTGTAAGTGTCCAGGAATTTATCCATTTCTTCTAGGTTTTCTAGTTTATTTGTGTAGAGGTATTTATAGTATTCTCTGATGGTAGTTTGTAGTTCTGTGGGGTTGGTGGTGATATCCCCTTTATCATTTTTTATTGTGTCTATTTGATTCTTCTCTCATTTCTTCTTTATTAGTCATGTTAGCGGTCTATCAATTTTGTTGATCTTTTCAAAAAACCAGCTCCTGGATTCATTGATTTTTTGAAGGGTTTTTTGTGTCTCTATCTCCTTCAGTTCTGCTCTGATCTTAGTTATTTCTTGTCTTCTGCTAGCTTTTGAATGTGTTTGTTCTTGCTTCTCTAGTTCTTTTAATTGTGATGTTAGGGTGTCAATTTTAGATCTTTCCAGCTTTCTCTTGTGGGCATTTAGTGCTATAAATTTCCCTCTACACACTGCTTTAAATGTGTCCCAGAGATTCTGGTATGTTGTATCTTTGTTCTCGTTGGTTTCAAAGAACATCTTTATTGCTGCCTTCATTTCGTTATGTACCCAGTAGTCATTCAGGAGCAGGTTTTTCAGTTTCCATATAGTTGAGCAGTTTTTAATGAGTTTCTTAATCCTGAGTTCTAGTTTGATTGCACTGTGATCTGAGAGACAGTTTGTTATAATTTCTGTTCTTTTACATTTGCTGAGGAGTGCTTTACTTCCAACTATGTGGTCAATTTTGGAATAAGTGTGATGTGGTGCTGAGAAGAATGTGTATTCTGTTGATTTGGGGTGGAAAGTTCTGTAGATGTCTATTAGGTCTGCTTGGTGCAGAGTTGAGATCAATTCCTGGAAATCCTTGTTAACTTGCTGTCTCATTGATCTGTCTAATGTTGACAGTGGAGTGTTAAAGTCTCCCATTATTATTGTGTGGGAGTCTAAGTCTCTTTGTAAGTCACTAAGGACTTGCTTTATGAATATGGGTGCTCCTGTATTGTTTGCATATATATTTAGAATAGTTAGTTCTTCTTGTTGAATTGATCCCTTTACCATTATGTAATGGCCTTCTTTGTCTGTTTTGATCTTTGTTGGCTTAAAGTCTGTTTTATCAGAGACTAGGATTGCAACCCCTGCCTTTTTTTGTTTTCCATTTGCTTGGTAGATCTTCCTCCATCCCTTTATTTTGAGTCTATGTGTGTCTCTGCATGTGGGTCTCCTGAATACAGCACACTGATGGGTCTTGACTCTTTATCCAATTTGCCAGTCATGTCTTTTAATTCGACCATTTAGCCCATTTACAATTAAGGTTAATATTGTTATGGGTGAACTTGATCCTGTCATTATGATGTTAGCTGGTTATTTTGCTCATTAGTTGATGCAGTTTCTTCCTAGCATTGATAGTCTTTACATTTTGGCAGGTTTTTGCAGTGGTTGGTACCGGTTGTTCCTTTCCATGTTTAGTGCTTCCTTCAGGAGCTCTTGTAGGGCAGGCCTGGTGGTGACAAAATCTCTCAGCATTTGCTTGTCTGTAAAGGATTTTATTTCTCTTTCACTTATGAAACTTAGTTTGGCTGGATATGAAATTCTGGGCTGAAAATTCTTTCCTTTAAGAATGTTGAATATTGGCCCCCACTCTCTTCTGGCTTGTAGAGTTTCTGCTGAGAGATCTGCTGTTAGTCTGATGGGCTTCCCTTTGTGGGTAACTTGACCTTTCTCTCTGGCTGCCCTTAACATTTTTTCCTTCATTTCAACTTTGGTGAATCTGACAATTATGTGTCTTAGAGTTGCTCTTCTCGAGGAGTATCTTTGTGGCATTCTCTGTATTTCCTGAATTTGAATGTTGGCCTGCCTTACTAGGTTGGGGAAGTTCTCCTGGATAATATCCTGCAGAGTGTTTTCCAACTTGGTTCCATTCTCCCCGTCACTTTCAGGTACACCAATCAGATGTAGATTTGGTCTTTTCACATAGTCCCATATTTCTTGGAGACTTTGTTCATTTCTGTTTACTCTTTTTTCTCTAAACGTCTCTTCTCACTTCGTTTCATTCATTTGATCTTCAATCACTGATACCCTTTCTTCCAGTTGATAGAGTCAGTTACTGAAGCTTGTGCATTTGTCACGTAGTTCTTCTGTCATGGTTTTCAGCTCTATCAGGTCATTTAAGGACTTCTCTACATTGGTTATTCTAGTTAGCCATTCGTCAAATCTTTTTTCAAGGTTTTTAGCTTCTTTGCAATGGGTTCGAACTTCCTCCTTTAGCTCAGAGAAGTTTGATCGTCTGAAGCTTTCTCCTCTCAACTTGTCAAAGTCATTCTACGTCCAGCTTTGTTCTATTGCTGGCGAGGAGCTGCGTTCCTTTGGAGGAGGAGGGGTTCTGTATTTTTTCAAAAGCTTTCCAAGAATTCTGTAAAGGCTTCAAACAATTGCTTTAGATGAGGGTTCAGCAAACTTGTTCTATAAAGGGTCAAATAGTAAATATTTTAGGCTTTATAGGTCATATGGCATCTCTCACAACAGCTGAACTCCACTGTTATAACCTGGGTATGTACAGACAATAGATAAATGAATGGTAGTAGTTGTGTACCAATAAAACATTACTTATAATAACATGCAGGGGACCAGATTGGACACACAGGTCATAGTTTGTCAACCTCTGAATTGGATAATTCTGTAACTTCTTCCAAACTAAATAACTTTATTTATGTTGTTTTATTTTCCATTTTCTTATGAAAGAACACTGTTTCACTAAAACAGTTAATTTGCCAAAAATAAGGCTTACTAGAATTTGACAGAAAACTTTCAGAATGTGATTCAGAACTGTCATAGAGAATGTTCCATGTAGATACTTTATATAATTAAATATATATATAACATGTATAATTCATGTATGTTCTATTTGTGTGTGTGTATATGTATATATATAATTTATGAAAATATGTTAAATTGCCATGAATTTTCATAATGTCTTTCTCTCAAAGCAACCAAACACTCTATTTAGTTACAACAAGTATTGATTGGGAAGTAATATTAAAAGGAATACCCATGTTCTCCCCTTTATTTATGTATTCCAAAGGACAACAGTAAAACACAGCTGTTGCTGGGGTGGAGATAGCAATGAAAGCTCAAGCAGAACTGAAATAGCCCATTACCTGCAGAATCATGTCCACAAAGCCGTCTCAGAAGACTGATTGCAGCAACACCAATGGACTGAAAACTACATTGTTGTATTATAGCCCAGGTTCATAAAGTTTTATAATGCAGATGAAGAAAAACATGAAATAATGCTGAAGATCAGATACACAGAAATTCTATTCCCCTAAAAGTTGTTACTGCCTATAGAAAAGAAATTTGAAATAAGTATCTAGGACTGAGATTTAAATGATTTAAACTGCTAAAGATTTGTACAGATATCAAAGAGGTTAATCCAAGTCAACCATAATGTGAAACTACTTTGTAAAATTATTTCAATAATAACCGGTTTTCAACTTTTGAAAAGTTTACAGTAACACACAATAAGGTCAGATTTTATCTGATTTCTTTCTGGAAGGATGAAAACAAAATTTACTCCACCATCATTAATCAGTCATGAAAACAATTTGATATAAATATTTTGTGAAAACAAGTGACCACTAACAGCTTTAAGAGAAGCAACGTTAAGACAATGTGTACCCAAAGTGTGGACTATGACAACTGGAGTACTTCTTAAGAATGCTTATTTCTGCATTTGACCCCATTTCTGAGAGATTGTCTAGTGGTTCCTAATGAATATTATGCATCAAATTTGAGATTCACAGCTTTAGAGACAGCATACTATCGTGCAAAGAAAATCATCAGCCCAAAAACCTGAATTCTAAGTCGTTCTCTGCTATTAACTGCCTGAGGGAACTTAAACTTCTAGGTCCCTTACAACTTTAAAGCTTGATTAATTCTATCCTGCAATTGTACAAGAAATAAATAGACCTGGAATTATAGCGCAGATAAATTGTTTTAACTAAGATCTAGGAATGGCATATGGGAAAACAAAGAAAGAATGATAGTTAACTTATTTGTGGCTACCATTATTATTTTATTTTTCAATTAAAGAGGTTAATAAAGCATTTTGCTTACACTTTTCTTTCTCTTAAAACACTGAATATATGTAAACTGGTAAGTGTAATCTTACAAAATACCTAGGCTGGTATTTGCAAAGATGTACCACCTAAAGTTAAGCTCCCTTGTGATCCAATCACAGCATGAAGTTCTATTCAGAAAACATCAATAACAAAGCTATAATAATTTAAAACAATTTAAAAGCAATTAGAATATGTATTGGTCCCTAAAAGTAAATTAATACATGTAATGTTTCATGATGTCCTTATTCTTCTATCTATATCAAGTGATACTTAGCACCTTCCATGCCTATCCTCTCAACTGCAATGTCTCTTCAGTGTCTCTGTTTTGAATAACTTATTTATTCAAAACAGTTACAGCAGCAAATATAACAAGAAATGAATACTTCTTCCTTAAAAGGAGGGGAAAATGAGAAGAAACATTAATAATTTGATAACTTTTTCATCCATAATTGAGAATATCATAATCGAGTTCTTACAGGGGATGATTGCTAATTATTAAATCAGTTTTGAAGTAGATTACATTTGTAATTTTAGGACATAAGCAAACCATTATTTCTGTAATTACTAGACTAAAATACTGCTCATTTATTATTCACTAGTTTCAAAAGTAGGTATATATTCACTAGTTTCAAAAGTAATTATTAAACTTCTCATGACTTATTGATTTTTGTTGATTATTTCCACATGATCAATGTTTATAAACTTGCATTCAGTTCTTTAACCATAATTTTCATTTTTACTTAGCATAAGTTGTTCTATTTAAACAAGCTCAGTGCCGAGCATCAGTCCATCACCCCTGAACTCCTGACTATGATTCATCTCTGGATTTCATTGTCAGACATATCAGATATATTCTTTTGATCAATATAGATCTTTCTTGAATTGTGCAGTCCTGGTGATATGAAACAATAGAAGAGAGTGAAACCTAAAGACACTTTATTGAACTATGAAAAGTGCCCCATAAATAGATATAATTATGATTTGTCACTTAAAAATAAAACATATTTATTAAAGTTCCTGAAGAGAGCCAAAGGTAGGTAATAAATTTGCATCTAACCAGAAAGTTCCCTGCCTTTCTACCCCTGCAACTGCTACCAATGTCGTGGAGGTGGGCAGGAGGTTGGAGAAGGCTCGTGAGTGAAGTAACTTAATGGGTTATAGGCAAGACTCCAAATCTGTAAGAGTGGAGGAAAAAAATGACACGATGAATTGAATAAAAGTGAGGATGACATTTGATTACTTAAGAGCAATATTGGAGGTTAAAAGAAAGTTAAGCCATGCATCCATAATTGGGGGAAAATGATTTTCAATTCAGAATATTCTCTCTAGCCAAACTACAAATCAAGAATTTCAGGAAAATAAAAACATTTTCACATGAACAAAGAGTTCTGATCCTGGCCAATTGCTACAGTAACTTACAAGACAGCAAAGCATTAGTCAGACCCTTGAATGCTGACATGACCCCTCCTGCCAAGCTAATAGACTGAAAAGCAGCAAGCATGCAGTTCACAGTACTTAGGATCTTGAGGTTTGTGTACTATGTACAGGCTGCATTGCTCACAAAACTTTGAGTAGAGTCTGGGCTGTACACACTTACACATTTATGCCCCATATATAAATCCCATATATTTTCTAACATTGTCTTCTAGTTTGGTATAAATCAAAGTAAAAGTAATCTGAGCCGAATCTGAGTGGTCTTTCTCTCCAACTTTGAACCTAGATGAGCCCTATAAACTGGCCTAGTTCAACGGGCCTCAAAATATTGATCTTTTAAAGAAAGCTAAAGAATGTGTGCCAGCAAAATGAAAATGTAAACCAAGAAAATGGAAGAAATGATTCACAAAAAAAGGTATCTAACAGAGGAGAGAAACTAAGAATAAATGCAAGGGTAACATTTATACATTAGTCCTAGAGATTAAATATTCCAGATTACAGCAAATGGATAGAGATATGGGAGAGGAGATTTCTAATAAAATGAAATAAAACTGAAATGTTATTTAATATTGGAGTGCTTGGAAATAGGATTATTGTATTTAGTAGACTGTGTTAGAAAAAGTTGGGGAAAAATTGATTACAAGTAAGTATAAAACAGCAAATTGAAAAATAAGGCAATTATTAATCAAAGGAAAAGCAAATAGGTGAACGGGATGAGCAGAAGGAATAAGCCTAATCACTGTAAAGGTGATAATCCCTCAGCTATCTATAAAGCAGTAAAGAGATACTCCCTAAACTTGATATTTTTTGAAACTTCATACACATATAAAAAGGACACTTAAGTAAATGAAAGTTAACTGTTCAAAAGTTGAAAAATAGCACCTCTTGGTATTGAATTGGCAGATCAGGGAGGCAGCAGGGCAGGAGATTGCTCTTTTTCTATGTAAGAACTTTAAACAATTTAATAGTTCAACTATGTTCATGATATCATTTTGATTTTTAAATATCTTAATTTTTGAATGATATATGTAAGATGATGTTTGTGGAAGTGTTTCTGAAACTTCCAAACACTTGTCTTGGCCAAATCCTCTGGAAAGCAGAGCCTGAAGCCAAGGTAAAGGGGAAAATGCTTGATGTGGGAGCATGGAAGCAAGAACAGGAGGTGAGGGAAAGAAGTTAAAGCAACAACATGTGTGACTGATGTGATGTAATACCAATCCGTACCAGCTACCATTCTTCATGAGCTACAAGGAGACAGAAGGGCACCTGCCCTCAGAACATGGAATATCCAAAGGACCACAAGGAGGAAATTTGAAAGTATAAGCTTGTACTGGCTTTGCCTCTTTCCTTCCCTGTTTCACTCACTGTATCTCTTGCTCCTGCTGCCAAACATCATGCTTTCAATTAGACTACTTGGACTTAAGCTGCTGTTTCGTGCTTTGTTTTCTGGGGCTAATAATCTCACCAAACTATAGAAAGGAAAGAAATAAAAATGAAGAATACTTCATTAAATATATAAGCAACAGTTCAAACCAGAGGTTATAGAAGTGGTCCAGCAAAACAGGGGAATTATTGATGCCAAAGCTTTGTTGAGAGACAAGTTTCCATGAATAGCTTGAATTCCATCATATTCTAGGCCTTTTGAGCAATGGATATGTTTGAATATGGAAGCTAGTGATAGTGTATTCCTCCAGAAAGATTTAGAGACATTCCACAATAGTAAAGCTAACAGCTTTTCCTCCCTCACTGCCACCCAGAGACTTTTTCCTCCCATTCCAGAGTAATAAATCTAGAAATGCCTTCCTCTACTATCCTAGAGATTTGCTTATATTCCAAGGTAATATGAGTAATCTGTCTCCAGACTACCCCAATAAAAGTCCACAGTCTCCTAAGTTTGGGGTTCTTCTCCTGTGAAGCAACACATTGCACAGGCAGATAAATATCTAGCATTTCTCATCTCACCCTGTGAGAACTGGAACATGAGAGGCTGTGGCAAGTTATTGCTCTAATGACTGCTTTTTGCCATGAGCAAAAAAAGATTTCTCTGACCCAGAAATATTATGTTCTTAAGTGGTGTGTGTGTGTGTGTGTGTGTGTGTGTGTGTGTGTGTGTCTGTGTTTGTGTGTGTATGCGAGAGAAACCGCAGACTCACTTATTACTTTGCAAACAGAGTAAAATAACAGACCCTTTACCCTTTTTTCTTACTTTTAAATGGGCCTTGCTTCTCCCATTTAACAGCAATGTTTTCAGTTCAGATAGCTTTTCCTCATGTAGAAAATCTACTTAACTGAAAGCTAATTGTAGGTCTAACTGTTGCTGACAGCTGATCAGTATTTTCACAAGTAGACTTCTCTAAGACTGTGATAATTGAACAAACAATGGCGTCCCTGAAGAGATGTAATGGAAAGAACGTGGTCTTTTAAAGTCAGGTATTTATATATTTGAAACGTATTTCCAGCATGCAATAGCTGTTTAACCCTGAATGTTTTACTTAACTTTTCTGAGCTTCAACGGCCTAATGAGTAAAAATGTATTATAGAGTTATGCAAAAGATTTAAAAATATAAATGTAGAGCAACTGGCAGAGTACCAGGCAATTAGTACTTTAAAAATATTAATTCCCTTTTCTTCAAAGATTATCATCAAGTTTTTAAAAAGCAAACCACATATTCCATAAATGCTTTTGTATTTTAAATTCACATACACATACGCATTAACATACAAAGCTTCAAGACAATTTATTTCGTAAATACATTTTTAGTCTTTCTTAAGACTGTCATTTATGATAATTTGAACACCATAGTTTATTTGGCAGTTTTTGTGTTCGTGGTTTTTTTGTTTTTTGTTTTTTGTTTTTTTTTTTTGGAATTTTGGTTTTGGTTTTCTTTTACAAACAGGGTAACCAAGATTTAAAGGAAGCTTAATATTTGGCAAAGGAAAATATATATTAATGGGGATAGCTTTTCTGAAATTATTTATTTAAAATATAGAAAATTTTTTATGATAATATAATTAGAATTCAAGGTAGTGTTCACAGAAACAACTTTGTATGTACCATAAATTCAGCCCCCTTCTGCTTTCTGATTCTATCCCACCTGTTTCTTAGAGGAGGAAAAGTTATCAATTAAAAATATGCAAATTAAAAACAGAATGCTTCGAAAAACTGTGTGTATGTATGTTTTAATATGGCATAGCATCTATAGATTTTTCAATTTATAAATACTTTATTTTATATATACTATAAATGAAAAGTATTTAATACCCAGCAACTCATATTCCTTTTCACCTTAAGTACATATTATTTTAATTATTTTAAAATTACATTGTTTTCAAAGAATAGTATATATGGAATTTTTTCATTGTACCCTAGGAAAGATAGATGAGCAAAACTTTTCAAAAACAATCAAGCAATCAGAATTAGAGTAAAGAAAATCTCGAAAATATTTAATTTCTGAATTAAAGCTCCAGATAGGAGTTTCTTTAAACAAATTCTTCCTTGTTTTATTATTCGCTGAGTCTTTATTATTATTGTATAATAATTTAGGAGCATATTATTACTAACTGTGATTTTTGTTATTTTCTTTGTTAAAGAAACAGTTACCCAATACAAACTCAGAAGAGTTCCCAGCATTGATTTGACATCATTATAGATTGGGAAACAAATAAAAGAATTCTTGATTTATTCCCAGAAAACAGTAAACCTTTCTCAACAATTCAAACCTATCAATGATGTAATTCTGTGCAGAATTTTTTCACTAAAATTTATCATCTGGAGGGAAAGCAGTAATGTTTATGAACCAACCCTATTGGCTACAGAAACATATTTTTCATTAGAAATCAATTTTCTCTTCTTTCAGTATCTGTGGTTATACATCAGTAAAACAAGTGTTAGCAAATTGGAGGCCACTCTGCAAAGCATGTTCTGTACCTCAGCATTACACCTTTTTCCTCACTGTTCAAGGATCTGCTGTCATGGGGAAGCAAACTTCTAGGATAACTTCAAAAAATGTGTTTGACACTTTTTAGATCTTTGGGGAAAATTATAAAGTATCTTTATGTGACTTTCTGGTAGAAATCTTTCATTATAACTAGAAATAATGACAGTCTTTTCTTCAACCTAATGATGTTACGTTTTATGAGATTTCAAGTCAATGGAATTATCTTTGATGCCAGATGTTACTTATGAAGCAATGAGTGATCTGTCTTAATCATAGATTAGTCATCTATGAAAGTATGATGTCTTTCCAATGATGTTCTCCATAATAAGAACTAAGAGAGAGAAATAAATGTAGTCCATGACAAATAGCCATTCTGGATCAGAAACTCCTCTCATTAATACTTGAAAGAAAAGGAAGAAAGAACCACAGCAGGAATGCATGTGTTGTAATACATCTAACTCTTACCCGTAGCAGAAAGTAGGTATACCACACCTTCCCCCACAGATGAATTCCTGAATGCTTCTGTGTAAATTAAGTAAAACCTTTACTTTTATAATTGTACACCAAATCAATAACTCATAGTAAAAGCTTTTTTGTCCTCTTCGAAGTCCCAAATTCTCTTACATTTATTAAATTTACTTTAAATACTTTTCCACCCAAAATATTGAAGGGGCAAAAAAGCAGCGGAAAGATAAACAGCCCCTTATTTAAGAGGAATTGGGATTTAAACCTATTTGTTCATCAATGATTTGGATTCATTAATATGTTTCTTCTACATACAAGAGGATCGCATTCCAAAGTGACTCACAAAAGCCTAATTGCCAAGTCACATATTCCCTTTTGCTATTTTTGGGGGGGGAGTGGGGGGCGGGGAGAATTGTAAAGAGTAACCATTTTATCCTCTACATTTCTAAAGCGTTTTTGTTTTATGACTTTTAGAGTACTTTTCCCATGGAGACTTATTGTTATCTGTCTACATGTCATCTCTCCTTCTACAATAAAATATCTTAAAATATTTTAGGTCAGGTAACAATTGAAAAATACTTTTTTGATTCAGAAAAATTGCTAATTAGTTACACAGAAGATGAACACAAAAAATCGCCTTAGAGAAGATCTTTTTGATTCTTAAACACATAATTAGCCTGTATATTAAGCAGTCAATTATTCAAGCTGCTGTTTCCCCAGAGGAAGTTAAAACAAGAGCTTGTGTGGCCTGGAAAAGTTTGCATCTTGCAAAATCTTGATTCAGATTAAGTTTGTAAGGGAAGAATGGGTAAATTTATATAGGTGTCAAGGAGACTTTAATGAAAAGAGGAATTACATCTCTAACCCTAACTTCCAATTTAATAGAGGTGCCAATGTATTGATATGGTCTCAGGCAGAACTACTGCAGGAAAAAGAAATGCAGAAAGAGACAAATGAAACACAACAGAAGCAAAGGGTGAGTCAGGACCAGTGATCCAGGCTCAGCACCCGCTAAGACAGAGCAAAGCGATTCCATCCTCCTGATAAAGTGGTCAATTTTTAAAAACAATATCTTGGTAAAAGAGATTTGAACCAGCAAGTTTTTCATCACAGAATGCACAAGATTGTGTTTATCTATGATGCTTAAGTTTCAATTATGTTAAAAGCAAAGGATCACTTGGCATTTCAAAGCAGCATTGACCTCTTTTGACTAAGTACCTTTTTTATTTAGAAAATTGAAAACAGGAAAGCTTCAAAAAGTATGTATTAGATCCTGCTAATTGTGGCAAAAGTATGCAGCTAAATAATCAGGAGCAGGGAAGAATAGAAAGGTGTAATAATATTTGGATCCCATACAGAAAACAGTATTATATTCAAACAATATTTTATTCAATAAATAGTTATTCTTATAATTGTATCATTAGTGCTTAATTTTGATATTTAAATAAACATCAAAATGTTTTGTTTTAAAAATTGTGTTTCTGCAGTGTAAATTGGGAAAAGGAGGATAAGCAAGGCATTTGTTTTGTGGAGATCCATATTGAGTACATTATGGAATTTTAAAGAGGCTTTATATGGTAGGAATAATGATTCATTTTGATATTGAATTACATATCAAGACTTACAGCTTTCCTTTTTATTAGTGTATTTGTAAAACTAGCACTATACTTTCTCTTAATTTGAACTGGGGACATTATAACTCCCATATAAAATAGTAACTGGAGATGATTTTCCTGAAAAAGTAACCAAAATTTGGGAGCTAACATTAAGGACTAGAAAAAATAAAACAGGTGAAAATCTATGTGTGTGTATAAGAGAGAAATGTTTGAAGTAAAATGAACTCAGCTTTTGCAAGTGAAAGATAGAGGACTTTGGCAGTGTGACAATGGATTCTTCCAGAATGAACGTACTAACTTCTCTGTACATAGGTATGATGACTGGTATTTTTATATGAACCATCCCCCTGTGAACATTCTGAGAAGCGAAATACAATGTTTTTAAATTTTTGTTTGAAGGTATTGAGGAGCTTCCATAGCAGAAGAATTTAAAGAGCAAAATCCCCCCAAAAAAGAAACATAGAAATAAGCCTGGTATTTAGCACTTTTTTCCCCTTTACTGGCCCATTTTCATTCTTCTAGGAAGAAACACCCAAGACTGGGTAATTGATAAAGAAAAACTTTAATGGACTCACAGTTCCACATGGCTGGGGAGGCCTCACAATCATCGTGGAAGGTGAAAGAGGAGCAAAGCCACATCTTACATGGTGGCAGGCAAGATCATGTGTGCAGGAGAACTGCCCTATATAAAACCATCAGATATCATGAGATTTATTGACTATCATGAGAACAGCATGGGAAAAACCCACCCCCATGATTCAATTACTTCCCACTGGGTCCTTTCCAACCCACATGGGATTATGGGAGCTACAATTCAAGATGAGATTTGGGTGGGGACGTGGCCAAACCATATCATTCTTCCCCTGGCCCCTCCCAAATCTCATGTCCTCACATATTAAAACACAATCATGCCCTTCCAACAGTCAGTCCCCCAAAGTCTTAACTCATTCCAGCATTAACTCAAAAGTCCAAGTCCAATGTCTCACCTGAGATAAGACAAGTCCCTTTCACCTGTGAGCCTGTAAAATCAAAAGCAAGTTACTTACTTCTTATATACAATGGGAGTACAGGCATTGAGTGAATATATCAGTTCCAAATGGGAGACATTGGCCAAAGCAAAGGGGCTACAGGCCCTAGGCAAGTCTAGAATCCAACAGGACAGTCAAACCTATAAGTTCCAAAATGATCTCCTTTGACTTCATGTCTCACATCCAGGGCATATTGACACAAGAGACAGACTCCCACAGCCTTGGGCAGCTCCACCCCTGTGGCTTTGCAGGGTACAGCTTCTCTCCTGGCTGCCTTCAGTGGCCAGTGTTGAGTGTCTGTGGCTTTTCCAGATGCACAGTGCAAGCTGTCAGTGTGTCTACCATTCTGGCATCTGGAGGATGGTGGCCCTCTTCTCACAGCTCCACTACGCAATGCCCCAGTGGGGACTCTGTGTGGGGTCTCCAACCCCACATTTCCCCTCTGTACTGAACTAGTAGAGGCTCTCCATGAGGGCTCTGCCCCTGCAGCAGACTTCTGCCTGGACATCCAGGCATTCCATACATCCCCTGAAATCTCGGTAAAGGTTCCCAAACCTCAGTTCTTGACTTCTGTGTATCCATAGGCCAAACACCATGTAGAAGCTGCCAATGTTTGGGGCTTGCAGTCTCTGAAGCAACAGCCTGAGGTGTACATTGGCCCATTTTAGCTATAGCATTTGCTGCTTTATGAGAAATTGTGTCTAGATCCAAGCTGCAGAGATACAGAAAGCAGTGTCTGAGAAGTCAAGCAGACTTGGAGTAATCTTATGGGAGGGTGCATAACATTGAAACTCAGGAACTATCAAGGAGGATCACTTGATAAACATGTCAAGCTTCCTGTTGGGATTCCTATATTACTATATTGCAGAAAGAAGAGCTAATCACATGTAGTCCTGTCTTTACAAAAACCGAATTAAGATTATCTGAATCTTCCCTAATAGTCTGCCAGAAGCAACAGGAAGGCCTCCCTGAGGAAGACAATTGCATTCAGAATGTCAAGTATCGCCCAAATTTATTTTACCAATGTTCAGCATTCAATCAAAAATTACCTATCATATCGGGCAATAAGAACAGAATACTAAAAAGTAAAGAAAAATAGATAGTAGATAAATGCCCACAAAAGGAATCTTATATTAAAATTATCAAATATGGAATTTAAAATTGTGTTATTAATATATCTAGGAAAATTAAATATAAGTTGGGTGAAGCAGCATAATTTTAGAATCTATATAAAAGAATAAAATGAAAATTATAAAACTAAAATTTCAATAACTGAAATTGGAGACAACAAATATATTTAATTCATATTAGCCATAGCTGAAATGAAGATTAGCAAACTTAGAGATTAGTTGAAAATATCTCCATTAATGTATAAAGAGAAAAAGATAGAATATACAAAAAGGACATAATAGAAATATGAGGTATGGCTTAAACGCTCTGCGCAATTAGAACACAAAGAGCTATATTTGAAAGATTAAACTAGATATTTTCAAAAAATTACAAAAGATACTAAGCTTTATATTAAATAATATTAAATCAATTTTCTTGATAATTAAAATATTTTACATTCTCAAGACAAAAGTATTTTTAATAATTTTATAATAACAGTAATAACATTAGTCTCTCTTCTGTGTACATTGCATATATTAGTTCACTTAATGCTCACAATAACTCTACAAGAGAGGTATTCTTAGTATTCTGATTTTAAGTTGGAAAACTTTTGCTCAGAGAATTTAGTATTCTGCAGTCCCAAATCTAATATGTGGCAAAATCAAGATTCAAACACTGGTATCTAGTTCTAGAGTCCAGCTCCTAACCACAATGCCTACTATAATATGAATTATTAATGAAACTCTTATATGAAAATGTTAAGGTCTTTCCCAAAAAATTTAAAATCTGAATTATGTATTTTTTATTATACTTTAAGTTCTAGGGTACATCTGTACAACGTGCAGGTTTGTTACATAGATATATATGTGCCATGTTGGTTTGCTACACCCATCAACTTGTCATTTATATTAGATATTTCTCCTAATGCTATCCCTCCCCCAACCCCTCTCCCCGTGACAGGCCCCAGTGTGTGATGTTCCCCACCCTGAGTCCAGGTGTTCTCATTGATCAATTCCCACCTATGAATGAGAACATGTGGTGTTTGGTTTTCTGTCCTTGCAATAGTTTGCTCAGAATGATGGTTTCCAGCTTCATCCATGTCCCTGCAAAGGACATGAACTCCTAATATTTTCAATTATAATTGGTTGCAGTAAATCTATATAGTTATCTGTATCTTCAAATAATATAGTGAAATGCTTTAAAAAATGAAATACAGAAAAAGTTAATTGCTTGATAAAACATTCCACACTGCAGGTGCCAAGAAGCACGTACACACATATACTGAGTGGTCAGCTTTGTCTTTGACACTGTTAGCTACCACAGATTCTTTTAAACAAAAATCTTTCTTAAGTTAGTTTGATTTTATCTACTTTTCTCAAAAGTGGAAATACATAGTCTTGAGAAATAACTTTGTCTTTTTTTTTTAGGCTTTTATTTTAGCTTCAAGGGTACTTGTGCAGGTTTGTTACACAGGTAAATTGAGTGTCACACACACACAGGGGTTTGGTGTACAGATTATTTTGTTGCCCAGGTTCAATAAGCATAGTACCTGATAGGTAGCTTTTTGGTCCTTATCCTCCTCCCACCCTCTGTCTTCCCAAAATTCCCAGAATCTGTTGTCCCCTTCTTTGTGTCCATGGGTACTCATTGTTTAGCTCCCACCTAAAAATGAGAATATGCAGTATTTGGTTTTCTATTCTTCAGGAAGATTGCTTAAGATAATGGCCTCCGGATCTACCCATGTTGTTACAAAAAAAATGATCTCATTCTTTGTTATAGCTACATAGTATTCCATGTTGTAGATGTACCACATTTTCTTTATCCTGTCTACCATTGGTGAGAATTTAGGTTGATTCCATGTCTTTGCTATTGTGAATAGTGCTGCAATGAACATATGAGTGCATGTATCTTTCTAGTAGAATGATTTGTATTCCTTTGCATGTATACCCAAAAATGGGATTGCTGGGTCAAATGGCAGTTCCGTTTTAAGTTCTTTGAGAAATTACGTAACTGCTTTCCACAGTGGCTGAACTAATTTACATTCCCACCAGCAGTGTATAAGTATCCCCTTTTCTCCATAGCCTTGCCAACATCTGTTGATTTTTTGCTTTCTAATAATGGAATTTCTGACTTACACAAGATGGTATCTCATTGTGGTTTTGATTTGTATTTCTCTAATAACTAGTGATGTTGAACTTTTTTATTATTATGCTTGTTGACTGCATGTCTGTCTTCTTTTGAAAAGTGTTCGTTCATGTACTTTGCCCACTTTTTAATGAGGTTGTTTTTTGCTTACTGATTTGTTTCAGTTTCTTACAGATTCTTCATATTAGACCTTTGTTGAATACATAGCTTGCAAAATTTTTCTCCCATTCTGTAGGCTGTTGCTTATTTTGTTGATAGTTTCCTTTGCTGTGCAGAAACTCTAGTTTAATTAGGTCCCATTTGTCAATTTTTTGTTTACATTGCAATCGCTTTTGACATCTTTGTCACAAAATCTTTGCCAGGGCTTATGCCCAGAATGGTATATCCTAGATTTCTTTGGGGGTTTTATAGTTTTAACTCTTATACTTAAGTTTTTCATTCACCTTGAATTGTTTTTTGTATATGATGTAAGAAAGGGGTCCAGTTTTAATCTTCTGCATATGGCTATCCAGTTAGCCCAGCACCATTTATTGAATAGGGAATCTTTCTCCATTGCTTATTTTTGTCAACTTTGTTGAAGATCAGATGATTGTAGGTGTGTGGCTTTATTTCTGGATCCTCTAACCTGTTCTTTCAGTCCATCTGTCTGTTTTTGTACCAGTAGCATGCTGTCTGGGTTACTGCGAAGTAGCACGATGCTTCCAGTTTTGTTGATTTTGCTTAGGGTTGCTTTGGCTATTTAGGTCTTTTTTAGGTTCCATATGAATTTTAGACTAATTTTTTTCTAACTCTGTGAAAACTGTCTTTGACAGTTTGATATTGATGGATTGAATCTGTAAATTCCATTGGGAAATATTGCCATTTTGACAATATTGATTCTTTCTTTCCATGAGCATGAAATATTTTTCCATTTTTGTGTCATCTCCTATTTATTTCAATAGTATTTTGTAATTCTTGTTTTAGAGATTGCTCACCTCCCTGGTTAGTTGTATTTCTAGGCATTTTATTTTTTATGGCTATGAATGGGATTGCATTCTTAATATAGCTCTTAGCTCAGACATTCTTATTGTATAGAAATGCCACTGATTTTTGTACATTGATATTGTATTCTGAAACTTTTCTGAAGTTGTTAATCTGATATAGGGACTTCAGTGTAGATACTACAGGGTTTTCTATGTATAATATCATATTATCTATAAACAGAGATTGTAGGATTTCCTCTTTTCTTATTTAGAAGCCTTTTATTTCTTTCTCTTGCCTGATTGCTCTGGCTAGGACTTCCAGTGCTATGTTGAATAGGAGTGGTGGGAATGGACATTCTTGTCTTGTCCAATTCTCAATGGAAATATTTCCAGCTTTTGCCCCTCAGTATGATGTTGGGTATGGGTTTGCCACAGATGGCTCTTATTATTTTGAGATATTTCCTTTAATACCTAATTTATTGAGAGCTTTTAACAAGAAGATATATTGAATTGTATCAAAAGCCTTTTCTGCCTGTATTGAGATGATCATATGGCTTTTACTTTTAGTTCTGTTTATGTGATGAATCACACTTATTGATTTGTGTATATTGAACTAACTTTACATCTCAGGGATAAAGCCTCCTTGATCTTGAAGAATTAGTTTATTGACGTGCTGCTGGATTCAGTTAATTACTGTTTTGGTGAGGATTTTCATGTCTATATTCATCAAGGACATTAACCTGAAACGTTCTTGGCTTTTTTTTTTTTTTTTTTTTTTTTTTATATCTGTGCTAGGTTTTGGTGTTAGGATGCTGGCCTCACAGAATGAGTTAAGGGACAGTACCTCCTCCTCCTCAGTGTTTTGGAATCATTTCAGTAGGAATGGTACCAGCTCTTTTTTATACATCTGGTAAAATTCAGCTGTAAATTTCTGTAGTACAGGGCTTTTATTGGTTGGTAGGCCTTTTATTACTGACTCAATTTCAGAGCTTGTTATTGTTCTGTACGTGGATTCAATTTCTTCCTAGTTCAATCTTGGGAGGTTGTATGTTTCCAGGAATTTATCCATTTCTTTTAGGTTTTCCAGTTTGTGTGTGAAGACGTGTTCATTCATAATAGTTTCTGAGGCTTTCTTGTATTTCTGTGGAATTAGGGTAATGTCTTGTCATTTCTGACTGTGTTAATTTAGACCTTGTCTCTTTTTTCTTTATTAGTCTAGCTATCTTTCAATCATATTTATTTATTCTAAAACCAAACCTCTTGTTTTGTGGATACTTTTATTGTTTTTCCCACCTCAGTTTCCTTCAGTTCAAATCGGATTGTAGTTATTTCTTGTTTTCTGCTAGTTTTGGTGTTGGTTTGCTTTTGTTTTTCTAGTTCATCTAGGCGTGATGTTAGATTATTAGATTATTAATCTGATATCTTTCTAACTGTTTAGCGGTGTAAACTTTCGTCTTAACATTGCTTTAGCTGTGTTCCAGCGATTCTGGCATATTTTATCTTTGTTTTCATTCATTTCAAAGAATTTCTTGATTCCTGCCTTAATTTCATTCTTTACCCACAGGTCACAAAGAAGCACATTGTTTAATTTCCATGTAATTGAATGGTTTTGAGTCATCCTCTTGGTATTGATTTCTGTTTTTATTGTACTGTGATCTAAGAGTGTGGCTAGTATAATTCTGGCTTTTTTGAATTTGCTTAGAATTCTATTTGGTTGATCATGTGGTCAATTTCAGATTATGTGCCATGTGCAGATGAGAAGAATGTATATTCTGTTGTTGGGAGGAGAGTTTTGTAGATGTCTGCAAGGTCCATTTGGTCAAGTGTTGAGTTCAGGTGCTGAGAATGTCTTTCTTGGTTTTCTGCTTCATGATGTATCTAATACTGTCAGTGGAGTGTTGAAGTCTCCCACTATTATCATGTAATTATATAAGTCTCACATAGATCTCTAAGAATTTGCTTTATGAATCTGGGTACCTCAGTGTTGGGTTCATATATATTTAGAATAGTTAAGTTTTCTGGTTGAATTGAACCCTTTACCATTATGAAATGCCCTTTGTCTTTGTTCTATGTTTGTTGGTTTAAAGTCTGTTTTGTTTGAAATTAGAATAGCGACCCCTGTTTTTTGTTTGTTTGTTTTCCATTTTCTTGGTAGATTTTTCTCTATCCCCTTACTTGGAGCTTCTGGGTGTTTCATGTGAGGTGGGTTTCTTGAAGACAGCCTACAATTGAGTCTTGCTTCTTTATCCAATTTGCCTTTTAAGGGGGATGTTACCTCATTTACACTCAAGGTTAATATCAATATGTGAGGATTTGAACTTGTCATCATATTGTCTGTTGGCTGTTACATAGACTTGATTGTATAGTTCCTTTATAGTGTCAGTGGACCTCGAACCTAAGTGTGTTTTTGTGGTGGTAGGTAATAATCTTTTGTTTCCATGTTTAGCACACCCTTAAGGACCTACTGTAATACCAGTCTGATGGTAAGGAGTTCCATTAACATTTGATTTTGTGTAAAGAATCTTATTTCTCCTTTGCCTATGAAGTTTAGTTTGGCTGGATGTGAAATTCTTGGTTGAAAATTATTTTCTTATAAATGCTGAATATAGGTCCCCAGTCTCCTGGTTTGTAAGGTTTCTGCTGAAAGGTCTGCTATTAGCCTGATGGTTCCCTTTGCACATGACCTGCTCCTAATTTCTAGCTGCTTTTTATGTTTTTTCTTTCACATTGAGCCTGGAGAATCTGATGACTATGTGTCTTAGGGATGGTCATCTTGTGTAGCATCTCAATGGGGTTCTCTGCATTTCCTGAATTTGCATGTTGGCCTCTCTTGGGAGGTTGGGGAAGTTTTCATGAACAATACCTTCCAATATGTTTTCCAAGTTGCTTTCTTTCTCTCTCTCTCTTTCAGAGATGCCAATGAGTCGTAGGTTTGGTCTCTATAATAATTTTATATTTATTGGAGGTTTTGTTCATTATTTGTCTTATTTTATCTTTATTTTTGTCTGATTCGGTTGATTCGAAGAACCTGTCTTCGACCTCTGGAATTCTTTCCTCAGGTTGGTCTATTTTGCTGTCAATACTAGCAACTGTATTATGAAATTCTTGTAGTGAGTTCTTCAGCTCTATCAGCTCAGCGTAGTTCTTCCTTAAAATGCGTATTCTGTTTTACATTTCTTATATTGTTTTACTAGATTCCTTAGACTCCTTGGATTGGATTTCAATTTTCTCCTGACTCTCAGTGATCTTCATTTCTATCCAGATTCTGAAGTATATGTCTGTCATTTTAGCCATTTCAGTGTTGTTAATAACCATTGCTGGTTAACTAGTGTGGTTATTTGGAGGTAAGAAGGCACTGTGGCTCTTTGAGTTGCCAGAGTTCTTGTACTGGTGCTGTTTTAGTTGTGTGGGCTGATTGTCCTTTAATATTTGAAGTTGCTGTCTTTTGGATGGGTTTTGGATTTGTGTTTTGCTTTTATCTTTGATGCCCTTGAGGGTTTAATTGTGATGTAAGGTGGATTCAATCAACTGGCTTCATCTTGGAAGATTTTGGGGGGTGGGGGTAAGAGAGCTCCTCACTTCTAAACTGTGTGCTCTAGTCCTGAGGGGCTGGTACTGGGTTCCTGGCTTTATTCTTTGGCCCCTTGAAGTTAGACACCTGCAGGGCTGGGTGGAGGGTAAAATGTTTCTGGTACCCTGGCAACAACCCTCTAATGTGGGGTACCAGCCACAGTCCTTCAGGATGACGGCAGCAGGACTCACACCTGCACACACATCAATAAGAGTGATGGTGCAGTGGAGTGTCCACATGTTGGCAGGGCCAGGGCACCAGTGGGGGCAGTATGCTGGCCTTCATGCATTGTCAGAAAAGAAGCAGCAGTGTCAATGTGTGCACACTTGTGCCAGCAGCAGTGGGGCAACATGGTGCATGTGCACATGACAGGAGATGAGGGGAGAGGAGGTCTGCTTATGCACATGTGCCAACAAAGTGGTTCATAGGGAAGTGCTGGACTCATGGAAAAGTGCATGATGACAAAGCGATCGAGTGAGGTTCAGTCAAGGGAGGCTGTAAGTGGGTGGCTGCACATCGGTGGGGGGCAGTCTGCTGGAACTCTACAATGGTTAGGCATGGTCTGCTAGGTGTGGTCTTCCAGTGAAGGAACTATAATGATGGATCCCAGGAAGCACCCTGCTTGGGCAACCAAGGCTGAGGGCTGAGATGCAAGTTGGGGTGAGAAGGCTGGGGCCCTAGGAGAGGCCAGCAGACAGGCGGATGCTCAGATAAGACTGCTCCCATCCCATAGGCAAGACTACCCTTCTCTGTCCAGGTCTGGCAGTTACCAAAGGCCAAAGGCACCTAGAAGAGCTTGGCAAGCTTTGGCAAATAGGCATTCCTGGGCATGCTCCACTGCAGCCCTTCCCATGCCAAACCTTCTGCGCTCCTCACAAGCTACAGTCCTGACCCTGCTCCCTCTCCAAACTTCCCTCCCTGCCATCCCAAGTGTCGTGGAGTTTGTGGGGTCTCTTGCAGCTAGGATTCTGGAGGTCCCTGGTGACAGCAGGCCACTCCTGGCCAGTTTAACTCATCAGTTCCCTGGGAGCCACCGGGGGAGGGGGACAGGGACAAGTCCTGGTGCTCAGCAGCCCCATAGCCCCATGCATGGTCCCAACTTCCAACCCCTTCATCCCAAGGTCTCTGTCCTTCCTCTGTCCACTCTCAATGCCCTCTTTCTGAAGATCTGCTTAGAGTGTGCCAGTTTTCTCCATGGCCTGGTCTCTTGGTGGGAGATTTTTCTTCCTGGCTACTGCTAGTCAGCCATCTTGGCTCCAAATCCTAGAAGAAGAATTTTAAAGAAATCGCTTTAAATCTTTGGATCATTTTTTCCTTACCATTAATTGAAGATTATGTAACAGCTAACAGCAAATAAAAAAAAAAATCAAATAATAATAGTCTTCAATTATCAAGGAGTTACAACATGTTACAACATGCCAATCAATTTATAATCATTATTTTGTTTAATGCATAAACATATTCACACCAGAAATCAGCTAAGGGAACCATGATCACTGGCTAAAAAGAATGAGTTGTCTGGCTGGTGGTATATCTACTAGATAGATCTAGAATCAGGCTAACGTATCCCAACATCAAGTGAGTTAAAGTAACAGGACTTAATTAAATATAATCTCTATTCACACAGAAAATAATTTAATAATTTAGTTCTATTCCAAAGCACCAAAATATAAAATTCAATAATAACAGTTAAACTCTACTGAGTATTTAAGCATAACACTAGAAACTCTATTAAAGCACTTCACATATTTCCTATCATTTAATCCTTACAACAGCTATGTAGGGTGGGTGTTTTCATCTGTGTTTTACAGCTTCAAAAGCTGAAGTTCAGAAATATTAAGCAGTTTCTCTAATAACTATAGATATAGACACAACCAGATTTATTAACATAGATGTAATCTTTTTCTAATGTAGAAGATTAGTTTATATTAGAGCTCAACTTAGCTCCTATAACACAGATAAACAAATAAAATTGATTAACAAGATCAAATTTTATTTCTCAGTCACATATAATTTAAGGCTAGAAGGAGGCCTCTACCCTCCTCAGCACACCATTTGATCTCTAGGTCCATGAAATCTGTTCTTATTCTCAACATTTCCCAGACAAAGAGAAGGGAGTGCCTTCTTTTAAGGCACAATCCAGAATTTGCACACACATATCCATGACATATAATGTGGAAGAGCAATTACTAAAACATGATGAGCATATTTCATTTTTCAGTAGACAAGACCATGCATATGCAAGCAAGCTTTTTGCTTGTGCAGTGGAAGGGAGAAGTGCATGATGTCTTTTTGTGCAGTTTATTATTGAAAAATGTGCTATGGGGGTAATATTTTTCTTTTGTAGTGTACACTAGAAAACATGTACTGAAATTAATCTTAACAGAACAGCACTTCTGTGTCTAACAAGGAAAAACACCACTCTACAATGAAAACAATTAAATAAAACAAATAAAAACAGGTTTTACCTGCATGTCAATCCTGCACATTGTTGTATGTAGAGTTCAGTTGGTAGTCAATAATATACATCTATATTATTGATTCGGTATTGAAGAACATGGTGAAATCTTTCATTGCAATCACATTTCATCTAGTGAATATATACATCTTTCAGCATGTTGGTGAAAAAACTGGCAATAAGTGGGTGACTAGTTTTCCACAGTGAAGTATGCTGTAAGTAAAAGGAGAAGGTGAAATTAAAATAGGGAGTGAGATGAAAGACATTCCTTTATGACACCAGTGTTACCAGAAAAGACCATTTGAATGAATACATGCAGCTTGTTTTAGTGGAACATTTCAGGAATACATTTAGTATCTTGCAGAGCCTAAAGCTATCATTTCAGCATCAAAATAGTCTAATTTTTATCATTGAAGACAAAAGTATATCAAAAGTATTACTATGAGATTACTGA
This sequence comes from Rhinopithecus roxellana, assembly GCF_007565055.1. Taxonomy (NCBI): domain Eukaryota; kingdom Metazoa; phylum Chordata; class Mammalia; order Primates; family Cercopithecidae; genus Rhinopithecus; species Rhinopithecus roxellana. The sequence goes on along the minus strand of NC_044549.1, from coordinate 15,085,552 downwards.
GAGTTTTCCCTAGCATTTGAATGTTTTCTCATTTTTTGGAGGAAAAATAGGTTTAAAAATATATATCATCAGACAGATTTACAAACAACATGAAAATGCTGCAATAGAGCAGAATTCAGAGTTGAAAGTAAAAAGTGAATCAGGAATTAATGAATCTGGAGTCTGGAACAAACTGCCTCATTGACTTAGAAGGAGGTTTGATTTAAATACCCAGAATGAGATACAATTAAAGCCATTTACAAAGTATTATTGTGACAAGATTTTCTGCTTTAGTTAAAAACAGAATTAAAAACTTGGCTGTGGAAGATCAAGGCAAGAGGATCACTTGAGACCAGGGGTTCCAGGCCAGCCTGGCAAACATTGTGAGACCTCATCTCTCCAAAAAAAAAAAAAAAAAAAAAAAAAAAAAAAACAACAACAACAAAAAAAAACTTTTTTTTTTTGAGAGGGAGTCTCACTCTATTGCCCAGGCTGGAGTGCAGTGGCATGATCTCGGCTCACTGCAAGCTCTGCCTCCTGGATTCACACCATTCTCCTGCTTCAGCTTCCCAAGTAGCTGGGACTACAGGTGTGCGCCACCACACCTGGCTAATTTTTTTCTTTTTGTATTTTTAGTAGAGACAGGGTTTCACCATGTTAGCCAGGATGGTCTCAATCTCCTGACCTCATGATCCACCCGCCTCAGTCTCATTAGCTGTGCATAGTGGCATGTGCCTATAGTCCTAGCTACTCGGCAGGCCGAGGCAGAAGGATACCTTAAGCCCAGGTGTTTGAGGCTGCAGTGAGCTGTTATTGTACCATTGCACATGCCTGCCTGGTCAAAATAAGACCAAGACCTTGTCTCAAAAAAAGAAAAAAAAAAAAAAAAAGAAAAAGACAGAAAAAGGAAAAGAAAAACTTTGGCTGGATGAGGATTGTAATTTATGACTCAAGGTAATGCTTATCAAGTTAATATTGATACATTGGTTACAAATGACATTCTCCTCCTCACAAATAAGGAGTTGGTATAATTGCCAATTTAAAATATTATTACAAACATTTTAAAACATAAATAATTTAAAATTGATGGTTTACATGTATGCTGAATGTTGTTAAGAGTTTCACAGGTTCTAAAAGTTGACGAAAACTATTCTATATTTTATAGCTATTATTCCCAGGACACTGTTTGGAGAAGATTTACAGGATGAAGGAAACTTCTCTTAATATTTAGCATTCACCTCAACATCTAAACAAGCAGAAACTATGGAAGTGCAAAAAAGTGAAAACTTATACAATGAATTTCAGAGCAGTGCAAATTTGAATGTATTCCTGAATTGTCAACTCAATTGACAGATCCATCCATTTTAATCAAAGTATATTTTAATAGTACATTACTACAATATCAGTTTCTGAATTTGAGATTCCTCATTATATGAACTACCTTGTTTTCTCTATTGACATTTACACTATTTTTATTGATCCTTTTATTGATTCTCTAACCTGTTGTGTATCTTGTCAACAGTGAATTAAGAAAGAGAATAATCATTTAACTGTGTCCTTTTTAATATGTATGTTTTCCTTTATTATCATACCCAGAACCATATCATAGAGATAATTAAGCTAGTTTAGCAGAATTCATTTTGTATAAAACTAGGATATAGTCAACTGTTTTTGAGAAAAGTTTACTATTTTTTCATTTATGTGATAAAGCTGGTGATATTTTTTCATTTTCTTATTCATAGTATGTTTTAGGACTTTCTGGACCCACTTAACAATCAGAAAAATAGCAAAAGAAGCAGCATCCTCTTTGACTTCCTCTACCGGATGTCCCCTATTTTAAAAACAGGCATGTAGCAGAAATTCAAGGCTGCAAAACAAGATGAATCGAGCAGAAGAAGATCATTAGAAAGAACAATGTGGCACTCATCATTTTGTGCTGTCACAACACCATCTGTGTTGCACCAGACCAGAGTAACTTTGACATGACAAATAAACCTCTTAGGGGAAATGGGGATTCTATTAATTGTTCCGCTGTCTGGCCAAACACTAGTGATATACTCTCCCCTAATGCAGCTCCATATACAATTGTTATTGTTGAATTAACAGTAGCAATGAGTTATGATTTTTAAAACAACATTTATTTCCCCTGGATGAAAAATAAGACTTAAAGTATCATAGTCTCACCAGGGTGGTATAAATATATCTATGCAGTCTCATAATTATATTTACACCTCACCTGGGGGACTGACTCCAAAAATAAATATTGTTTTCTTCCCCTTGCTAATAAATATTTTTCAATAAAACTACATCATGTGTCCTCATGGCAGTCATTTTCCTCCACTGCAAAAAATGGTGAGGGTATTGGTTCACATAACTTTTGATCTGCCAACACTGATCTTTCCCTGAGCATTACTATTATTAACAACAATAATGGCAGCTAACATTTATTGCAGGTTTATACATTCCGGCTGCCATGTTAACTACCTATGTGTATTATCTCATTTAAGCCTCACAACAGTCCTATGAGACTGTTCTTTAGCCAAATTTCTAGATCAGGAGTTAGCAAATGTTTTGGGGAAAGAGCCAAATAACAAATACTCTAGGCTTTGCTAACCTAACAGTCAGTCAGCCAGAGCTACTCAGCTGCCATTGTGGCTCAAAAGCTGCATACGCAATCCATAACCAAGTAAGTGTGATTGTATTACAATAAAAATTTTTAAAAAGATAGTATACTAGATTTTGTCTGTGGATCATTGTTTGCTACTGCTGTTCTAGATGATGTAACTGGTGTTTAGTAAGGTTAAATGACTTGTCCAAGTCACTAACTAGTGAGGCCAAAATTTGAAAACAGACTAACTACAGATATGAGCTGCTAACCACTATATTATACCTCCTTTAGTATTCTTTAATATTTTACAACAGAAAGATTGAAAAAATGTAAAAATTTTAATGTCTTAAAAGCCAGTGCTGGAATTTCTCTTAGAGAGGAAATGTATTTGTTGTAATGACATCTTGCTAATTCACCTGGGGAATGTTGAGAATGTAAAAGCAGTTGTCAGCAGGCCTCAGGATAAAAGAAAAGAAATGAACAGAAATTTTGAGGTGCAGAAAGACAGAGTAGAGAGAAGAGAAAATAGCTGAATGTGTGATGGGTGATTATAGCCTGAATTATAGAAAAAAGTCAACAGATACAAATGATTTTTTTAATAAAAGGAGATGATTGGGAATTTCTAACATTGTGTTGCTTAGGCTACAAGTAATAAAAAGCTTACAAAATATAGAAAGATGCTTTCACACATAACCTAAATCAAAAAGTAGGATAAGCTCCAAGTGAGATAGTCACATCCAGCTGTGCCCCTCTGCTGTTGCCTCAGCTCTCCCCTTCTCTGTGTTGATTAGACTTTCTCCACAGCAGTAAGATGGCTGCCAGAAGCTACTGAAGCAACAGACTGCTTGTTCATGTACAGTGAAGAAGAGAAGAAAAATATCCTGTCTCCTAACAATGGGGAATATTTCTGCTTATTAATAATTAATTCCCCCAAATCCCAAGTGCTTGGAGTTTAATTATGAATTCCTAAAGCATTTTCTGGAAAGGAGGGTGGATTTCCCAGTGCTGACCTCCTAAACTACACAGGCCCTGTAACTACAAAAGTGGCCATTTCATTTGAGTCATATGGGCTGTGGGAAGATGCATGGCTATCTGAACAAAAATGGGATGCTTTTGGGAATACAGAGAAGAGATAAATATAGATAAGCAAAATGCATATCTCTAATTCATATGATGAAATCTTTACATAGCTCTGGAACAAGACTGACTTTTAAAAAATAAGAGAACAACAAACTGGGTTTGCCATTAACATGGAGCTTACCTGTTTCAGAAACTATCACATCAAACATCACATAAAACACGAATGTTTTACTTTATGCCAGGCAATGTGACAGATCCAGGGTCAAAATAAAAATTTCTAGTCTTGCAGGAGATAGCACATAGACATTTTGAAACAATCTAGTAGTAGATTAATAGTGACGTACCTGGGATGCTGTGGATGTACTCAAGACTGAAGGACTCAGAGAAGTCTTCTAGAAGAAATGTCTTTGCTTTCTTTTATTATTTTTATGAACAGAAATTAAGGCTCTATGACATATAATCACAATATGTATACAAATATACTCAACAACAAAATATTTTCCTTACAAAAATATAGATATGACTAAGTACATCTCACAATATCACAATATTCCTTGAAAGGCATTATGTTAGGTACCAGTGAAATCTAGAAGCAATATGTTTGTAAATTCTATGTAAATATACAGATACATATATATCAACTTTAACATTTAACACTCTAGAGAGCATGTCTATTCACATTCATTGACATTCCTTTACAAATTCAGCAATCAAGCTTAGATATTAGACGTGAAACTATATGGTGAACATAGAAATAGAATTTTGATTTGTGCCAAAAAAACGTATTTTTTAAATTGCTGCAGTATTCCTTAAATGGGTAATTTACTTTGAAATGGGAACATATTTTATCTACAGGGTATTCATTTTCTTAATAACTGAATCTGGCATAACTTGCTAACAAGACAGCTTGCACTTGCACTTAAGAGAAAGCACTCGTGGTTATAGGTAGTTGAACATTTTAGAAGGAAAATCACTTAACCTACTCAAATTTAGAGCTTTAGAAGGAATACATTAATGTGTAAAGGAAAGAAGACCCAAAGCATAAATGCTTTTAAATTATCTTTTCCCTAGATGAAAATTACAGTACCATGACTTTCAAGCAGACATTAAAAATTCAACAACATGGTTTTGTTCTTGGAATTATTTTAGGATGAGGTTTATCAAGTACAGCACTATTGATATTTCAGACTGGAAATAATTCTTTGTTTTAGGCTGTATGATGCATTATAGAATATTTAACAGCATCCCTACCTTCTACCCACTAGATGCCAGTAGCACTTCCTAGTCATGACAATAAATAAAAGTCTCCAAACATTGCCAAACATGCCCTGTGGGGCAAAATTTCTCCTGGTTGAGAACTACTTTCTTAAAGAATAATTTTAATATTAATCAACCACATAATAATATTATATAACAATTAAATTTCTACCTATTATTAGTTTTTAATATATAAATAATCATTTGTGAAAATAATGAGCAAGTTGCTTCTGAAGTAAAATTATGAAATGGCTTCAAAATCTGTAGAAATTACTGCAATAGCTGAAGGGTTATAAGAATCATAAGGTCAATAGAGATAAAAATCATTTCACAATGATTTCAAAATTGATCATAACATATAAAGATATCACTCCTGGTTTTCGACTTACGATCCACACTAAAAAAAAATGAAAGGAAAGGTTTGAATCATCCAAGAAATGTGGAAAATAAGTAGTGAAAGAAACACAGTTTCAACCAAGAAAAACAAGGCAAAGTTTAGGATTCAGGTACAATTCAAAAGTGGAAGTTATTGGAGGATTCAAAAGCAAAGGTTAAAGAACAGTGATTCTTAGGAATTCAAAGACTAAGTGATTGCCAGAGCCATTCTCTTTCTACCCATTTTTTAGTCATCTTGAGGACCCAGATAATATAGAAAAGACAGAAACCATTCTGGCTTTAAGAATCCTAGGACATTTTTTAAAACCATCTTATAAGGAAATATTATTAGATTGTATCTTATCTCTTCTTCAGCATTAATGTGGTATGTTCAAATATTTTTCACATACAAATCAATGCATACATACTTCTATACTTATTAACGTATCATCTCTTTCAATCTGGATCTGGCTCCCCAATAAAATGTCTAAGATGCTGTCTGCCACATATAGGCACAAATTGATTTTTTAAATAAATAATTGAGTATTGGATAAATGGTTTCTGTTTCTTCTATCACTATAACAACCAACATTCCATAAGAACAGCTTTCATCAAGAAAGTCCTTCTTTTAGAGATCTCTATCTTTTTTGACATTCCATGACGTTTAATACTCCCCAAAATTGATCCAGATTCCAAAACCTTCAACTTTTCATGACTTAGTATCCTCAATCTCACTTTTACTGCCCTGACATTCACAAAAAAAATACAGCGTATGTTAGATAAGAAAAAATAGTCTTATCTGGAGAGGCCAAAATCAATACAGTAGAGAGAAAAATACAAGATATGACATATAGTATTGTAAAGCACTTACCTGGAAAATAAAAGAGTGGTTATACATTTATTCAAAATAATCCAGCTTTGAGGAACTAAGTCTCCATACAATCTTCTGGCTTGCTTACAGAGAAAGCCCAAAACAGGTTTTATATTTTAAGTACTAGACAACAATGAAATTCTTTAAAATCCTCTTCATATTTTAGAACTCAACATGCTTAAATGTTAAGATTCTCTGGCATTAGGTCTCTAAGCAAAATAATAATTACTATTTAGAACCTATGGCTCTCACAGATCCTGAGGTTAAGTTACAGCAGGAAGTCAAAACCAAATATGCCATAAAGAGGCAGAAATATATATTCATTTTCATGTTCCTATATGACATAAAGAGAGATCAGTAGTTTTCAATCCTGCCTCCATATTATAATCACCTGTAGAGCTTAATAAAGTACTACTGTCCAGATGCTATTCCTAGAAATATAGATTTAATTTTTCTGCATTGGGGTCAGAGCCTCAATAGTTTATAAAAGCCCACAAGTATTAGATTGCTAGTTTTTGGCAAAAACCACAATTACTTTTGCACCAACCTAATAATTCCAATATGTAAACACTGAGATACAGGCATAATTGAAAGTTAAGCTTTGAGGGCGGGCGCAATGGTTAGCACTTTGGGAGGCTGAGGCAGGTGAATTGTTTGAACCCAGGAGTTCAAGACTAGACTGGACAATGTGGAAAAATCCCATCTCTAAAAAAAAAAAAAAAAAAAAAAAATTAGCCAGGAGTGGTGCTGTGTGCCTACAGTCTCAGCTACTCAGGAGTCTAATGTGGGAGGATCACCTGAGTCCAGGGACATTGAGGTTGCTGTGAACCACAAAAAAAAAAAAAAAAAACACCTACGCAATGAGGGAGAAATAGAAGCAGAGAAGTTGGATACTCATTAAAGCCATCACCTGGTATGTTTAGTATTTGTTAGTGTAGTTAATTAGGTATGTCTTATTCAGAAAATACAAGGCAACCTCTGCCAGTATACATCAGTGTTTGACAGTACAAACTCCTGGATTCAAATTTTCCTTGCTGCATTTCAACACGAATTAAAATATTTTTTCTTTCTTCTCACTAAAACCTTTGTTAGCATTGTCAAAATTTTGACACATTCTCCAATATTAAAAGATATAACATCTTATTGTCTGAAGTAACATGGTCCTTTCAGTGATAAGATTCTCCACCTCCGAAGTTAGTGACACTAGAAAAAAGTAGAGAAGAATCTAGCCAATCCCATTATAAATCAGTAGTCTAGGTATTCATATGACTACAAAGTGATGATGACGTGAAATTATCAATAGATTTCTCATGATAACTGACAACTTATAAGGAAATAATTGTCTTCTGTGTGACTTCAGTCAAATCTGTACATCTGAAAAATACATAGTTTTTGATCCCAAGAACAACACTGATTAAGTGAATATCTAACAAAGTGGGATTTCATCAAAGCAACTGCATAAAATTGAGATGGGGCTATATCAATGGTAGGTATTTTTAATAGCAATAGTCAATTGAGGCTTCATATAAAGTACACCTACATGAAATGTACAGATAACATATCAGTTTACACATGTATGAGAAATGCAATAAATCTCTAAATGTGCAATAAAATGAGAGGAAACTGCTTTTTTAAAAAATTAATTTAAAAGCATTGTGCTCAAGGACAAAGAAATTGAGGCACAACAGCAGTAGCATTTTGGGAATTGGAAAACAATTTGACGGACCCGAAAGCTAAATCTACAATGGGTAGTGGGGTCGAGTTTTAGGAATTGAAGGCACTGGTTATCTTTGATAGCAGAGCTACTGAAAGAGATAAAAACAGGTTATTGCCCCTCCTCAACCCCAGTAAAGGGCAGAAGTTTTACCCCATCCTAATGTGATTAATCCAGGAGAGCCTCCCTCCAAGATTTTCTTGATAGAACGACCAGAGAAAAACCACCCTTTCTTCAAGTTGAGAAATTCAAAAGCTGTAACCTAGGAAATGTTAGGAATTGTGCATACTGCCACATAAAGAAATCTAAGAAAATGAATCCACTAACCAATAAAGAAGCCATAGTAAGAATTGGAAACAGACAATCTTGCTAATACAGACTTTAAGTTTTAGGAAATCAGTAAGTGACTGTTTTTGCTCCATGTTGACCTCAGAGTTTGGCACATGCTACAGCAGGTTCTAAATAGAAGTTTGTTAAATGAATACATCAAGTTTCTGATTTCAGTTGTTAAGATCCTAGAAGATTCCCTGCTTCCTATAGCTATCCCAGCAGTCATCTCTTAACACATATATACACATATATATATGCTTTTTATATTTTCATATATATTTATACTTTTATATATATGACATATATATCTTTGTGCTGACATTAGTTTAAATTTTGTCTTCATTTAAACTAATGTCAATTAGTTTTAATTGACATTTAGAAATCATTCAATAAATACAAAAACAATACCAAAAAAGGAAGGAAAAAAGTTACAAGCCCTAAAATGTAGAAGTAGCTTGTTCAAGTTGGACTAGGGGACAGTGACGATCCTTCCATCCAATGCTGGAAATATAATTGTTCTAAGTCAGGGAAGCAGTTTATTAAGCAAATGATAGTCTTTAATATGTGTCTGCCTAAATTCAATCTTCAATGGGAGAAAAATATTGGAGTATTGGAATGTTGCCTTTGTTTCCCAGGATTCAGTAAGTTCCTATAGGAGAGATACAACCTTTAATCTAAGTTTGTCCATCTGAAAAGAGAAAGGCCATTACAAGCCTAAATGCTTTTTAAAAGATGCATTTTCTACCTGTGGCCATTAAGCTGTGACTTCTAAACTCTATAATTAATGCATACTAGAGAATTTCAAAAGTTCTCTACCTTACATCAAAATTTGTGTTTGCAAAGGTTAGGAAGGGAGAAAAACTGCACTAGCTAAGACTGGAACCCAGAAAGAACCAATATAATGGGGTAGTGTCTTCTATCAGGCTGCTTTTGAACTTTCCTTTTGTTGTTTTGAACTCCCTATCTGGCAAAGGTGTTAACTTTTCTCTAAAAGCATCAGAAAAGAAAATGTAGACTCTAGGCTTTGAGCATTTAAGAAGCTCTGCCTTACCACTCTGGCCTAATGCTTTATTCTGTTTGGGCAGTGGCTTAAACCAAAGGCACTTTGCTGAGACCTGACACATTGAGAGGGTGTGGGACCTGTTACTAAGAAACAGAAAGTGCAAAGGAGAGATCCATATACAAAGATCTCAAATTCACAATTCTTAATTTTATTTATTGCTGAAGAATTCTCATCAAATGAAACTTACAGGCAAGTATACATAGAGCTTAAGAAAGCGAGAGGAAGAAAAAAAAGGAGAGATATACAAGGAAGAGGAGGAGAAGAGAAAATAAGGAAGGAAGGAAGGAAGGAAGGAAGGAAGGAAGGAAGGAAGGAAGGAAGGAAGGAAGATTGATTCTGAGAATCCTTAATAAGGAAGGAAGGAAGGAAGGAAGGAAGGAAGGAAGGAAGGAAGGAAGGAACGAAGGAACGAAGGAAGGAAGGAAGGAAGGTTGATTCTGAGAATCCTTAATAAGGAAGGAAGGAAGGAAGGAAGGAAGGAAGGAAGGAAGGAAGGAGGGAGGGAGGGAGGGAGGGAGGGAGGGAGGGAGGGAAGGAAGGAAGGAAGGAAGGAAGGAAGGAAGGAAGGAAGGAAGGAAGGAAGGAAGGAAGGAGGGAAGGAAGGAAGGAGGGAGGGAGAGGAAGGAGTGGTAAGGAATGTAAAGTAAGAGAGGAAGGAAGAAGGGAATGAAAAGGAAGGAAAGAAGAAGGAAGGAAGGATTCTGAAGGAAGGAAGGAAGGAAGGAAGGAAGGAAGGAAGGAAGAGAAGGGAGAAAGAGGGAGGAAAGATGTACTATAAAAGAAACCCCAGGCTTGGTAAACAATGTTGCTTTATTATTTAACTGCAGAGGCAATCTGCATGGTTGTCACAGAATTTTCCTCCAGAGATAGACCATCCCACAGCTGGTCAAGTCTCATAAATACCCCTGCAGATATGTCTATAAAGAACCTTGGGAAATTGAATTTTTTCAGAATTCCATTTGGGTATAACCAGGACAACAAAATTTCTGACCAAATAAATCATACCACTTTCAGGAAAGTGAGTAAATATGTGGATACTCATCAGTGTCCCAGCCTAGTTTGATAATAATGAAAGCTAACATTAATGGAATATGCACTCATTGTATGCAGGCATTGTACTATGGGCTCATTGAATCCTCAAAACAACTCATGAGATAGTTCCTATCACTATGTTGGTTTGAAGAAAAGAAAACATGCTTACAAAAGTTAAGTGCATTGCTCACAGTTAGAAAATTCATAAGGGTAAGACTCCAAACCCAAAGAATTTGACTCCAGGACCAGCCACTGTAACAGCTCCACTCTAATAATTATGTAGTGGTTTTGGACTCTTCACAGCTCCATAATTCTTCACATTTTCTCCTTATTTCAGTGGTTCTTGGTTGTGGGAGATTTTGCCCCTCAGAAGGTATTTGGCAATGTTTGGAGACATTGTTTATGTCACGAGGTTGGTGGAAGGGTGCTACCGACATTCAATGGATAAAGGCAAGGGATGCTACAAAACATCCTAAAATACACAGGAAAATCCCCAAGAAGAAATAATTAATCAACCCAAAACATCAATAGGGTCACTGTGAGAAGTCCCTGCCTTGCCTGGAAAAAAATTTTGGCTCTTCATTGTACATTGTGAGTATTGGGTGGTCAAAACTACCACTCTATACATGAGTTAGCTAACCACATCTAAACTTGGGTGAGAAAATACTGCACTGCCCAGACATTCTGGATGTAAAGTTGGATTGTCTTTTTCGCTTGTTGCCTATATGGGAAATGGAAGAAGGGTCTGTGATTACACATAAAGCAATTGAATATAACACAGGAGTCCTTTTGAAATTATACATGTGGAGAGTGGTGTCAGAAAAATGGTGGAATAGGAGTACTATGGCTTCACTGCCCTCAAACCAGCAACTACTTACAGACAAATGATACCTTTGTGAATATCTCAGAATTAGGGAGGGAGGCTGAGACACACTGCCTTGAACTGCAGAAATTTGAGAAAAGCCATGCTCAAAGAGTAAAATAAATAGTTGTCTTTCACCATGCTATCCCTCCTTCAAGCCAGCACAGTGCCACACAGATAATTCCCCTGGACCTCCAGTTTTTACAGTGGGAGAAGTAAGTTGAAAGTAGACATTCAGCTTCCCCACAATTGTGTGGCCCCTTACAGGAAGAACTGATACACCACAGTAACAAAATAAAGGATCAAAATTATATCATCATCTCAGTAAATGCAGCAAAAACATTTGACAGAATTCCACACCCTTTCATGATAAAAATTCTCAACAGATTAGGTATAGAGGGAATGAGCCTCAACACGACAAAGGCCATCGTTACAAATTCATAACTAATTTCATTCTCAATAGTGAAAAGCTGAACATTTTTCCATCAGGGACAAAACAAGAATGCTTTCTCTCCACTTCTTTTCACCATACTACTAGAAGTCCTGGCAGGAAAAATTAGGCGAGAGAGAAACAAAATGCATCCTAATAAGAAAGTAAGAAGTAAAATTGTCTCTCTTTGCTGATGACAAGATCTTATATGTAGAAAACCCTAAAGTCTTCACTAAAAATGAGAAAAAATGCTTTTAGAATGGATAAATGGATTAAGTTGCAGGATATGAAAGTGACATGCAAAAATCAATAATGTTTCTATATACTAATAATGAACTACCCAAAAACAAAATTAATAAAACAATTTCATTTATAATGGCAACAAAAAATTAAATGCTTAGTTGTAAATTTAATTAAGAAGATAAAAGACCTATATATTGAAAACTATAAAACACTGATGAAAGAAGTTAAACAAAACACAAATAAATGGAAAGATAGTCCATGTTCATGGAGTGGGAGATTTAGTATCATGAAAATATTCATGCTTCTCAAAATGATCTACAGATTCAATGTCCTAATGTGATTTTTCAGAGAAATATAATAAAGTAATCAAATTGTATGGAACCACAAAAATTCTGAATAGTCATAAAAATATTTACCAAAAAGAACAAAGCTGAAGACATCTCTCTTCCTGTTTCAAAACATATTATAAAAGAGTATGCATGGTACTGGCATAAAAACATACCCACATGACCAATGGAACAGTATAAAAGGCCCAGGAATAAATTCATGCATTAATAGACTACTGATTTCTGACAAAGATGCCAAGATCATGCAATGGGAAAAGAATAGTCTGTTCAACAAATGCCATTGGGAAGACTGGATATACACCTGCAAAAGGAAGAAATTGAATTCTTATCTCACACCATATATAAAAATCACTTCAACATGGATTAAAATGTAAACATTAAAATGAACCTGAAAGTATAAAATAAGATATAGGAGAAAAACTCTAAAACATTGGTCTGGGCAATGACTTTTTGGAAAAGACTCCAAAGGTACAGGTAACAAAAGCAAAAAGAGACAAATGAGATGGCATTAAACTAAAAAGTTTCTGCCCAGCAAAGCAAACAACTAACAAAGTGAAGAAACAACCCAGAGAATGGGAAAAAATAGTTGCCAGCCATACATCTAATAAGAGATTAATATGCAGAATACATAAGAAACTTAAACAACTCAATGACAAGGAAACAACACATTTTAAAAAATGGAAAAAGGAACTGAACAGACATTGCTCAAAATAAGACATAGAAATGGCCAGTAGGTACATTAAAAAATGCTCATCATAACTAATCAATAGGGAAACAAAACTTAAACTTACAATGAGATATTTCTTTGCAGCTTTTAGAATGACTTTTATCAAAATAAAAATGAAAGATAAATGTTGTTGAGGGTAAAGCAGAAAGTAACTCTTGTGCATTTGTTAGTCAGAATTATGAGAAAAGGTACGGAGGGTCCTCAAAAAACTAAAAATAGCATAACCATATGATTTAGTAATTCTACTTCTGGATATATATCCATAAAGATTGAAATCAATGTGTTAAACTGATATCTGCACTTCCCTTTTTATTACAGCATTATTCACAATCATCAAGATATAGAATTGATCAAAATGTTCATTAGGAGAAGAATGGATAAAGAAGATGTAGTGCATATATACACAATGGAATACTCTTCAGCCTTAAAAAGGAGGGATATCTTATCATATGTGACAACATGGATGAACCTGGATGACATCATGCTAAGTGAAATACGCCAGGCACAGAAAGACAAATACAACATGACTTCACTTATACGTAAAATCTAAAAAACTTGAACTCATAGAAGTAGAGAATACAATAATGACTACCAGAGGCTGGGTAGGTAGAGAGGAAAAGAATGGGGAGTTGTTGATTAAAGTGTACAAAGTTTTAGGTAGACAAGAGGAATAGATTTTAAGATCTATTGTTCAGCAGGGTGACTACAGTTAATAATAATCTATTATATATTTCAAAATAACTAAAAGAGTGTATTTCAAATGTCTCATCTTAAAAATGATGGGTAAGCAAGCTGATGGGTATGCTAGCTTGATTTAATCAACCCACATTGCATACATACATCAAAACATCAAGTTATACCCCATAAATATAAGCAATATGATTTGTCAATCAAAAATAATAAAAATAAAAAAAAATTAATTAGAATTACTGTAGAACAACAACAAAAAATTATACACATGGAAAAATAGATGTAGGTACTTTACATTCACAGAGTGGACTCTTGTAGACATTTGACATTTTTGCTACCTATAACCACCTCCCTCCCCTTAGTGACTAGAACTTTGCCTTTCTCATTGGACTGCCAAATATCGTGGCCTACCTTTCTGACCACAGACACAAATACATAATCCACTCATGACTGATCTTGGCACCTCATCCTTCTGGCCCAAAGATTATTCCTGATGATCACATGACTATAACTAGTCCAGTAAGAGACTTTCCTCAGTATTTTTCTATGTGGAGATTTTGGTGAAAATTCATTCTATCTCTTGCTCTTTGGAAAAATGTTTTCATGTTGAAGAATCTAAAAGACTGGAGCCTACACCCACAGAAAAGTACAACTAAGATTGCTTCTTAATCTTGCCAGTACTGAGTCTCCAGTTCTAGTGTCTGAGATCTGCAAAGCAGCCCTCCCTTCCTTTGTAAGTTATATAATTTTTCTTTCAATCAATTCTTTCTTTCCTTGACTTAGATTTCTGTCCATTATTATGTAAAATATCTTAATGACTACAACATCTCATGGGTATGGCTTTCCATAGAACACTAGTTGAACAATTTTGACATAAATGTTTTCAAATTTTTTCCAGGTATAAAAGTCCTATAATTCTAGTGAATCTAAAATTCTACAATTATAGTGGTCTTAGCTTTGAGCATCATCAAGCAAAATTATCAGAGCACTTAAAGGAAACTGAATAATATTTATATATTCTGGATGCTGTCGTGCAACATGCCCCACAAATTCAGCTTTCTAGAAACTCTGAAGTTGTAATCCCTGGGCTCCTATCATTATAATTGAGCTCATAGAACAAAGTTCACAAAGGTGAACATAACGTCATGGCTGTGACCAACTACTACTTCCCAGAGTGGCCTATGCACAGTAAAAGTAAAATTAAATAAAGCAATAAAATAAAAATTTAAAAGTAAAATGCAGCATCTCCTCTAAAACCATATGCTCTTGTGTTGTCATTTAATCTCCTGGGAAACCACCAAACTATAATGAAAGGAAAAGCAGTAGAAACTCTCCTCTGATCTCAAACACATACATCCAAGTAGTGTATATCCCAGCATTTCTATTTCAAAAACGGTAATTCTGACAGCCTTGCAAAAACACCATAACTCAGTGGTTAATCAAAAGGTAGGAATGGGGAGGAGGTTACACTAACTACAGATGAAAAGATTTATGCATGTCAGAGAACTGTGAGAGTTCATGTTCAGCTAACATCATCCTCCTATTCATGAAGACAGAAGAAAATCAACTCACATGCTATTCAGTGTCAAATAGCAATCTTCTGCTATTATTTAAAATTTGCTTGAAAATGGCCTGAAAGTAAGTACCTAGCTATTCCTACATATTCCTTTGTATTTGTGTGCAAGAGGAGACAAAAAAGAACACTTAAAAGCAAATGATTTGCGAATGATTCAGGGAAATACATGCACTTTAGATGCTTGATGGAGAGATACGTGAGGAATGGGAAATAAGAAACCACTATTAGAAAGGTGAGTGGAAGAAAAAAAAGGAAAAGAGGAAAGAGAAAAAAGAAATACAAGAAATTAAATATATTACAATGTTGAAGAAAGAGAAACTTCTTTTTAATCCTTTAGGTAATAATCCCATGCCCTGTTACTGTTGTCATGTGTGACAACAAAATACATATGCTTTTATAAAAATACCTCATGTAAAGCAAACAATATTGGATTAGAAATAATCGAGATACCTGAATAGTCTAAGAACAACAATAAATTATCTGCAAGATTTATAGGTAAAATTATAATTCAACAAAGTACATTCAGAAGAAAATATGAAAACAAAACCACATATGAATCGACATTGCTATTTCTTCTAAATTTCTTCAACAAATTACTTCAAGCAATCACATGTTTTCAAATCATCCTGAAATGCTAATTGTAATATTTTTTATATAACACTGGTAAGCATTTTTACCAGATAGGACTTTGGAGTTTAACATAATCTGAAGTGTTCAAGATGTATTATTTTACATCAATAATATATGTTTTGTGAATAATAACAGAACTAAGTGGCCCAGGGAATTTTTTAGAACACAAAGTTAAGCACATTGTAGCCATGATGTTCTTTTAATTTAAAAATAAAAGTGAAGATTACAGAGAAAAATGTAAATAATATAGCAAAGTCACTGTGTAATGCCTTATAATTTTGCTGCATCATTCACATAAAATTGAATTTGTATTAAATTTTACAACCTTTTAATTGATCAATAAGTGTTGCTAAATAGCTGGGAATATAAAATTCACAGCTACTCAGTTCTCCTTTGAATCAACCATATTCAAGTAAAGTTCAGACAGACAATGAGATAGGTTTTATTTAATCAAACACTGAATTTAGGCAAGTGTGTTTTTGGCTTGTGTGTTGTTGTTTTGGGGAAATATTGTGAAGGAATTTAACTAAAGCAAAATCTGTAGTCCACCCTAAAGAGAATTTTTATTTTTATTCTCAAATTTGAAAGCTTGAAACATATTATACATACATTGAACGACTTAAAATTCCTTGTATCTTCACGCTGCAGTTATTAGATTGGAGCAGACCTGTGGTTCTAAAACTAGTCTTCAAAGTGAAGGATATAAAGATAATTAAAGTGGTTACTAGAAAACAGCTGCCCAAAGGATATATACTTCACATTCCTTATAATCTCAGTGTTTTTCCATACTATGGACTGAATTGTATACCACCAAAACACACATGTTGAAGCCCTAACCCCCAATGTGAGTATTTGTAGACAGGGCCTTTAATAAAGTGATTATGGGTAAATGATGTGGGGTTGGGCCCTAATCTGAGAGGACTGGTATACTTACAAGAAGAGAAAGAGACCTAGTGATTGGTCTCCTTCCATGTGCACACAGAGGGAAGGCCATATTAGGACACAGCAAGAAGGCATCTGCCTGCAAGCCAGAAAGAGAGGCCTCACCGAAACCAATGCCAACGGCACCTTGATCTTGGCCTTTCAGTATCCAGAACTGTGAGAAAATAAACTTCTGTAATTTAAGCCACCCAGTCTGTGGCATTGTGTTATGGCAGCCTAATAATACACTCTTTGTCTTCTGTTTCTGGCTTACTTAGTCAACACTAAGCTTATCTTGACACTTATTATCCTTATGTATCTACCAGTTTGTTTATTCGACAAATCATTATCTATTTCTACTGCATGCTAGGAATTGTTTTGATTCCAAAGTTGTTATCCAAAAGATTCTGAAATCAGGTGCTCTTTCTCCCAGATCAGAGATACTAGTCCTAGCCTGCCTTCTTTCCATTGCTTTCACTTCCGTATAACCACCAAATTTAAGAGGTGATCAGTGTCCACACTGCAGCCAAAGCAGGTATAAGTGTTACCTTTCCCCACTCCTAGTCCTCTGTTAAGAAGAGAGGAAAAGGAAATAACATTTTTGCAAGTACTATACTAGATGCTATACATATTTTATTTTATTTTATTTACCAAACATAAAGAGGAGAAATCTTCAGGAATTATAGTAGCTGAAGATTATTCTATAGGATTCGAATTCAAATACCAGTAATAAAAACGTTTTAAATTTAGAACTTTGGCTTCAAAAGATAGATTATACCATCTCAGTAATAATGGTTTCTACCTCCATAAGATCTCCATAAAGACTGTCATGTTTCTTTCTATTCCATCTTGTCTAAACTGCAAATTGACTTTTCCAATATCTTATATAAAAATTGAGATATTAACAGAAGCCAGTAGCCCAACCTATATAAAATACAGATGTATAACTAAATATAGTAGTGACTCAAGTAACTACATATAGCATTTAAACACACTTATCCTCTACACAACGAACAAAGAACTTTTTAGTAGCCTTCCTGCGTTTTAACTTTCATGACCTGCCATTTTTTCTTCAATCAGTAGATGTAATGTAGCATAGTGGTAACCTTGAAATCTATCACACAAGCAAATTTTGGTTTTCTATGTTTAATTTTATAAAAACTTGGGTATACTGAATCCCATGGGCATATGACCATGATTGTTTTAATATGTAGTAAATATAAACCTTTCATCTTCCCGACACAGTAACTTGAATAGGTTATATATGAGACAAATCTTTAGCTTGTAAGACAGTATTTATAGCAAGAAATAGAAATATCACCAAGTTAACACATTCTCAGTATATATCTATCAACAAGTTTAATTTGGACGCCTAAAATACTCATACCAGGGTGTAAACGCCAAGCAATACTTTAGGTTTTGCCAAATTTCTAGAACTCTTTCAAAATTTCACAACAAGCTCTGAATTCCACTAAGTGATATTTTTCTTCCTCTTAATTTGTTTGGTTTGCAAAGGAAATGACATTTTCCAACATATTTCAACTTAAATTAGTGTTTTCTGCTATGAAAACATAATTTCACATCTTGGAGAAACTCAACATTACTGACTCTGAAAGGCTGTTGTGGAAGCAGTAGCTGAGTAGTGAGGCCTTTTGCAAGGATGTGCCTGGTCCAAAGGGCAAAACTAAAAGATAGCTGAGTGAGCATAACAGAACTAACATGACCTGATCAGTCCTCAAATAATTAACTCTATTTAAACTTGTAATTTTTTTTCAGTTGTTCTACCAAGGAATTGGGCTAGTGGAAAGAGTATCATGCATTAATTTTTATAGTTTGCATGAGTTATTTTTTATTTCCAAAGAATATTCTTATATTAAAGAGACAACAGTTTAATTTTTTAAAAGCTTTAAGCAAATAGTTGTTTTCAAAAAATGTTTATTGATTTATCATGATTTTGTTTTAAATGGTAATTGTATCAGTTAATTGTCTGACATAACAAAACGCCACAGACTGGGTGGCTGGCTGAAACCATAGATACTTATTTTTTATAATTCTGGAAGCTGGAGTCCAAGATCAAAGTCTGGCAGGATTGGTTTCTTGTGGTGGTCTTCATATGGTGAAGACAGAAAGTGAACTCTCTGGTATCTCTTCTTTAAAAAAATATATAGGTATAAATATATATATTTGTATAAATGTATATGGTACAAGCATAATTTTGTTACATGCACAATTGCACAGTGGGGAAGTCAGGGCTTTAAGAGTATCAATCACCCAGATAATGGACATTGTACCTGTTAAATAATTTCTAATCATCCATCCCCTCTCCCACTCCCTCATCCTTCTGGGTCTTCATTGTCCATTATCCCACACTCTTCATCCACGTGTACACATTATTAAACTACCACACATAAGTGAGAACATGAAGTGTGTTTTTGTTTTAATCTATGTCTGAGTTGTTTCACTTAAGATCATGGCCTCCAGTTCCATCCATATTGCTGCAAAAAACATAATTTTATTCCTTTTTATGACTAAATAGTATTCTCTTCTTATAAGGATGCTAATTCTGTTGGATCAGGGCCCACCCTTATGAACTCATTTAACCTTGATTACCTTCATAATTGTCGTCAAATACAGTCATATTGAGAGTTGAGCTTTCAGTATATGAATTTGGGAGTATGCAAACATTCAGTCCATAACAACAATATACGCTTCCCAGCAAAGCCAAAGAGTCTCTGCATTAGTGGGTTTAATATGACTTAGCTGACAGCTGGGAAGTTATCTCATGGACAATGGTCTAACCAGAAAGCTCTTGTACCTTCCTGGTAAGTCAGAAGAAGCACACACTACTTGCTAATAGTTAAGATTATAGGAACTTTTCTGCTCTGCTTTTCAGTGATAGTAAAACCATGCAGCACAGCCTCAAGAAAAATCCTTGTGTAGAAAAACCTATAAACAAATGATGCGTGTTGAACATTTCAGTATGTTATTTTTTTTCAGGCTATTCATGTTCCAGACTGGATTATCTTAGATATAGGTTCACAAAAATTATCTACAAAAGAAGCAGATCAAATAACAAATATTTTCTGAGCCTCTATTATGTGAAACCATTACCAGCCATTTAAAGAGGGCTCTTCCACAAGATCTATATGGCTATTTGCAATAGTTTGTAGCATCAATAAACACCATACATCCAAAGCGTTGTGTAATGACCCTATTGTTGCACATGAGGCTTTCCCACAGAGCCCTTTATTGCTAACATAAAATGAAAGGGATGTTGCTGCAAGTAAAGAAATGGATCAAGCAGCAATATACACTACATACAAAAGAAATATAACTTCTCTTTCTAAAAATTCGCTTAAAACTTTAATAATTCATATTCTCTGCTTCCTTTTGCCGAAGTGAAAAGGAACAAAAGCTAAGAAGCAATGTTTTTTGCTTCATGATATTACCCACAACTAGCTCCATGAGGAAAAAACATGGTTGTACTTTATCTGGGCTCAGGAGAAGTTTCTCTGGAGTACAAAGAGAACACCTGTTTCTTCAGTCCCAGTTCTACCATTAGCTAACAATATGACCTTGGGTTAGTCATTTGGCAGTTCTCTCTCTGATGAACTTTGAGTAAGAAAAATATCACCCACCTCTTTCAGATGTGGAATGCTACAATATGGCTTTCTAAATGTGTTTTTAGCCCACATAAGGTGCAATGACATTAGCTTATAGAATTTACTACCATGCAATATGGCCAAAAACATTGCAACAGGAGTCAAAAATGTTTAATATATGCTTGTAACTGTTGATTTGTTTCTCTTAAGAGAGAAAATAGAGTGTACAATAAGAGATAAAATTATTTTTCTCTCCGGCTTTATGTGAATAAGAATGAAGTTATTCAGTATACCAGGTTCTCAATGTGCTGACTATCTCAGGGGATTGCCGGAACATTTTAGTTGCCTTGGGTACACAAAGCCCGCTCAGCTTGTGTTGTCAGAAAGTGCTACCCAAATGTTTTGGAGGCCCCAGAGTTTTCCTATACAAGCACAGTAGAAATGCAAACTCTGAGTTTATGTCAAAGATCCTATTTTCTCTCCTGTATATACCCAGCTCTAAGAATGAGCCTTTTGTTAATGTTTATTTGTCCCTTCTTGAAACACCTAAAAACTGGAAAGTTGGTAATGTATTAAAATTGCATTCCATGAAACAAAATGTTTTTCCCCTGAGCCCCCGGATTTCTCACACAACACATTTTTCCAACTTATGATTCTCAGTGTTTGCTTTTCACTTTCTGAATGTTTCCTGTGGTAAGATGTGGCATTTTGTCCTTGAGAAGTGAGTGCAAGTTACTATATTTTCCTTCTTGGCCATCTCATGAGACACGCAGTGAAATGCCAAGAATAATGTAAACTGTACAGGAAAATACCATGATGTACTACACCTAGAAATATCTCAGCTTAATAGGTGTTGCGCCATTAACGGTGAATTTTATGGAGGTAAGGAGATGTAAATCTGTCATGTAGACAAAGATTTACAATAATACCCACTTCAGTAGATGATTTTCATCAGTTAGGACCGTCAGGCAACTTGCATGTTTTCTTGAGTCTCGTAAGTTATGAAGGCCTCCTCCTGTTAATCCAAGGTTGGGCTCTTGACCTTCCTGGGGGTTGATGCTGATGATGTAGTTTACAACTCTTCCCTTCCATTACCACTGATGCGATCTCAGTCAGTGAGGTGGAGTTTTAGTTAAGTAGCATTTATTGAAAATAATAGTTGGAACAATTTAATTTAATAATAGTTTTCTACAAACAATGCATTTTTGATGGTTGTGGAGTGTTACGTATTTACAGGCATTCTAGACAGAGCCTTCATTTTCAAAAGATACACACAGTACATTACTGTAAGAAATAATTTAAATTGTATTTTTATACCTTTATTTCATAGTTGTGAGGGAAAATTGAATGACACTTTTGTTAGCTATTAATGTGAAGTCACTGGGAGGCAAACCATCTTTACAAGGAGCTACTCATGGACTTGGGGAATACCACTGTAGTAGGAAAATAACAAAAAAAAAAAACAAGTATTCTCTTTTTATTTGTAATAAAGCAAAAAAATTAATAGAAAAGGTACATATAGCCTTTTGTTTTAGCTCTTTTGGTTATATATTTTTAAGTGAACATGCTAGATAAGAAAATAATTCCTAATATCATACTACACTCCTTTCTTTCTATGTATTTGGATACTAGAAAATGTAGGAGAAAAATAATTTGAGATATGATTATAACTTATATAATATGTATTCAATATGTATGCTAAAATAGTTTTAAGTGGGATTTCCAGCCCATTGTCTACATTGGAGTCCTAACTTTGTAACTTTACAAAGGCTCTTCATTAGACCATTTTATTTTAAAACTTAAGGTAAAACTACAGGATGTATTTGGCATGCATGTGTGTATTCTGGATTATATATGAGGCAGGAATGAAGCGGCAAACTGACAGTTACAGTCAGAGCTGCCGGACCTGGGATTAGGTGCTGTCCGGAGGACATAAGCCTTACCAGTGTCAGAGTTCTGAAGGTAACTAGTTAGCTGGTATTCTTCCATGGGTAAAAACATTACAGACTTTCTTCCTAGCAAAAATCCATAGACAAAATCATAGAGTAAACTGAAATTAAGCCAAAAAAGTGATTTTGCAGAGATAAATATTCCTGGATTATTTCCATTTTCTCTTCATTAAAGCTACAATACCTACCATGTTTGTAACTCATAGTTTTCTAGTAAATAAGAAAGGCAAGCAAACTGCAGTAATGTGCTAAATAACACCCATGAATCTCAAAAGAGTATAATTTATGAAGACCAAAGGAGGCTTGATGGAGCTTTGAGCAAGGAGACAGTTACAGAAGGCTGCAAACAGAAAGACAACCTTCCTCTTCAGCCCAGAAACAGACAGGGGGGCGGAAAGTGTCAGCCCTCTATACCAGTCACTACTGAAGTGCTTTATTTTTGCTTTCAAATTTAATTTATTATTTACAAGATGTAATATTACAGCCATAAACATACTCATCTGTGCAAGATTCTAGATAAGTACTCTCAGTAGTGGAAAGTTGGTTGAAATGTTCCAAGCACTAATACACACAGTGCCATATACTAAACCAATTAAGATATTCAAAAGGCCACCACTGGGTCACTGCAAAAGTCAGCATAAAGGTCACAGTTTTTTCAAAGATTTTTGCAATGTATATTAAAATATTTAATATCATTTAATTTTAATTGTTGAGTTTTATTAAACCTTATTATAACTTTTTCACAAATAATAAATGACACATTATTACTGAAGAAGACATTGTATTAACGGGGATAATTAGCATCTCAAACTTCAGTTTTCACTATCCAATCCAACCCATGAAGGAAAACACGTTGTTCACATTTACCTGTAGGTTTTAATTCCAAATTTTGGAATTTGGCACTGAGCATTTTGGTCCCAGTGTCTGTCACGTACAAATTTGTTTCGGGACTTTAATGATGAACAGCAAAGAGCAGGTACAGGATGACAACATTTCCTTATTATAGTAACCATTGTGATAATCTAGATTTGTAATAAAAGTTAACTTATTCTGCTTTTACTCTGTGTATATAGTTTCTATTTTAACCACTAATTATTTAAATCGCTATACATTCAATGATGAGAAAAAAATAAATGTTTATGGCCTACATATACATTAAATTTATTTCACACTTAAATAGAGACAAAAGTAGTACAAGAAGACACAGATATGTTCTAAACCTATGGTCCAACAAGAAGCACCAAGAGAAAAAGATGTGATGTTTAAATTACTAGAAAATGCAGTTTGCTCTATGGTCTTTTAGAAATATAATAATATATTTGCATTTTAGACTTTTTGAAAAATCATGCTGTCAGGAAACCTATTTCACCCAGTCTAACCAAATAAATTGCCAATTCATTTAACCATAAAACTCCATCTCTTTTAAAAATCTATCATCAAGACATTTCGTGGTTTTTTTTTAACTTCCTCAGGTGTCTCCTCTCTGATCACCCTTCTAACAAAAGTGATCTGTGTTTCACAGCACTCTGTACTTGCCCTAATTATTAAACTCTATTGTTACTACTCATGTAATTGCTTAGACCAGGGGTCAGCAAACTACAACCATCAGGCCAATCCAATCCACTGCCAGTTTGTGTAAATAAAGTTTTATTGGAACACAATCATGTTTATTTATTTACATATTGTCTATCACTGCTTCCACACTACAATGGCAGAGTTAAGTAGTTGCAACAGAAAACTCATGGCCAGCAAAGCCTAAAATATTTACTCTCTAGCTCTTTAAGAAAAACTTTGCTGTCTTCTGACCACAGTTATAGAAAGTTTCTTGACCGTCCATACCTACCAGTAAAATATATTTTGTTCTTCCAACTTTTATTTTAGGTTAAGAGGGTACTTGTGCAGATTTGTTGTGTGGTTAAATTATGTGTCACTCAGGTTTGGTATACAATTTCATCATCCAGGTAGTGAGCATAGACCCAATAGGTGGTTTTTTAATAATCACCTTCCTCCCACCCACCATCCTCAAGTAAGCCTTGGTGTCTACTCTTCCCCTCTTTGTGTTCATGTAAACTCAGTATTTTGCTCCCATTTATAAGCAAGAACACACAGTACTTGGTTTTGTGTTCCTGGATTAACTCACTTAGGATAATGGCCTCCAGTTGCATCCATCTTGCTGTAAAGCACATGATTTCATTCTTTTTTGTGGCTGCATGGTATTCCGTGATGTATATGTACCAAATATTCTTTATCCAGTCCACCATCGGTTAGCATCTGGGTTGATTCCATGTCTTTGACATTGTAAGAAAAAGTACTACAGTGAACATAAACGCACATGTATCTTTCTAGTGGAATGATTCATATATCTTCAGGTATGTAACCAAAAATGAGATTGCCAGGTTGAATGGTAGCTCTGTTTAAAGTTATTTGAGTAATCTCCACACTGCTTTCTACACTGGCTGAACTAATTTACATTCCCACAAGCAGTGTATAAGTGTTCCCTTTTCTCCACCGCCTTGCCAGGCATCTGTTGTTTTCTCACTTTTTAATAATGGACATTCTGACTGATCTGAGATGGTATCTCATGTGGTTTTGAGTTGCATTTCTCTAATGATTAGTAATGTTGGGCATTTTTAATATGCTTGTTGGCTGCACGTATGTCTTCTTTTGAGAAGTGTCTGTTCATATCCTTTGCCCATTTTTCAATGGGGTTGTTTGGTTTTTGCTTGTTATTTGTTTAAGTTCTTTATAGATTCTGCATATTACACCTCTAGTGGATGCATAGTTTTCAAATATTTTCTCCTATTCTGCAGGTTGTCTGTTTTCTCCACTGCTAGTTTCTTTTGCTGTTCAGAAGCTCTTTTGTCTAATCAGGTTCCACTTGTCAATTTTTTTTTTTTTCATTGCAATTGCTTTTGCAGTCTTCGTGAAATCTTTGCCAAAGCCTATGCCCAGAATGGTATTTCCTAGGTTTTCTTAGAGGATTTTTATAGTTTTAGGTTTTACATTTAAGTCTTTAATCTGTCTTAAGTTGATTTTTGTATACGATCAAAGGAGGGGGTCTAGTTTCAATCTTCCGCATATGGCCAGCCAGTTATCCCAGCACCGTTTATCAAATAGAAAGCCTTGTTACTGTCGACTTTGTTGAAGAACAGACGGTTGTAGGTGTGCAGCTTAATTTCTGGGTTCTCTAACCCATTCCAATTGTCTATGTATCTGTTTTTGTACCAGAACCAAGCTGTTTTTGTTACTGTAGCCTTTTAGTATAGTTTGAAGTCAGGTAATGTGATGGCTCTGGCTTTGTTCTTTTTACTAAGGATTACTTCAGTTATTCGGGCTCTTTTTTGTTTCCATATGAATTTTAGAATGCTTGTTTCTAATTCTATGAAAAAATGACATTAGCATTTTGATAGGAATAGCAATGATTCTGTAAATTTCTTTGGGCAGTATGACAATTTTGACAATCTTAATTCTTCATATCCATGAGCATGAAATGTTTTTCCATTTGCTTTGTCTCTGATTTCTTTCAGCAGAGTTTTCTAATCCTTATTGTAGAGATCTTTCACCTCCCTGGTTAGCTGTATTCTTAGATATTTTACTTTTTTTTTTTTTTTTTTTTTTTTTTTTGTGAAATGGAGTTTTGCTCTTTTGCTCAGGCTAGAGTGAAGTGGCATAGGCTCACTTCAACCTCTGCCCTCCAAGTTCAAGCAATTCTCCTGCCTCAGCCTTCCAAGTAGCTGGGATTATAGGTGCCCACCACCATGCCTGGCTAATTTTTGTATTTTTAGTAGAGACAGGGTTTCACCATGTTGGCTATGCTGGTCTTGAACTCCTGACCTCAGGTGATCCACTTGCCTCAGTCTCGCAATGTGCTAGGATTACAGATATGAGCCACCACCCCCAACCTGGATGTTCCTAGTGTATAGAAATGCTACTAATTTTTGTACATTGATTTTGTATCCTGAAACTTCATGGAAGTCATCTATCAGTTCTAGGAGCCTTTGGGCAGAGACTATGGGGTTTTCTCGATAGGAAATTATACCATCTGTTAAGAGAGTTAATTTGACTTTTTCTTTTCCTGTTTAAATGCCTTTTATTTCTTTCTCTTGCCTGATTCCGCTGACTAGGACTTTCTAGTACTATGTTGAACAGGAGTAGTGAAAGTGAGCATCCTTGTCTTGTTTTGGTTCTCAAGAAGAATGTTTCCAAAATTAGTTCATTGAGTATGATGTTGGCTGTGGATTTGTTATAGATGACTTATTATTTTGAGGTTCTTTTGATTCCTAGTTTTTTGAGGATTTTTAACTGAAGGAATCTTGAATTTTGTCAAAAGTCTTTACTGCATCGATTGAAATGATCGTGTGGCTTGTGTTTTTAGTTCCGAATCACATTTATTGATTTTGTATGTTGAACAAACATTGCATCACAGGAATAAAGCCCACTTGATCATGGTACATTAGCTTTTTGATGTGCTGCTGGATTTGATTTTCTAGTATTTTGTTGAGTATTGTTTTCTCTATATTTATCAGAGATATTGGTCTGATGTTTTTCGTTGTTGTTGCGTCTCTGCCAAGTGTTGGTGTTAGAATAATGCTCATCTTACAGGATGAGTTGGAGAGGAGTTTTCTTGAAATACATTCCATAGGATTGGTATCAACTCTTATTTATATGTCCTCTAGAATTTGGCTGTAAATCTGTGTGGTTCAAGGCTTTTACTGGTTGGTAGATATTTTTATTACTGCTTCGATTTCAGAACTCATTATTAGTATGTTTGGGAATTTAATTTCTTTCTGGTTCAATGTTGGGAGGTTGTATGTTTCTAGGAATTTATCTGTTTCTTGTAGGTTTTCTAGCTTGTGTGCGTAGAGGTGTTCGTAATAGTTTCAGTGAGTTTCTTGTATTTTTGTAGGGTTGGTGTAATATTTTTTTGTAATTTTTCCTTGTGTTTATTTGAATATTTTCTCCTTTTTTTTCTTTTTCTTTTCTTTTTTTGAGACAGAGTTTTACTCTCATCACCCATGCTGGAGTGCAATGGCATGATCCTGGCTCACTGCAACCTCTGCCTCTTGGGCTCAAGCAGTTCTCCTGCCTCGGCCTCCAAAGTAGCTGGGACACAAGCGCATACCACCACACCTAGCTAATTTTTGTACTTTTTGTAGAGACAGGGTTTCACCATGTTGCTCAGTCTGGTAGGTGCGATGTTAAATCGTTAATTTGAGATCTTGGTAACTTTTTGATGTGAGTTTTTACCATTATAAACTTTCCTCTTGACACTGCTTTAGCTCTGTCCCAGAGACTCTGGCATGTTGTATCTCTGTTTTCATTCATTTCAAAGAATTTCTTGTTTTCTGCCTTAATTTCCTTATTTACCCAGAAGTCATTAAAGAGCAAGTTATTTATTTTCCACGTAATTGTATGGTTTTTAGAAATCTTCTTGGTATTGATTTCTATTTCCATTGCACTGTGGTCCAAGAGTGTGGTTGGTATGATTTGAGTTTTTTTTAATTTGTTGTGAATTGCTTTATTGCTAAGCATGTGTTTGATCTTAGAGTATGTACATGTGCAGATGAGGAAAATATATATATTTTTGGGTGGAGTGCTCTGCAGATGTCTGTTAGGTCCACTTGGTCAAGTGTTGAGTTTAGATTCTGAATAGCTTTGTGAGTTTTCTGCCTTAATGAGCTCTCTAACACTCTTCATGTGGTGTTGAAGTCTACTGTGTGTGGTTATCTATTATTAGTGGTAGTAATATTGTGTGGGTATCTATTATTAGTGGTAGTAATATTGTGTGGCTATCTAAGTTTCTTCATAGGTATCTAAGAATTTGTTTTATGAATTTAGATGCTTCAGTGTTGAGTGTATATGTATTTAACATAGTTAAGTCTTCTTGTTGAACTGAACCCTTTATTATTGTGTAAGGCCCTTCTTTGTCCTTTTTAATTATTGTTGGTTTAGTTTGTTTTGCCTGAAATTAGAATAGCAACCCTGGCTCTTTTTTCTCTGTTTGCTTAATAGATCTTTTTTATTCCTTAACTTTGAGCCTATGGGTCTCTTGAAGACAGCCTACAGGTGGATCTTGCTTCTTTATCCAACTTGCCACTCTGTGCCTTTTAATTGGGGCATTATCTGATTTACATTCAAGGTTAATACTGATATGTGAGGGTTTTATCATGACATTGTGTTTTCGACTGGTTGCAATGAAGACTTGATTGTATAGTTTCTTTATTATGTCAGTGGGCTATGTACTTACGTGTGTTTTCATGGTGTCAGGTAATGGTTTTTTGTTTTCATGTTTAACACTCCCTTAAGGACCTCTTGTAAGGGAGGGCTGCTGGTAATAATTTGCATTACCATTTCTTATCTGAAAAAGATCTTTATTTCTCCTTTATTTATGAAGCTTAATTTGGCTGAATATGGAATTCTTGGTTAGAATTTCTTTTCTCTAAGGATGCTGAACATAGGTCCCCAACAACTTCTGACCCGTAAGGTTTCTGCTGAAAAGTCCACTGTTAGTCTGATGGGGTTCCTTTTGTCCATGACCTGCACCTTCTCTCAAGCTGTCTTTAATATTTTTCTTTTCATGTTGACCTTGAAGAATCTGATGACTGTGTGTCTTGGATATATTCATCTTTTATATTATCTTAATGGGGTTCTCTGAATTTCCTGAATTTTCATGTCAACCTCTCTAGCAAGTTTGGTGAAATTTTCATGGACAATATACTCAAATACGTTTTTCAAGTTGCTTACTCTCTCTCTCTCTTTCTGGGACACAAATGCCTTATAGGTTTAGTCTCTTTACATAATACCATATTTCTTGGAGGTTTTCATTGTTTTTTAATTCTTTTTTCTTTATTTTTGTCTGAGTTGATTCAACGAACCAGTCTTCAAGTCCTGAGATTCTTTCCTCAGCTTAATCTATTCTGCTGTTGATGCTTCTGATTGTATTATGAAATTACTATTATTATTTTTTAGCAAGTTAGGATTTTCATTTCTTTTTATTATTATTATACTTTAAGTTATGGGATACATGTGCAGAACAAGCAGATTTGCTACATAGGTATACACGTGCCATGATGGTTTGCTACACCGATCAACTTGTCATCTACATTAGGTATTTCTCCTAATGCTATCCCTCCCCTACCCCCCACCTCACGGCAGGACCCAGTATGTGATGTTCCCCTCCCTGTGTCCATGTGTTCTCATTGATCAACGTTGATCAACTCCCACTTACGAGTGAGAACATGTGATGTTTTGTTTTCTGTTCTTGTGTTAGTTTGCTGAGAATGTTGATTTCCAGCTTCATACATGTCCCTGTAAAGGATATGAACTCATCAATTTTTATGGCTGCATAGTATTCCATGGTGTATATGTGCCATATTTTCTTCATCCAGTCTATCATTGATGGACATTTGGGTAAGTTCCAAGTCTTTACTACTGTGAACAGTGCCACAACAAACATACCTGTGCATGTGTCTTTATAGTAAAATGATTTGTAATTCTTTGGGTATATACCCAGTAATGGGATTGCTGGATCAAATGGTATTTCTGGTTCTAGATCCTTGTGGAATCGCAACACTGTCTTCCACAATGGTTGAACTGATTTACACTCCCACCAACACTGTAAAAGTGTTCCTATTTCTCCAAAGCCTCTCCAACATCTGTTGTTTCCTGACTTTTTAATGATCGCCATTCTAATTGGTGTGAGATGGTATCTCATTGTGGTTTGGATTTGCATTTCTCTAATGACCAGTAATAATAAACATTTTGTCATATGTTTGTTGGCTGCATAAATGGCTTATTTTGAGAAGTGTCTGTTCATATCCTTTGTCCACTTTTTGATGGGGTTGTTTGTTTTTTCTTGTAAATTTGTTTAAGTTCTTTGTATATTCTGGATATTAGTCCTTTGTCAGATGGATAGATTACAAAACTTTTCTCCCATTTGTAGGTTGCCTGTTCACTCTGATGGTAGTTTCTTTTGCTGTGCAGAAGCTCTTTAGTTTACAGACCCCATTTGTCAATTTTGGCTTTTGTTGCCATTGCTTTTGGTGTTTCAGTTATGAAGTCTTTGTCCATGCCTATGTCCTGAGTGGTATTGCCTAGGTTTTCATCTAGAGTTTTTTAAGATTTTAGGTCTTATGTTTACGTCTTTAATCTATCTTCAGTTAATTTTTGTATAAGGTGTAAGGAAGGGATCCAGTTTCAGCTTTCTGCATATGGCTAGCCAGTTTTCCCAACACCATTTATTAAATAGGGAATCCTTTCCCCATTGCTTGTTTTTGTCAGGTTTGTCAAAGATCAGTTGGTTGTAGATGTGTGGTGTTATTTCTGAGGCCTCTGTTCTGTTCCATTGGTCTACTTATCTGTTTTGGTATCAGTACCTTGCTGTTTTGGTTACTGTACCCTTGTAGTATAGATTGAATTCAAGTAGCGTGATGTCTCCAGCTTTGTTCTTTTTGCTTAGGATTGTCTTGGCTATGTGGGCTGTTTTTTGGTTCAATATGAAATTTAAAGTGTTTTTTTTTTTTTTTTTTTTTTTTTCAATTCTGTGAAGAAAGTCAATGATTGCTTGATGGGGATAGCACTGAATCTATAAATTACTTTAGGCAGTATGACCATTTTCACGATATTGATTCTTCCTATCCATGAGCATGGAATGTTTTTCCATTTGTTTGTGTTCTCTCTTATTTCCTTGAGCAGTGGTCTGTAGTTCTCCTTGAAGAGGTCCTTCACATCCCTTGTAAGTCGGATTCCTAGATATTTTATTCTCTTGTTAGCAGTTGTGAATGGGAGTTCACTCATGATTTGGCTCTCTGTTTGTCTGTTGTTGGTATATAAGAATGCTTGTGATTTTGGCACATTGATTTTGTATCCTGAGACTTAGCCGAAGTTGCCTATCAGCTTAAGGAGATTTGGGGCTGAGATGATAGGGTTTTCTAAATGTACAGTCATGTCATCTGCAAACAGAGACAATTTGACTTCCTCTTTTCCTAACTGAATACCCTTTATTTCTTTCTCTTGCCTGATTGCCCTGGCTAGAACTTCCAACACTATGTTGAATGAGTGGTGAGAGAGGGTATCCTTGTCTTGTGCCAGTTTTCAAGGGTAATGCTTCCAGTTTTTGCCCATTCAATATGATATTGGCTATGGGTTTGTCATAAATAGCTATATTTATATTTAGATATGTTCCATCCATGCCTAGCTTATTGAGAGTGTTTAGCAAGAAAGGCTGTTGAATTTTATCAAAGGTCTTTTCTGCATCTATTGAGATAATCATGTGGTTTTTTTCATTGGTTCTGTTTACGTGATGGATTACATTTATTGATTTGCATATGTTGAACCAGCCTTACATCCTAGGGATGAAGCTGACTTGATCATGGTGGATTATGAAATTCTTGCTGTGAGTTTTTCAACTTTAGAAGATCAGTTTGGCTCTTTCTTAAAATGATTATTTTTGTCTTTCAGTTCTTGTATAATTTTACTGGATTTCTTAAATTCCCCGGATTGGTTGCAACTTTCTCTTGAATCTTTATGATCTTTGTTGCATCCAGATTCTGAATTCTATTTCTGTCATTTCAGCCATTTCAGTCTGGTTAAGAACTATTCTTGGGGAGATATTGCAGTCATTTGGAGGTAACAAGACACTAGCTTTTAGAGTTGAAGAGTTATTGTGCTGGTTCTTCCTTGTCTGTGTGAACTGATGTTCCTTTGAGGTTTCAAATTGCTGTCCTTTGGATAGGGCTTTTAAATTTTATATGCTTTGGTGCCCTTGAGGATTTTACTATGTTATAACGTTGAGTTTAGTTGATTGGCTTTATTTCTGGATGATTTCAGATCTCAACTCTGAAGGCTCAGCCCAACACTCCTGTGCTGGTAAGCTGAGTACTCTAACTCTGGGGACTAGGACTAGGCTCACAGTTTTTTTGTTTGTTTTTGGTTTGTTTTTTGTTTTAGTTTTTGTTTTGCCCCATGAGATTAAGCATCTGCCATGCTGGAGGGGACAAGGTGTTCCCAGTCTGCTGGCCACAACACTCTGATGGGGGGGCTGGCAAACACACTTCAGCGGGTGGCAGTGGAGCAGTTGGGGTTCCCATGCACATGTGTGCAGCAGCAGTGGAACAGTGGTGGAGTCAGTGTGTGCATATGTTAGCAAAGAGCAGGAGGAGGCTGTGGGCAAGCATGCATCAATAGAGCAGTGGGGCAAGGCCGTGAGTGAGCATGTGCCACAAAGCAGTGGGGGAAGGGCTGTGGGCAGGTGCACGAGGGAGGGACCCTGCGAAAGCTCTCTGATAGGCAGGGTCTGCCCGCAAAAAGACTATGGCAGTGGCTGCTGGCAAGTGACTCAGCTTAGCAGCCAACGTCATGCTGCAAATTCTTGTGGCCCGGCAGAGACTCTGGGAAAAGCCAGCAGACAGAGGGCTACTCAGATCAGATTGGCCCTGTCCCACGTGAAAAATACCCCTGCTTTGTCCAGTTCTGGCAACCAAAAAAAGGCTAAAGCCAACAAGAGAAGTATAGTGAGTCTTGGGGCTTGAGCACTTATGACTGTGATCTACTGCAGCCATTCCCTGTGCCAAACCCTCTGGGCTCCATGCAGGCTGGAGTTCTGTCTCTGCCAACTCTCTATGCATTTCTCCCTGTCAACTCAAATGTCTATGGGGGTCATGCAGTCTCCTGCAGCTAGGATTCCGGAGGTCCATGATGAGAATGGGCTACTGCATACCTCTTTCACGCATTCCTTCCCCAGAAACCGCTAGGAGGCAGGAGTGAGCCTGATGCTCAGCAATCTTCTGGAGGGTTTCTAGCTTTCTCTCCTTTCAACGTCGGTTCTGTGTCCCCTTTCTACTCACTCTCAATACCTTCTTTCCAAAGATCTGCTTGGAGTGTGCCAGTCTTCTTGATGGTCTGGTCTGTCCATGGGAGAAGCTCTTCCTTTCCATGTCTAGTCAGTCATCTTGCCTCCAAATCTGTATCGTCAAGACATTTTGAAATGCTCATCTAATTAATGGCACTTAATGGCACTGACAGGGACCTCAAGAAAATGTTTAATAGAGAAAATGCTTGCAAATTATTCAAACATATAATACACAGTGTTAAATATTTTATTGGACTTATTTTGATTCCATTGAAATATTTCTCTTTTGACTTAAGAAGCTTATACAAAACCATACTTCACCTCTACATAATCCCAACTAGGCAACTTTAAAAAGAAACAGTTCACAAAGACATCAATGCAGGAAAAAATGGATAAAGGAACCACATTGCATAAACTTTTCCTTGATCACTATTCTTTCAAACCATCAATTTATCTAGACCAGGAAATACCACATAATTAGCAAGGCAACCAAAGCATATTTTGCTTATTGCCAGTAATGCCACTTCCAGTTATAAGTGGAAAACCTCTAATCACTATTTATATTCCTCTCATACCAACATAGCCACAAAATCCCATCTATACCTTAAGGAACTACTATAGCCTTCTATGCCACAATACTCATAAATTACAATTCTTGTACTGAATTTTAATTTTGAAATTTATTTTAACCAAAATAGCTCACTTGAACTTCAAATTATCTAATAATTAAGTGCTCAAAACATGACTCTAAAGAGTTCAGATATTATCTTCAGAAAACCTATATACCATCTGTGATTTTACACAATTTATATATATGACATATGAATATTTTTTGTAGGAGGGTTTATCATTTTAATAGTATCAGAGTTTAAGAAGACCTAATAAATTACACTAGTATTCCATGTGTGCGTATGTTCAGCACCAACAGAGAGACACACAAAAGAGTCAGGTAAATTGACACTCCCAAATTATTACTGATAAAGTTGTCTGGAGAACGAGAAGGTTAGTAGTCACATGAGAATCAGAGGTCTAGGCTTTGAGACTGTGCAAAATGATGCTCTGGAACTTGATTTCACTTACCGAAGGAGTGGATGGAAAAATTTCATCTAACAGTAAAGAGAAAAGGTAAGTAATGCCCTTTCCAGGGCTCTAGATGGAAAAGACTTGTGATGATGATGATAACAGTAAAAACAGTAATGATAAAATCTCCTCTGGGTGTTTGTCATCATAAACCTACCCTCCCTTGGGTTTGCCAACACCACAGCTGGTAAAAACTCAAACCAACAAAAATAAAATGGTCTCAGATTCTTTACACGCCCTGGTGCCCAGCAGAAGAAAATGCAAACTGTCATTGAAAATATATTAATATAATGTAATTAATATAATACCTTCAATCTAGATCCCCAAATGACTACATAGTCAGTAGATCTCACAATCAAAACTTACCAAGTACATAAGAGGCTACCATGTGTAAAAGTCCGAAGAAACCATGAAAAACAGCTTTAGATTTCTCCAGTGACATCAGAAATTTTAAATATAAGATACAGAATGTAAAATAACCTCCTATGGAATCTTTAAAGAATATTAATCTCCTCTGAAATTAATCTCCTCTTTTTACCTAATAAAATACATCACAGTATTTATAATGAGGTTCAGAGATTGGCAGACTACAGGCACATAAACCAAATCTGACTGTGCCCATTTATCTACATATTGTCTACGACTTCATTAAAATGACATATATGTGTGTGTGTGTGTGTGTGTATATATATGCACACACACACACACTTTTTAAAAATTTTGTTGTTGTTTTTTAGCAGAGTCTCACTCTGTCACCCAGGCTGAAATGCAATGACGTGGCCTTGGCTCACTGCAACCTCCACCTCCCGGGCTCAAGCAATTCTCATGTCTTAGCTTCCCAAGTAGCTGGGATTACAGGCATGCACCACCACACCTAGCCAATTTTTGTATTTTTAGTAGAGATGGGGTTTCACCTTTTTGCTCAGGCTGGTCTCAAACTCCTGGCCTCAAGTGATCCGCCTGCCTCGGCCTCCTAAAGTGCTGGGATTACAGGCGTGGGCCACTGCGCCCAGCCTGAAATGACAGATTTCAGTAGATGTGACAAAGAATGCATTCTCCTCTAATCCTAAAATACTATATCTGGCCCATTACAGGAAAAAACAAAGGCAAACTCTGGATTAAACAAATACTTAAAGAGAAGTAATAAAAATACCAAGAACAGAGAGATCCCCATATTTGATTATAAACCCCTCTATCTTACCATACACCTCCAGAGAAATTATAATTCAAATTGTAAAGCATCAAAGAAATTAAAACCTCCTAAAACCTCCTAGAATGTGTTTTGTTGGATATGGGTATAGCAAGTTTTTACATTGACTCTGCAGCTGCCTTCAACTATTGTTAATTCCATTATTTTATTAAAAGCAAATTATCTTTTCAAGAATTGTTTTACAGTGAAAAAATATGTTTCATATATTTACCTACATATTTACAATTACTGGCACTCTTCATGCCTTTGTATAAATCTGAGTTATCCATCTGGCATCATTTTGCTTTTCCCTGAGGAATCTCCCTAACATTTCTCATTGTGCTGGTCTTCTGGTAAAAAGGTTAGCTACTAGCTAACCTTTTGCTTGACTTAAAACATTTCCATTTTGCTTTCATTTATTATGGATATCATTTATTATGGATATTTTCACTAGATATAGATTTCTAAATTGGCAGTGTTTTGTTGGTCCCCTACCTGCACCGCCCAGTACTTTTTAAATGTTATTCTATTGCTTTCTGACTTGCATTGTTTCTGATGAAAAGTTCTTATCTTTATTCTTGGTTTCGATGTCTTTTTTTTTTTTTTTTTTTTTAATTGAAGTCTCACTCTGTTGCCCAGGCTGGAGTGTACTGGCATGATCTCAGCTCACTGCAACCTCCACCTGCCAGGTTCAAGTGATACTCCTTCCTGCCTCAGCCTCCCGAGTAGCTGAGACTACAGGCACCTGCCACCACCCCCAGCCAATTTTTGTACCTTTAGTGGAGACGGGGTTTCACCATATTGACCAGGCTGATCTCAAACTCCTAATCTTGTGATCCACCCACCTCAGCCTCCCGAAGTGCTGGGATTATAGGCGTGAGCCATGACGCCCAACCTCGATGTCTTCATTCTAAGTGTTGAACGTTGTAGGTAGGCAGTCAGATAACCTGTGGTTCAGCTTTATCCTTCTGAGGCTTGTTTTTAATCTTTGTTGGGACAAGTTTAGTATATCCTTTTACTCCAGATTTTATCACTATGAGTGAGCTTGACTCTTCAAGGATCTTTATTGAACAATCCATATGTTCATTTAGGTGTTACCAATCTGGCTGGTCAGAACCAGAACATCTCTCAGTCCTGTGTAAATCTGGGGAATATTCAAGTGGCAACTCCCCAGTGGTTTTTGCTTGGCCTCATACCATTTTACTTAGGCATTTCAAGATTAGTACAGATTAGCATTTTGCAATAGCAGCAAGGAGAATCTTCTTCACATAGCTCCTTCCTTTCCAATATGCTGTCCTGCAAATTCTCGTCGACTCAGTCATCCGAACTCCATCTGTATGTTCTCAACTCAGTAAGTGCACTATATTCTGCTTTGGTCTCACAACCCCTAGCCCCAACCACCCACCCACCCACACACCCACCCACACCCACACACACACAGCACTTTCCAGAAAGTGCCTTCAGACGGAAAGATGGGGAAATCATAGAGTTTGTCTTATTTTTCTTTTTTGGGGTAACAGTAGTGTGCTGCCATCTGTCCAATGTCTGAAACACCTGTTTTACATATTTTGTCTGGTTTTCTAGTTGTTTATGGTGGAAAGCCAGTATGGTACAATTATTCAAACTCAGCCAGAAATAGAAGTTAGCAGGTTGTTTTAATTATAAAGATGGGCTTCCATATTCCATCCTTTCCTAGTTATGGAATGCTACAAAAATCCTGCAGAACTCCTGGCACATGGATGCCAGTGCTGATTCAGCTATCACACATGTTGTTGATATTAGGTATTTTAATTTTCAAATGTTTGGGGGTTTCTTGTGTATTTTAATTTTCAAATATTTGGAGAATTCCTGGGTAATTTCCACATATTTGGAGGGTTCCTATTTTATTTTTAATTATTTCCAATTTAATTCCATTGTAATCAAAGAAATTAATCTGTATTATTTTCTTCATTTAAAATACATTTAGACTTGGATAGTTTCCCACTTTACAATTCATTGCAGTATTACTACAATGAATTAAAGTTAATTACCCATTAACTTTAAGTATATTTCTAAAAGTACTTTGGGAGTGGATTATAACTTTATGCCATAGAAGCAATAGGGTTCACATGCCATAGGGTTACATGTGAATGTAACCAAGGTAAACTGTAAAGATAATCTGTGACCCTTTACTTTAAAAATTCTATAATCTCTTCCTGGAAATGGAGTGAAGGAATAACATTGGCAAATCTGCTGTTACTGTTTGCTTTATGGGTTGGCACAGCATGCAAGCTGAAGAATTATTGGAGGGCAGGAGATGACTGAAAACAGCTACTAAAGGTAGGTACTACAAGCAGACCTAGAACATCTATTATTTGAACAAATCTTATTCATCTTCACCTTCTTTAGTATAACGGTGGTTAACTGTATGGACTGGAAGTCAGACCCCTCAGACTTCAGCTCCACAATTTGCTATCTGCATTGCCTTGAACAAATTACTTAACTTCCCTGTGCTTCAACTTACACAGCTATAAAATACAAGCAATATAGCATATCTGTCATGTAGGATTATTGTAAAGATTAAATGACTCAATATATATAGAATGCTTAGAACAAGTCCTGACACATAGTAGGCACTTGATAAGGATTGGTTATATTTATTGTAATCCTAGGCAAGAGGTGTTCTATCAGAATAACATCTTGCCCAGTCCTAGACTCTATCTAATATGGTCCCACCATGCCCATTCCGTATATCTCATCTTCACTGTACCTTCCCTTAGAACGTTTGTTCTCGAAATGTGTTATCTGAACCAGCAACATCAGCTTCACCTGAAACTTCTTACAAATTTAAATCTTGGGACTCGTCCCAGACCTACTGATTACAAACTCTGGGGCTGGAACCAACCAAACTGTTTTAACCAGCCCTCCACATAATTCTGATGCATAGTCCAGTTTTAAAACCACTGTCTTAGATTCCTAATTCAATAAATCGCTGGACTATGTGAGCAAGCAGTAGCCCTGACTATGGTAATTTTATCACCTTGAAAAATATGCATTTTTAATCTTATGTTTATTTTCCCGGTCTTTCACTTTCAAATCTGTTCACATTCTCTGAAACCACTTGGTTGACCGTCACACCCTTCTGTGAGGCAGTTTCCCAATTACTCATTCTGACACTTGAATTCCACTTTTGAAATTATGACTTCATTGGTCTAGGTGTGCCTTGGCCATCCAAATTTTTAAAATCCATCCAAGTTGAGAGAACTGATCTATATATCTTTGTTCAGGCACAAGTGTTTCTAAATTTCCTTTTTCTAGATTTTAACACGAGAACAGTATTTTCCAGCCTCCCTTGATGATTTAAATTATTTAGGTCCTTGAAAAAAAATACAAATTCCAAGGCCTCATTTGAATCCCAGTAAATTAGAAGCTTCAGAGAAAGCCACAGGAAGTTGTATTTTTAACAGGTACCTACGGTGATTCTTTTCATTGTGGGAATTTAGAGAAGAGTAACACATAAAAAATAAATGCCTGTGATTCTTGCCACATTTTATTAAGGGACAAGAATACTGTCTAGATTAGTGCACTGAACCCAGAATTACACCTCTTAGTTTTCCATTATTTTTATCTTTTTCCCAGTAATTGTAATGTCCTAAACCAAAAAATTATTAGAGTTAGAGTTTCAAGGAACCAAAGTATGTGACATGGACTTATGTTTTAAAATGACAATACAACTTCAGGGCAATTTTCAGACAGAAAAAAACCTAAATTCCTTGCTTATCTTGAAAGATGATTACTTACTCGCTCAGAGAGTAAACCAAGTTTACTATCTCATATGAAAAACTATCACTGATACTAATTTGAAAAAAAAATTTACATTAAAATGAGCATTTATTTTAAATGAAATGAAACTTCATATACAGATTATAATCTTAATGGCTATATGATAATTAAATACCAATTAATTATTACAAAGCTAGCATTTGTGAAGTTAAATAATTATTTGGCAAGAAAGATTATGAAATCCAAATTAAAAACACTAAGAAATTTAATTTGTCAGAATTACCATAAAACTTGCACAATGTCTCTCTGGAATTAATGAGACAGAACTCTGTGTGGTAGTCACATTACAGGGTAACTTTGTGTATTTCTAATGTAATAAATGTGCTTTTATCAATTAAATACACAGCTTTTAGTATTTAGCTGGTAACAGTTATCTTGCTAAGTGACAAGAAATATATTCATTAGGTTATGTGATTTAATTTATTATCATAAAATTTATTCTGCATGGTAGATGTTCAAAATAGCTGAATTCATTTCACCACATTTAGTACTCATTCAGAGAATACAGCTCCTATGTTTCGCTTGAAACTTTAATCTTAATTGAGATCATTTGGTTCAGGAAAAAATACATCTGTAGCCAGGATTAAAGATCGTGGCTACCTGAGGAATATCAGATATTTTCCCCTTGAATTATTCAATAACTATGACTGTGTCAATCTGTACACATTTTCAAAACAGGGAGGGTTTAAAATTTTCTATCTGTTCAAGCAGTCAAATAGTAAAGCACAATGAACAAACCATAATAGTAATTTATCAAAACTGCTTCATGCAGAATCCAAAGTATAAATGAATTACATATATATAATATTGTTATGTACTTTAAGTTTATTGATATATAATAGTTTCAATATTTGGGAGAAACATGAAATATTTAATAAATATCTGTATACAACATGTAATGGCCAAATCAGGGTAATTAAGATATCTATCACCTCAAGCATTTATCATTTTTATGTTGGAAATATTCTAATTATCCTTTTCTAGTTATCTTGAAATATGCAATAAATTATTATTAACTATGTTCACTCTACTGTACTATCATATACTAGGACTTTAAATAGAGTATTTGTGGGTTTTTTGTTGCTGTTGTTGTTGTTGTTGTTTGAGATGGGGTTTCTCTTCTGTTGCCCAAGGTTGTGCAATGGCGCAATCTCAGCTCACTGCAACCTCCACCTTCCAGGCTCAAGTGATTCTCCTGCCTCAGCCCCCTGAGTAGCTGGGACCACAGGTGTATGGCACTATGTCCAGCTAATTTTTTTGGAGTTTTCATAGAAACAGGGATTTGTTATGTTACCCAGGCTGGTCTTGAACTCCTGAGCTCAAGTGATCCACCTGCCTTGGCCTCCCAAAGTGCTGGAATTATAGGTTTGAGCCACACCTGGCCTAAATAAAATATTTTTAAACTAAAGACAAGAAATACAGGATAGCACTTTTTAACACGGGGCTGCAGGGCCCCTGGAATCATTGTGAAATCTGCCTGGCAAGGCTTAATTGCCAGTTCTGTTCCCATATTGTTTCCACCAAACTGCCTCAAGCTTTCCACCATCTTGCAAACTAATGCTCACCTTTCCATCCAAACTTACTCTTTACCTCCTACTCTGCCTTCTCTAGTCAATGTAACAGCTAATCTAATTACACAGCAGGAACTGAATCCTATGTGTTCGCTGAAGTGGTGCTTCTCACATTCTAATGTGTATAGGAATCACTTGCAGATCTTGCCAAAATGCAAATTCTGATTCTGCAGATGGGGTGAATCTGTGATTTTGCAGTTCTGTCATGCTCCTGGGAGACTCTGGAATTCTGCTTGTCCACAGTTTACATTGGGAGTAGAAAGAGGTTGCTATAGTTTGGTTTGCTTGACCCCTTAAATCTCATGTTGAAATTTGATTCCCAGTGTTGGAGGTGGTGCAATGGGGAGGTGTTTGGGTCATGAAGGTGGATCCCTCATGAATGGCTTGGTGCTGTTATGGTATTTAGGAAGTGAATTCTCACTGTAGCTCTATTAGTTCCTTAGTCCCTGTGAGATCTGGCTGTTAAAAAGAGCCTAATGTTTCCCCCAACCCCAGTTCTCTTTTGCTTCCTCTCTTGCCGTGTGATCTCTGCACACACCAACTCCCCTTAAGCTTTTGCTGTGAATGGAAACAGACTAAAGCCCAGAATAGAAGCAGATGCTGGTGCCATGCTTCTTATACAACCTACAGAACCCTGAGACAAGTAAACCTCTTTTCTTATAAGTTACTCTGTCTCAAGAATTCCTTTATAACAACACCAGTGGACTAAGGCAGAGGCTAAAAGATCGTTTTTTTCAAGTTAGAGGGATATCTTTCCCATCTGATCCAAGGTCTCAGTGCTTCAAAAAAATGAAGATTGCTCAGCTTAATTCCAAACCTACTGAATTTGAGTCTCTGAAAGCTGGGTCCAGGAATTTGTAGTTTTAATAGTCTCTACAGGTTATTCCTATATAACCCAAAAGCTAAATTACACTTTCATTTTCAACCCCTTCCCTAGGTCTTTCATCTTATAGCTATGTGTTTTGAGAGTTACCTTCTATAGATAATATTTTCATCCAAAGGAGCCAGCCAAATAGTGGAGGTAGTAAAATAAAATGACAAGTTAGGTAAGAAATAGTGGGGAAGGGTAGGGCATTCAATCAATGATGTTATGTCTTTGTTCCAAACAACAGTAACAACAAAGCAGCCCTTTTATTTTATCTGATGTAGGGCACTTTAAATACTACATAAGCATTCCTTGTAAATAAAGTTCTCTTGTGCTACTAGCAATGGTGAGAGTGTTTGCCGGAGTATGTGAGTCTCTGGGTCATCTCACTATTTCCAACTTGCCAATCTTCTCTTTCTGACATTGCTTCCATTTACCATTACTTGGCACCACATGGCAGATGCTAAGTCATTGCTGGTAATTACATGCTTCAGTAGAAACTTAGATGCAGCATGCTCAGGAGAGTGTAAAAGCTGTCATGAAAATTTAAAAATAGAATCTCAAGCATGTGGCCTCTCAAAAGATCTACATGCAGCTTTCGACATCAATATTTCAAAAGAAGTGATCATACTCCAAACTGAGCAGGTTTCTTCTGAAAATGTAAAGATTAAATGTATCCAAGTTATTTTGTGCAAAATCACCAAAAAAGCCATAAATGAAACGACTTTTGAAAGAATAGCTGCTGAAAATACCCCCAAACATATACAGACTTCATACAGCCTCTACTCTGCATTTGCACTGCCACCCTTCTTCCCACAGGGAAGTCACTGACTAATGTCAGTTTTATTCACTTCCACAGCTTAGAAGTTTGCTGTTTTATAGATAGGTATGTTGAGTATACTGAGATATTTCTCAGGAAGTGATATTCTGAGGAGTATTTTTTGATATTGCTTTGTGTTCTCCAGATGAACTCAATTTTAAGCATGGTATGTTTTGTTGCTTAAAGCAGAATCCAAGAGTAAGTCAAGATTTCATAAATTCTATACAGAGTTATGCAATTTAAAACTTTGACATTTGTAGAACTGTGTAAGGATTCATGTCAAATTTGGTTTACTCTAAATCACTCTGCCTAACCCTAGGGAAAAATCAAATAGAGAAAAAGTTCTTTGATA
This sequence comes from Rhinopithecus roxellana, assembly GCF_007565055.1. Lineage (NCBI taxonomy): Eukaryota > Metazoa > Chordata > Mammalia > Primates > Cercopithecidae > Rhinopithecus > Rhinopithecus roxellana. Next base: position 15,042,718 of record NC_044549.1, on the reverse strand, counting down.
TCAGGGAAGAGAAATAGTCACACTGTGTCTATGTGCATACATATATAGCAAAAATGAAAGAACATAAGGGAGAAAAGGGTTAAAAGAGAAAAATAATCTAACTAAAATAGAACTCTGGTGTATTAAAAACTAGAACAGCAAATTTTCCCAATATATTTGATCATAACTAAATACCTCTTTCACTTCTACTTATTTCAACTATATGCTTCCTTTTACAAATGAAATGCTTTTTTATCATATGTCAAAAAATAAAAATTCAATTTAGTTCTCATATACATATGAAAAACTAGTAAATAGCATCGTAAGATGCAAAATTAGGCAACGTGGAGAATGAAATTATAAATAAGAAACTTTATTCTTAAGATGACAGTCACAGTGTCACAGTGTCAGGAGAGTACAAGGTTGTTAATAAGATAACCCTACAAATATGTATATTAATAATCAGGATATAAGTGATATAGGGGGATAGAGAATGCTAACAAGGCCCAGAGGAGTGACTTCATCAGGTAGAGGAGATCAAGCATTGCTTCCTGAAGTAAATGCTTTGTGAATGGGACCCTCATCCTTGATGAATGGGACTCTGATGCTTGATGAATAGGATCCTAACATTTGTGTAAGATTTTGAAAGAATGAATTTGAAAATGAAGATCTAGTAGAAGCTACAACAAAAAGACAAAGGTCAAAAAAGAAAGGATGTGTTTGGCTGTATTGTGGATTTGAGTTCCTTTTGGGTTCATGGAAAGAAGTTGAGATGTTGCCAATCACATGGTAGGAAGTCACATTGCAGAAGCACTTCAGTAAGCAGAGGACCCTTTCATGAATCAACAATGAAAAATATTTTAATGTTTTGAAGTAAAATGCACAATGAATCTTTATATGTGGGGTATTTAATTGAAGAGAAGACTTGTTAAGATATTGCTATGAAGGGCTGTCTTGGAGAAAAAAACAGACAAAGAAAAGAAAGAATTAGATGTATAGATATTGAGGAGATAGAAATTATAGAGCTTGGTAATGGGTTACATGGAAAGTTTAGTAGAGAGATAAGCATGGGCTATCATAGAGGCAACTCAAAACTGACTCTAGGGGTTATAGTTTAAATGACTAAAAAATATAATATTTTTCCAAAAATGACACAAAATTGAAAAGTAATATATATACATAACTGTTTTCCATTTCAATTCAAATATAAAATATTTTGCCTCAGATGATCACTTTCTCTGCTTTGCTCATCTAAATAATTGTTTTCATTATCTACTTTCTTTAGCTAACATAAATGTAGACTTAAGTTAATATGGATGAATCAACCGTGAAGCACATATATAAACTGAACATAAAGATAGCTCCGGTGCTGGCAGATCATGCCTGACTGGTGGAGAACTCCAGTGAGGTAGCCCCTGCTGGTGAGCACCAGACCACCCACTCCCTCCCAGCACACATCACTTTGCTGGTGATTATCTGCACTGGCGGGTTTTGCTTACCTAGTCCAACAGTGCACACAAGTGAAGTCCAGCCACACCTCCACTTCTGTGACCACCATTGCAGACTGAGCCTTGCTGGGCACAGAGCCAGCAAATTCTGACTTTCCTAGTGACCTGCCCTTGCACTAACACTACATGGAGAATAGGAGATCCTCCCCCTCTTTGAGCAATCACTCCTGCTTGCAGGGAACAGAGAAGGCATCCAGACCTGAGCCAGCCAGCACCCAATACCATCTCTAGCATGACCATGTACAGTCTCCAGAAGGGGCCCCCTGCTCACCCCTCCACAGCTTCTCTCCTCTGCCACTGTGGTGAATGCTCACAGGAAGGCAGGCCCCCCGGCACGCACTAGCACTCTGCCACAGCTGCAGTATCTTGGACACCCAGCACAGGAGATTCCAAACCTCAAGGAACCAGAGAACAAAGTTGAGGCCCAATACAAGTCTCCCAGAGTTAGACTTTGTAGCTGAATGTTGGCCACTAAAATCTCCCAGAAATAAAGCCAGTCAGCTAAACCCACCTAATAGCACAATCAAACCCTCAAGGTCATCAAACAGGATACAAGAAAAAAAAAACAAAAAAAAAAACAAAAAACCTTCCAAAGGTCAACAACCTCAAAGACTGAAAGTACATAAGCCCACAAAGATGAGAAAGAATCAGTGCAAGAACAATAAAAACTCAAAAAGCAGAGTAGCATCATTCCTTCAAATGACTGCATCACCTCTCCAGCAAAGGTTATGAACCAAGCTGAGATGGCTGAAATGACAGAAACAGAATTCATAATATGCATAGGAACACAAATTATTGAGCCACAGGAGTACACTGAAGCCCAGTGCAAGGAAGCTAAAAATCATGATAAAACAATTCATGAGCTGACAGACAAAATAGTCAGTATAGAAAAGAATGTAACCAACCTGACAGAGCTGAAAACCATACTATAAGAATTTCACGATGCAATCACAAGTACTAAAAGCAGAATAGACTAAGAGAGGAAAAATCTCCGAGCTTAAAGATTGGCTTTCTGAAATAAGACAGGCAGTCAAGAATAGAGAAAAAAGAAAAGGAATGAACAAAATCTCCAGGAAACACGAGATTATGTAAAGGGACCAAATCTATGACTCATTGATGTCCCTGAAAGAGATGGGAAGAATGGAACCAACTTGAAAAACATATTTCAGGATATCATCCATGAGAACTTCCCCAAACTAGTTAGAGAGGCCAATATTCAAATTCAGAAAATGAAGTGAACCCCAGTAAGATACTTCACAAGAAGATTATCCCCAAGACACATAACCATTAGATTCTCCAATGTTAAAATGAAAGAAAAAATATTAAAGACAGCTAGACAAAAAGGGCAGGTAACCTACAAAGGGAAGCCCATCAGACTAATAGCTGAAACCTTACAAACCAGAAGAAATTTGGGGCCAAGATTCAACATTCTCGAAGAAAATAAATTCCAACCCAGAATTTCATATCCTTCTAAACTAAGCTCCATAAGCAAAGAAGAAATAAGATCCTTTTCAGACAAGCAAATGCTGAAGGAATTCATTATGACCAGATCTGCCTTACAAGGTCTGAAAGAAGCACTAAATACGGAAAGAACGACCATTACCCATCATTACAAAAACACACTGAAGTGCAAAGACCAGTGACACTAGAAAGCAACCACATAAACAAGTCTGCAAAATAACCAGCTATCATCATGATGACAGGATCAAATCCACACATATTAATACTAACCTTAAATGTAAAGGAGCTAAATGCTCCAATTAAAAAATATAAAATGGCAAACTGCATAAAGAACAAAGTCCCAATTGCTATGCTGTTTTCAATAGACCCAACTCACATACAATGATACACATAGGCTCAAAATAAACGGATAGGGGAAAATCAACTAAGCATATGGAAAACAGAAAAAAAAATTAAGGCTTACATTCCTAGTTTCAGACAAAACAGACTTTAAACCAACAAAGTTAAAAAAAGACAAAGAAGGGCATTACAGAATGGTAAATGGTTTAATTTAACAAGGAGATCTAACTATCCTAAATATGTATGCGACTAACACAGAAGCACCCAGATTTATAAAACAAGTCCTTAGAGACCTTCAAAGAGACAATAATAGCGGGAGACTTCAACACTCACTGACAATATTGGACAGATCATTGAGACAGAAAATTAATGAAGATATTCAGAATCTTCACTCAGAACTGGACCAAATGGACCTCATAGTTATCTACAGAACTTTCCACCCAATAACAACAGAATACACATTCTTCTCATCACCACATGGCACATACTCTAAAATTGATCACATAATAGCAAGTAAAACATTCTTCAGAAAATGCAAAGTAACTAAAATCATAACAAATAATCTCTGGGAGCACAGCACAGTCAAATTAGAAATCAAGACCAAGAAATTCATTCAAAACCCTATAATCACATGAAAATTGAATAATCTGCTCCTGAATGACTTTTGGGTAAATAATGAAATTCAGGCAGAAATCAGGAAGTTCTTCGAAACGAGTAAGGACAATGATACAACATACAAGAATCTCTGGGACACATCTAAGGCAGTAATAAGAACAAAATTTATAGCACGAAATGCCCACATCAAAAAGTTAGAAAGACCTCAAGTTAACAACCTAACCATGCAACTAAAAGAACTAGAGAAATGGAAGTAAACAGAACTACAGACAAAAACCACCTGATTCCTCAACAGATACAGATAAAAGCTTTCAATAAGAAACAAATCTCCACCCTAGCAGAAGACAAGAAATAACCAAACTCAGAGCTAAACTGAAGGAAATCAAGACACAAAAAAACTATTCAAAAGATCAATGTATTCAGGAACTGGTTTTTTTGAAAAAAATTAATAAAATAGACTACTAGCTAGACTAATAAAAAGGAAGAGAGAGAAGATTCAAACAAACACAATCAGAAATAACAAGGAGAATGTTACCAGTGACCCCATATGAATACAAACAACCATCAGAGACTATTATGAACACTTCAATGCACATAAACTAGAAAATCCAGAAAAAATGGATAAATTTCTGAAGATATGCACCCTCCCAAGACTAAACCAGGAAGAAACTGAATTCCTGAACAGGCCAATAACAAGCTCTGAAATTGAGTTAGTAATAAATAGCCTCCCATCCAAAAAAAACCCCGGCACCAGATGGGTTCACAGCTGAATTCTGCCAGATGTACAAATAAGAATTGGTACCATTCCTGTTTAAAGTATTTCAAAAAATTGAGGATGAGGTACTCTAACTCATTCTATAAGTCCAGCGTCATCCTAATGCCAAAACCTGGCAGAGATACAACAAAACAAGAACATTTTAGGCCAATATCCTTGATATACCTCAATGCAAAAATCCCTAAAAAATACCAGCACACTGAATTCAGGAGCACATCAAAAAGCTTATCTACCTCAATCAAGTAGACTTTATTTCTGAGATGTAAGGTTGGTCCAACATATGCAAATCAATAAATGTGATTCAGTGCATAAACAGAACTAAAGACAAAATCACCTGATTACTCAATAGATGCAGATCAAAGCTTTCAATAATATTTAACATCCTTTCCTATGAAAAACTCTCAATAAACTAGTTATTGAAGAAACATATCTCAAAATAATGAGAGCCATCTATGATAAACCCACAGCCAACATCATACTAAATGAACAAAAGCTGGACATTCCCCTTGAAAACTGGTGCAGGAGAAGGATACACTATTTTAACCTTCCTATTTAACATAGCATCGAAAGTCCTGGCCTGTGCAATCAGGCAAGAAAAAAAAAATAAAGGGCATCCAAATAGAAAGATAGGAAGTCAAACTCCCCGCGTTTGCAGATGACATGAATTTATATCTAGAAAACCCCATAGCCCAGAAGCTTCTTAAGCTGGTAAGCAACTTCAGCAAAGTCTCAGGATAGAAAATCAATGCAAAAATCACAAGCATTCCTATACATCAACAATAGACAAACAGAGAGTCAAATAATGAATAAACTCTCATTCAAAATTACTACAAAGAGAATAAAATACCTAGGAATACAGCAAACAAGGGAAGTGAAGAACCTCTTCAAGGAGAACTATGAACCATTGCTCAAGAAAATCAGAGAGGACACAAACAAATAGAAAAGCATTTCATGCTCATGGATGGGAAGAATCAATATCATGAAAATGGCCACATTGCCCAAAGTAATTTATAGATTCATTGCTATTCCCATTAAACTAGCATTGAATTTCTTCACAGAATTAGAAAAAACTTACTTTAAAATTCATATGGAAGCAAAAACAAGCCCTAATAGCCAGGGCAATCCTAAGCAAAAAGAGCAAAACTAAAGGCATCACACTACCAGATATGAAATCATACATAAGGCTACAGTAACCAAAACCACATGGTTCTGGTACAAAACAGACACATAGACCAATGGAACAGAGTAAATAACCCAGAAATAAGGCTGCACGTCTTTAAATCTTTGACAGTCTTGATAAAAACAAGCAATGGGGAAAATTTTCCCTAATTAAGAAATGGTGCTGGAAAAACTGGCTAGCCATATGCAGAAAATTGAAACTCGATGTCTTTCTTACACCTTATACAAAAATTAATTCAAGATGGATTAAAGACAAATGTAAAACCCCAAACTATAAAAACCCTAGAAGAAAATATAGGAAATACCATTCAGGACATAGGCACGGGCAGACATTTCATGACACAACTGCCAAAAGCAATTGCAACAAAAGCAAAAACTGACAAATGGAATCTAATTGAAATAAAGAACTTCTGCACAGCAAAAGAAACGATCATCAGAGTGAAAAGACAACTTGCAGAATGAGAGATAATTTTTTCAATCTATCCATCTAACACAGGTGTAATATCCAGAATCTACAATAAATTTAAATAAATTTACAGGAATAAAACAAACAACTACATTAAAAAGTAGGCAAATGATAGTAACAGACACTTTTCAAAAAAAGACATTTATGTAGCCAACAACATATTTTTTATAAAGCTCAACATCACTGATCATTAGAGAAATGAAAATCAAAACTACAATAGGATACCATCTCATGCCAGTCAGAATGATGATTATTAAAAAGTCAAGAAACAATAGATGCTGGCATGACTATGGACAAATAGGAACACTTTTACACTGTTGGTGGGAATGTAAATTAGATCAACCATTGTGGAAGACAGTGTGACGATTCCTAAAAGACTTAGAACAAGTAATACCATTTGACCCAGCAATCTCATTACTGGGTATATATCCACAGAAATATGAATAATTCTATTATAAAGATACATGCACACATATGTTTACTTGCAGCACTATTCACAATGGCAATGGCATGGGATCAACCCAAATGTCCATCAACGATAGACTAAATAAAGAAAATGTGGTACATATATACCATGGAATACTATGCAGCCATAAAAAGGAACGAGATCAGGTCCTTTGCTGGGACATGGATGGAGCTGGAAGTCATTATCCTCAGCAAACTAATGCAGAAACAGAAAACCGAACACCACATGTTCTCACTTATAAGTGGTACCTGAAAAATGAGAACACATGGACATAAGGAGGGGAAAATCACACACTGGGGCCTTTCAGTGTTGGGGGTTGGAGGAGGGAAAGCATCAGGATAAATAGCTAATGCATTCAGGGCTTAATACCTAGGTGAGGGGTTGATAGCTGCAGCAAATCACCATGGCACATGTTTACTTCTGTACCAAGCCTCCATGTCCTGCACATGTATGCCAGAACTTCAAAATAAAATAAAATATGTTTATATTTGAAAAATAAAAAACCCTTTGTACATGGCTCTCTTTTCTTCCTGTGTTCTTAAAGGGCATGTGTAATAAAGATTCTGATTCCATTTAAAATAAATAAATAAATAGTAAAATTAAATGTTAAAGACACCCCTAAGTGAAATAATTGGCTTTAGGAAATACAAGTAATGTTTTCCTTTATGGGAGGAAAAAAAATAAGGGATTCATTTTTTTTTTCTTAGCCAAGAATATTAGTTTTCCATTGCTGTATAACAAATCATTACAAAGATAGAGGTTCAGAATCGTGCAAATGTATTATCTCACAGATCTGATGAATCTGGACACTGGTTAATGGCATCATCATCTCAGGGTCTAACTGAGTGAAGTCAAAGTGTTGGCTGGGACTATGTTCTTATCTGAGACTCAAGGTCCTCTTTCAAGCTCACTGGTTATTGTCAAAATTCATTTCCTTGCAGCTGTAAAACTGAGATTGCTGCTTTATTGCCGGCTGTCAGCCACGTATTATTCTAGCTTCCAGAAGCCACCTACTCTTCCTTCCATAGTGCCCTCTCCACACAATGACGATTTGCTTCTTTAAGGCCAAGAAGAGAACATCACTGTTGCTTCAAATCTCTCCAACATCAGGAAGACCCCAGTGTCTTCTAATGGCTTGACTGATTAGATCAAGCCTACCAGGATAATTTTCATGTGATTATCTCAAAATCACCTTTTTTACAGGCTTAACTCTACCAGCAAAATTTCCTCACCTTTCTCATCTAATGGGACCTAATCACAGGAGTGAGGTTCATTCTATTATCACTCAAGAGGAGTGAATAATACAGGACATGTACTCTAGGGTATGGGGGAATTTTGAGGGTCATTTCAGAATTCTGCCTACCATATCCATAGAGAGATTGCCCTGAATTTAAATGTTTTTCTTTTCATTTCTAAAGGGAGATTTGTTTACTATTCACTCAATATGTGGGTTCCATCTCTCAAATAAAGGATAACAGAAAAGAAGACAATTATTAAAACTCTCTCAGTCCATTTTGCATTTCGATGACAGAATACCAGACACTGGATAATTTATAAAGAAAAGCAACTTAGTTGACTCATGGTCCTGGAAGCTAGGAGGTCCAAGATCATGTCCAAGGCCATGTCTGATGAGGATCTTCTTGCTGCATCATCCCATGACACAAGGTAAAAGTGCAAGTGAGAGGAAGTGAGCAAGAGATGACACTCGCAGCCTCAAACCCTCTTATAATTAGCATTAATCCATTCACGAGAGTGGAGACTTCATGGCCTAAACACTTCCCTAAGCAATGCTGTTGCATTGAGGATTAAGTTTCCAACACATGCTTTTGGCGGGACACATTTAAACCATAGCACTCTCTATAACAACTCTCCCCAACTTCCTTGAAGAAATAGTCTTGGGGAACTTTTGCTTCAGATTGCCACCAACTGCTGTCCCACTTTTGGGCAGCGCAGGCCTAGTGCTTGAGGCAGTACTTTCACCATTCCCTAATGGTATGGTTTCCATACGCTCACTTGCTTCTGGACATTCTCAGAGCATTCAGCACCATCACAGAAAAGAAACAAAGAAGTGCTAGGGACTCTTTGCCCCTTAAAATTCTGGATCTCTTCCTGAAACTAGCAGAGATTAATCAGGTGAGAGTTAACCTAGCCAGGCTAGAGTTATGAATCTATTTATAATAGAACCCGATTCTACTCAGTATCAGCTCTCAAAACAAAGCTCATTTTACTTTTGGTAGCAGACACCTGTAATCCCAGCTACTAGGAAGGCTGAGGCAGGAGGATCATTTGAGGTCAGGAGTTCAAGACTAACCTAGGGAAATACATATATATTTTTCAATATTATGGCACAATTTAATTTCTACTTCTTTCATTTTTCCAGTATTGTATAAAATTAAACTATAGTATGATTCAAATGCCAAAATGGAGAAATCATGCAATGAATGTGTCTTTTCTTGTATGCAATGTATACTGGAAATTATAATACATACAAAAAAAAATACATAATGTAGTATCTTCCTCAGCAAATGTATAAGATAATTAGATTTAAAGACTATCTAAACAAGGTAGAATACAGCACCATAATCAATTAACTGTGTCTTCCATGGGCATAGAAAAAAAATGGCCATGGAGGTGCAAACAAAATTAAGAAATATTTACCATACATTTCCAGGAAAAAAAATGTAGGAAAATTGGATTAGAGAGAAGAGTAGTAACTATCAGTTATTTAATTCCCATTTCATTATAGCCATTACAGTGGATATTCTATATACATTATCAAAGATCTTCACACCTACCTTGCAAGGTATCTATATCACTTTTTAGAAATCTTACAATAAAGAAAGACAGAAAGGTTAGTAAACTTACCCAGGGACAAAGAAGGGAGTGAATGAGCTGCAATGTGTCCCCAGATTTAGCTGAGCTCAAAGCCAGGTCATTTTCTCCTATATCATATTGTCTCTGATAGAAGGCAGTGTCAGTGAGAAGTCTGGTGTCATATGTCTCCACAGCACTGGAGTAGCACTTGCTCCAGCAATGTTAGACTCTTCTGGCTGCTTAGTGACAGGGTTTTTTAAAAAAACAAAAACAAAAAAAACAGAATCACAAAAACATAAATAATAATGCCCACTACCCTGCATGTAATGAGATTCTGTCCCTTAAACTGGTTTATTTTCATAACAAATTTTAGTAACAGATTTTTTTAATCTTATCCGTAAAAAATTTTTCAGCAAAAATCTCATGACTGATTAAATTCTTGGATTTGGTCGTTTCTTTTCTTCTAGTTAAAAACAAACAAATAAAAAACCCAGCTAATAATGCTCTACATACAGAATGTTCAGCTCCTTAGTTTCTCAGGCTGCTTCCTGTGTTGCAACTTGTACAAATCTGAACCGGTCTTCTGGAAAAAATAGATCATTGTTTGAGTGGGAAGGAGTCATACTACTTCAGTAACACACATATGACGATGGGGAACAATTCTATCGCTTTTGTATTATTATATATTGATCTAATTGCTGTTTCCTCTAGTGTTTCTCTCCTTCCCCACTGAGAAGCCAAAGTGAGAGACTTGTGCTTGCATGTCCAGAGCCAGAAAGATATTACCATAGCAGCCCTGCAAGGCGGCGCTGGGAACCAAACTGTGAAATTGTGTTTCCTCCAGCGGAGTGTGAACAGCACTATGTTCTTCTAGTTTCAAATGGATTAAACCACACAATTACAGCAAATAGTTAGAAAATCCTGAACGTTGATTCTGTGTGTGTGCGTTTATTTTAGCAGTGCTCAAGAGAAAACTAATCAGAGAGGAAAATTTATTAAAATAAACGTTTCCTTGGCTAAGCAATGTTTGAGCTGACATTTGTTTTTCACTGGTGTTTGACATGTATTTTGACTAGTCCTTTAATTTTTTATTTCCTGAAGAATGCATTTTGACAGAGAATATGAGGGAAGAAAGATCAGTGGAATGATAATAATAATGATTTTATAATAACTAGAAAACAAATTTAGACACATATCGGCAGAAAATTTACATTCCAAAGACCATACCTATATTGTATAGAAAGCTTGTGCAAATTGGTATTTAAAATACTAACATTTGGAGAAAGTATATGAGCAACTGGAATTAAAGTTAGTAAGATAATATTTAATATATATGTATTCTTGTGTTTCAAGACATGTAAAATGATTATAACCTTTGACCCAATTACCTTACTTTTGGTAGACACACAGATTAGGAAAATTATCCTAAACAAGGAAAAGTTAATATACATGAAAATGTTTACTGCAGCATCTCTAAAGCACTTAAAATTATGAGGATTATATAACAACCTAGAATACTACTTATAACACAAACTGAAAAAGAAACAATTATATCTGACTGCTAATTGTAACAATACAAAAATCATGCCTAGGTAAGAATTTTATGATGAAAAACTATGAAAGCAGTTTAATTTGTTACATGTTAGACTGTGGATCATTTTAATATGTTTTATTTTAATTTCCGTAAATGTTACACTTTTACTTGTCTAGCAAAAATAATTTCTTTAAAGCAAAAGTTTTTAGCAAGGAAACTAACAACAGCACTACAAGTCCCCCAGTAACCATTCCCTCATTCTTCTATTTCAACTGGGCATATGGTCACCAGAGTAAAGATGACAATACCTAATCTCCTGTGTAGCCAGGAGTGGGCATGTGACTAAACCCTGGCCAACGTGTTATGAGTCAGAGTGCAATGTGGCAGCCTTCTAGATATGTCCATTAAGAGGCAGCTGTCACATGACCATCTCCCTACTTCTATGCTCCTTCCTCCCACTACATAGGCTGTAGAAGCCAACTTGGACAAGGGCCACTTCCTAGAGCTGGCGAAGCAGTGTAACTGAAAGCAGTCTGGGATTACTTTCAGTTACACTGCTTCAAGACAGCACTGAACAGAGTCCTACTCCCAGAGGGAGCAACAAACTCTTGTGTAAACCACTATTGTTACTTTTCTCTTACTTGCAGATGTATCTGAGCCTACTAAATGCAGAGGGATAACCCCAAGTGCCAGTTAGTTGCAATCTTTAAGCCATAATCAGTTTTTTTAAAAAATAGCTGAAATCAAGGAAAGGAAAACAACGTGAGGCCACTCCGGCACAAAAAGGTTGCCGAAATTGACCCTAGCAGAATGAAATTAGTTGACAAGATCTAGGCATGCTAGCACTACGATGCCAGGCATTCTCAGTGGGAGTCCTATTGCCACAAACACATAAAAATTGGTTGTTAGAGGATGAAAAGAACTGTAGATATTACAAAGGTTTGTAGCTCTTCAACAGACCACCATATAAAAAGGAACATTTAGTATGTCTGTGGTATTGACATTTTATTGGGAGCAAGTACTAGTGTTTAGAACAAGGCTCTGAAAAGGTTCCTTAGGGGGTTAATCAGAAAGAAAGAAAGAAAAGAAAAGAAAAGAAAGAAAGAAAAAGAAAGAAAGAAAAAAGAAGAAAGAAAGAAAGAAAGAAAGAAAGAAAGAAAGAAAGAAAGAAAGAAAGAAGAAAGAAGAAAGAAAGAAAAAAGGAAGAGAAGAGAGGAAGGGAAGGAAGGAAGGAAGGAAGGAGGAAGGAAGGAAGGAAGGAAGGAAGGAAGGAGGAAGGAAGGAGAGAGAGGAGAAGGAAGGAAGGAAGAAGGAAGGAAGGAGAAGGAGGAAGGGGAAGGAAGGAAGGGGAAAGAAAGAGAGAGAGAGAGAAAGAAAGAAAGAAAAGAAAGAAAGAAAAAGAAAGAAAGAAAGAAAGAAAGAAGGAAGGAAGGAAAGAAAGAGAGACTACTTTTCTCAGAAACACTGCTCAGTTTGAAATGTCTTCTCCCACCTGTTCTACCAAACATATCCTTTGTATTCTTTTAGACTCTGTACCCTAATTAACCACTACTTGTCACATGCTTTATTAGTGACTGTTTATTTTTATATCTCTCCCCCTAGATTTTTTAGCTGATTATAGGAAAAAGATGATGCCTTTCAGTTCTGAATCCAAAACATATTGCTTAGTATGTATTAACAGCACAAGAAATGTGAATAGCTGAATGAGAACCCCAGGGGCATTTTTTCTTTTAAGTTTTCATCTCTGGCAATTCCCACTTCTTAACAATGGACACAATTCTCCTTCTGCTTGAGTGGTGACACACTGAGACAACATGTGGTGATCTCACTTCATTGAGAACACATGGCCCTTCTCAAACAATATGTGGAATAAATTGGTAAAAGAACCCAGTTCACTGCAGTAACATCCTCCTCCTACTTATTTTTACCAATTTAGGTTTTCCTGTTAAAAAAAATAATAAAAAGTAAAAATATTTAACCTTCTTTATATTCATTAATACTTAGCATTTTCCTCTTTAGTTTCAAATGCTAAGTTGACTTGACATCTGAAATAGTTTTCACAATAGAGCAGAGTCTGATATTTGGAATTTACACAAACAATTCTGAAAAGGCCACTGCTAAAGAGAATCTCAGCTTTTCCAATTTACAGGAAATATCATAAACATTAATTATGAACTGAAATCTGTTTACTAGTGGTTTGTTTTATCAGTGTGGCTCAACCATGTAGAATAATTTAAACAATAGTTATTAAGCACCCACCTACTGCATGTGAAGTGTTGTACAAGATCTATGGGGGATACAGAGTGAAAGGAAGTATAGTTCTTATCTTCAAAATTGTTGCATTCTATTTGCGAAACTATCATGCCAGGTAATATAGTTAAGTGCCACAAAGAATATACCTATAGATGTTTGGGAATTTGAAAAATATAAAATTCAAGCAAATGAGATTTGATGGATAGGTTGACTGTGAGATGTGTTTTGGTTTATAATAAAAGGATATGTGACAGCAAGGTATTCCAGATAGTGAACAGCACAGAACCAAAAAAGCACATAAAACTTTCCAAGGACAGTGAATGACCTACACTTGATTTGTATGCACCTTAAATCTGAGAAGCACTTATGTAGAGTATTTGTTGAAAAGTGAAAGAAAGAACAATGGCAATGTAGTATGATGCCATTTCCCGAAAAACTACTACGTTTTAATGAAGACCTTTATAAGTCAGTAGGGTAGGGACCATTGGAAGCCTTTGAGCATGTGATCTGAGGCTACGTTTTAAGCAGATTAACATCACATATGTTTATAGGGTAATTTGCTAAGACTTTCAAAAGCAGAGAAACCAATAGGTAACTCTTTTGGAAGTCTGTAAAGAGTTAATGAAGACATAAATGAAGATTTAAGAGAGCAATAGAAGACTCAGAATAAATGAGAGAACATTTCAGTAGTAAAATCTGCCAAGATGAAAACTGTCTTAGTCCGTGCAGTCTGTTACAATAACCTACCTTTGAGTAAGTAATTTGTAAACAACAGAAATCTACTGCTCACAGTTCTGGAGGCTGGGAAGTCCGGAATCGAGGTGTTGGCAGGTTTCATATCTGGCGAGGGCCTGTTTCTCATAGGTGGCACCCTCTATGTATCCTCACATGGTGGAAACCAGCTCCTCTGTCTTTTTTTTTTTTTTTTCCATAAGGGCACTACTCCCATTCATAAGGAATTCACCTTCATGAAATAATCACCTCCCAAAGCACCACCTCTTAATACCATCACCTTGGAGATTAGGTTTCAATATAGGAATTTTGTGGGACATAAACATTCAGACCATAAAAACAATTCTTTGAAGGTCAGGGATACGGAATTGATATAGGGAAAAATTATTCCTGGTGTCGAGACTGAGCAACTAAAGAGAAGTAGCTGAGAGAAATGTGGCATTACACAGAAAGAGAATAAGGAGGGCAAGTAAATTATAGAATGTTAAGCAGATAATGAGTCCCCATATGGCCATATTGAACTTGCTATACCAGCAAACATCAAAATGAAGATGTTTAACAGGCAGTATCAGTTGTTGGAAAAATGTAGAAGCTGAAAGCATAGTACTTGAAATCATGTAAACAGAGACGACGGTTGTGAAAATATTGGACAAAACAGAGTATGGGAATAGAAATTAAAAGAAACCAGGAAAAACACTTGGAGTCTGCTAAATTTGAGAGATAAAAGCAAAATAGGAGGGAACAAAGGGGACAGAACAAAAGTCCCACAGGATATTTGGGGAAAACCATAGCAGCATAAGCTGTCCAGACAAGGAAAGTTGGCCGGGCACAGTGACTCATGACTGGAATCCCAGCACTGAGAAGCCGAGGCAGGAAGATCACCTGAGGTCGGGAGTTCGAGACCAGCCTGACCAACATGGAGAAACCCCGTCTCTACTAAAAATGCAAAATTAGCTGGGTGTGGTGGCACATGCCTGTAATCCCAGTTACTTGGGAGGCTGAGGCAGGAGAATAGCTTGAACCTGGGAGGCGGAGGTTGTGGTGAGCTGAGATTGCGCCATTGTACTCCAGACCGGGCAACAAGGGCGAAACTCCGTATGAAAAAAAAAAAAAAGACAAGACAAGAAATGTCCACCTTTCCAAGAAAGAAACTGAGCACAGCAAGGGTGCCAAGAGATCAGGAAGAAGGATGATATTTTCTTATGATTAAAATCAATTTTGGTAATCAAGTGCTCATTACTATTTTAATTAAAGTTCTCTCTAAACTCTGTTTTTCAAGGATTTCTAAGTACATGCAATATGAGTAGTGTAACGCAAACCTGAGTGTATTATAGAATAAGTATCAATGCAACAATATTGAAATATGTTTCAATTTATTTAGCATTATATCCATGCTTCTAGAAAACCAATTATGCAAACAGCAATATGTATTTTCTGCATACAACATTAGAGGATTTGTATTGCTTAGTCTTTTTGAAGCCATTAATAAACCAGGGAATTATTTTCATTGTTGTCACAAGAATTACAATGTAAACTAATCCACAATCTGAGTAGAGTTACAAAATTTATCAGCTGTGAACTTGCTTTGTGAACCTTGAAAAGTCCTAACTTCACTGATCTCCATTCTCTGTTCCTTCACATAAACTGTAGGTGCTGAATAAATCTCCAATGCACCTTCCTCACTTTCCACATTTTCTAATATATTCCTGAAATGCCTTTTAACTGATTAGCTTGTTTAATATATAATGCTGGACCTGATGAAAGGAATGAAAACAGGAAGATAAAAGAGAAGAATATGAAGAACGACAGGCCTCCCATACACAGAAAGAAAGTTGTATTAGGTTCAAAATACTATACTGAAGAGGAGCTTCAGATATATGATAAGAGACAGGAAATGTAACCTCGGATGCTCAGCCATGCTCTTTTGCTCTGGGGAGTGACAGATTAAAATAGCAAGGACTGTTGTTTTAAGAAAAATATTAGGCAAAAATAGAGCTCTTCTACTAGGGAATACCCTGCAAAGGTTAAAAAGAGACTATCGGATCTCAGCCTCTGTTAAAAATTGGTATTTAATCCTTTTTAAAAAAATAAATACACACAGCTAGGTCCTTCAAGATCCGCTTGCTCCTGACAGGCTGGGGTAAATTCAACACCCAGTTACTTAGGAGTCACTTAAATGAATCTCTGCCAGGAAGATGAATTGTTGTCCAATCCCAGTGCCACCAGAGCCATAATAAAAGACCTTGATATCAGGGGCTGCATTTTAGAAATCTCCCATCCCCCAGCACGTTACAAAATCCACTTTAAGTATATATCAAGGGGGCAATCTGCTATTTATTCTCAAATGTGTTCCGTCATTTTCAGAAAAATATTAAGCCTACGCTGGATTTTTTTTTTCTTAATTTCTACCTCTTAATAGCACAAGCAGATAAAGAGGCTAATTGGACCAGTTCATCAGAATAAATGTATAGCTGGTTAATCTTATAGATTTTTTTTAAATGCAGTATCTGTCCCATTCATAGGAAAATTTGAAATAGCTGATTTTCCTTAGTGATTGATAAATTATTTTTAGCAAATAAATGAGGCTAGATAAGATTATGTATTTTAATTCCACATTCATTTTTTAAGTTTTTGTTTTACCAGCTTTTGCAGTATTTAAAATAGTGGAAACTTTCATTAAAGTTTCATTAAAGGCATACAAACACAAACACTAAAGACTTACAGAGATAATAAAAGTGTGATATTCTGATGTAATAAGAAACATATATATTGATCTCTCCCCCACAGGTCCTCAGATAAGAGCTCCTAAACCCTCGTAGATAAGGGCACTAGGGGGATCTTTTGTTCTAATATTTCATCTTTAACTCAGTTCTTGAATGTGTGTGCGTGTGTGTGCGTGTGTGTGTGTGTGCGTGTGTGTCTGTAATATTTTCAATATGTGGTTAGCTGAACCCACTTTGGAACCCACAAATACACAGGGCCAGTTGTACTTAAAGAAACAGCAGGCATATGGAGGACTGCAATATACCAATAGACATGTAAGCTAATAAACTTTTCTGAAAGACAATTTGACAATTTGTGTCCAAATTGTTAAAAATATGCTTAACTAATAATTATACTTTGCTAAAAAAAAACTATGGCTACAAAAAAAATTTACTACAAAAGGAGCTGTGAAAGCCATATACATAATAGAAAATAAATACATAAGACAACAAAGGAAATTTTGAATAAAAATAGCACGTTATTTAAATTATGAACCTGCTGTTATATACTCATACACTAGACTATTATACAGTCATTTTAACTGTTATAATGTCGGCTAAATGGATGCTGAAAGAGGGAAAATGTTCATGATACACTAATTTTTTTTTAAAGATGAGAAGACAGTATAAGAGTCTTATTCCAGCATGTATATATCTCATACATGCAGACAGACAGAGAGAGGAGAGAGTCCTGTTTAGTAAGGTGTGAGAGAAGCTACCAGTTCACTTCACATTCTGGGTAAAAATCATTCATGCTGGAGCATGTTTTATGATATAAAATGCTGATATTCTAATATTATATTTTTTAATTCGCTGAAATAACATTATATACAGATATTTCTCTTATCCACCATCTGGTCACCCAAGGGTACAGTTTGTACAAGAAGGCAACATAAATGCCTCCTCTTTCCCTTTGCATACTATTTTTCAAAATATGTATTAATCCCCTTTACATTTTCAAAAGGTGACTAATTTTCGCATCATTTTAAACTCATGAATTTAAACATACTGTATGGGTTTCAAAACATTGTATCTCTTATTCTATTGACTTTCAAATTGTCCTACATTTGGTCAGCTGGAGATACTTCAAGATAGCACATAATTCTTTTTGACATCATCCTACGGAGTCTCTGTTCGCTGTCTTGTTACCCAGTGTGACAAGATTTTGCAAACTTATCCTGTTCATTTCTACCCTTCTATGTAGAATCAGCCATTTCTCCATGAAGCCCTCGGTTTTTCAAGGCAATCTGGTCACCAGAAACATGCACTGTTCCTGGGTTAGTCATTGTTTCCAGCCACTTTCAGTGGATATACTGAGTATATCCATACAAATAATTAGCTTTAATTATATATAAAAATATATAATGTGTAAATATATGCATCTATTTATAACCACATTGATATTATGTAACCTCTTCTCTATTATATTTGTATCTTCTCTCTTCCACACTATGAATCTTGGTTTTCAAATATAGAGAAGATACCCTTGCTTTATCTCACATTATACACAGAATGATCCTAGAATAGTAATACTAACAAAGCTACCACCAGCAATAATTATTAGAAACAAGTTTTTACATTTTTACATAGACTAATCCCTTCTTCCTTCTTCATTTCTAAGCTTATACTCCAGATCTATTTTCTCCTTTTTAACTCTTCTTTATTTCTAGTTTTTTTTGTTTGTTTGTTTTTTGTGTGTGTGTGAGACGGAGTCTCGCTCTGTTGCCCAGGCTGGAGTGCAGTGGCCGGATCTCAGCTCACTGCAAGCTCCGCCTCCCGGGTTTACGCCATTCTCCTGCCTCAGCCTCCCGAGTAGCTGGGACTACAGGCGCCCGCCACCTCACCCGGCTAGTTTTTTTGTATTTTTTAGTAGAGACGGGGTTTCACCGTGTTAGCCAGGATGGTCTCGATCTCCTGACCTCGTGATCCGCCCGTCTCGGCCTCCCAAAGGGCTGGGATTACAGGCTTGAGCCACCGCGCCCGGCCTTATTTCTAGTTTTATAAGTACATATTCTCATCACCATTCCACCTGTAACGTCATGGTAGTCATCTGAAGTTTGTTCTCAAGCAGGTTGCTCTGAGACGTGCTCTCAAGAGCAGTTTTCTCTGAGTTCCTGTATATTTAAGAGTTTGTAACTCTTTTACTGATAATTTTGCTACATGTAAGTTTCTCATTTTATGATTTCTCTCCTTGATGTATCAAACATATCTCTTCATTCTTTTTCTGGCATGAAGCATTACTGCTGAAAACTATGAAGATAATACAGTTCATCCCTATAAGTGATAACTTTTTTCACCCAGACACTCAAAGTTTATGCTTTTTCTCTCAAGCTCAGGAGTTTCTCTAATGTATCTTAACATTAGTCTTCCTGGGTTGACATTCTTGAGCATATGAGTATATGCTGTGTTCTTTCAATAAGTTTCAAGTCTTTTTTTAACCCCATAAGCTTTCTTGAATTATGGTTTTGAGCATTTGTTCTTTTTTCTGGCTTTAGTTTTCTTCTTCAGAGAATTCTATTATCTGTGTTGCATATCTTTTCTGTTTATCTTCAATGTTCCATTTTTTTTCCTTTGACTTTAATTTTTAACCTTTCCTTTTTCTTAAGATATTATTAACTATGTTTATTTTCTCTCTTTTTAATATGATTGTTCCTTATATCTAATTCTTTCTTGAGCTCTGTCATTTAATTTCTGATTTTTCCTAATTCTGATGTGTGTTATTCATTTATACTTTGTATCATGTTTGAATGATGTTAAAGTTGCTTTGAAATAGCAGGTTATAATTTTGATCTGTTTTCAGGCATATCGTTATGGCATACTTTCATTGTCAGTACAGATGTTATTCTGCTCCTTACTCTCTTTGTATATTGGTAAGTTTTAATGGGATTTAACCTCAACACTTTTTGTTGTTTATTTTTATGTGAAATTGTATTCTTGAATTTTTAGAAGGGATCTTGATTCAAATGACTTTTTTTTAACTGCACAGAGCTCCTTCTTCTAGTATTTCTATGTAGCATTAAAGTATATAATGCTGCTTATTGAGCTTTCCTGGTTGTTTCAATTTTACTGGGACACTGTGTTTCCTTCCTTGCTATTGGCCCCAACCCGATCAGTTATGATTTTATCCTTGGCAGTTTGGTGCTCTATCTTGGAAGGTTGATCAGTTTCAAGAGTTTATAAAGTCTAGACAGCTCCAGCTCCTTACGCCTGAATGTAAGCCTCACATTCACTCATCATGTAAATAGGTAAGAACTCTCCTCCTTTGTGGCTGTTGTTCTCTGACAGTTTCATGTTGGCTAATTTCGAAGTCTGTATTCTCAAGTCCTTTAGTCATTCATTGTGTCCTTCTTGTTTTCTCTAATGAAGATACTGGTATAATGCAAAGTTTATGGCTATTGGTGACATATTTCTATCTGCTTATATTTTGACGCTTGAATAAATACTTTGTGACCTAGTTTCATTATAAATATTAACTTCATGGATTTTTTTTATTTTTGTTTTCTGGCTGTCACTATATTCCTAGAATTTCCTAGGACATACTACTTTTCAATACAGATATAAGTACAGCTATAGCTACAGATGTAGCTACAGATGCAAAATAGAATTTCAGGTGTAGGTAAAAATGTGGATACATCTACAGATACAGAAACAGAAATGAACATGCATCGATAAAATGACTAGTAGAATAAGCACTGAAATATATATTATTGGGTAGAATTTTGAGTGATTTTTTTGTTTTGTTTTGATAATAGTGATTTTTTTTAAGGCCACTATTATAATAAAAACAAAAACCAAAGCTAGTACTTATAGGTCTATCAGAATAACTTTCAATTACTTAGGGACATGTGGCAATGGTCACTTTCAGGGTTCCATCAGCATCTAAATGCCAGTCACATCAAATTTAATTATCTCCCTCAGTTCAACTAGCTGTACTTTTATTTTCCTCAGGGTAAAGAAAATAGTTCACTATTTATTTCCTCCCAACCCTTTGGTTCTTGGTATAAATTCTATTTTGAGTGAGAATATTCAAGACCAACTTCTGCCATTCCATTACAAGCCTCTTATGTCTCAGTAGTGTCTAGCTTTTACTATTTAAATATTTTTCAGCTTTCAAACTAATATCTCAAAGAGAATATTATAAAAGCCTACTTAGAAGCTATAAAGTCAAGAATTTGACTCTTTGGAGTTCTTTTTTGTTTTCATTTTTGTTTTGTTCCCCCCTCCCCACCCCAGGGCAATAGATTTCACATTCATTTTCCAGTTTAATCATGAAGGCTGCAGAGTTAAATGACAATTATCAAGAAGGAAAACCAAAGTAGATAGTATTTCAAAATGTTATCCATTTTTATTTCTATATACAAGTCATTTTCTCTGGATGATAGCATTATCCTTGTTTACAATGCTGACTATAACTCTCTTGTGAAAATTAATTAATTAGTTATTAATGGTTAAAAATTAAACATGTGGTTATTATCAGACCTCTTCATAGTAATTTAGAATCCTCATTACAGTATCTTTATACTTGTCGTCAGTTACATTTGGCTGTTTTTGCTCTGAAAGAGCAACTAAGACAAGTAACAGGTACTGCTAAAATAAAGCTTGCATTTTCAGGTTCTCTCTTTTCTACTGATGTTTTGAAAGGAATTATAGAGCATAAAATCCCCTGGAAAAAAAAAGTCCCTTTTTCCTCTTTGAGTTCCCCCAACACTATCACCTTTACCCCAGTTTTCCTATAGGTTTAACCATGTAAGATTACTGATATGCAAGATTAGATGGGTAATGGTAAGTGGATGTTCTGTAATTCTCAGCTGAAGAGACAGCAAGTGCAATGACACTTTTTTCTCGGTGGTACTTCCCATCATGCCTCAAGGGCTATGTTATCCCAAGTCTTTCAGAAACTGAAATAGTTGAGAAAAACTCCATCCTAATCTTGCTCTGAAATTAGGTTTCAATAAATGAGTTCTCTTCTTCATGGCCTTTTAGCAAGTTTAGTTTTTGTTTGATTTAGCTAATGACTGATAATAAAAACCACAGTACATCAAATGCTACTCCTACCCAGTGGAGTGGTCTTTGAAGAAAGCTGTCATGATAAAGTTGCTTTTTAAATGATCTAGAGTTTAGAGACAAAATGTGTTTCCATATCATGGAAGAGAACAACAAGGTTAATAAAAAGATAGTAGGCTCAAAATGGAGTCACTCATGCTAAAGTTCCATATTACCTACCCAAGAACTAAATTGTTTATTTGTACAAATCTGACCTTCTGAGAAATTAGGAGAAAGATGAGAACCAAATCCCCAAACAGGGTTGCTTTCAAAGAAAAAATAATAGGAGATTTACAGCAACCAAACAAAATACGATCAGTAAATCTGAGCAGGCAAAATAGGGAAGTCCTCTCAGCTTTAACTCATACAAGGAAAGTACCTGAGGACAACCAATCCACTTTCCACCCTATTCTGTTTTTCATTTGTTTGTTTGTTTGTTTGTTTTCTGCTAAATCTGCCTTACAAAAGTCAATCCTTCTGCCACTCCTGGCAGAGCTGCTTCTACTTTGTGGACTGAAAAATACTACCTGGTTCATGAATTGCTGATAAAAACCAACTGGAGCTTTAAAACTCAATTTATTGAATTTTTTTTCTGTGACAATAATAATGCTTGTATTTGTGTAGTAATCCACAATACTTTTACATACTTATTTCATTTGATTTTTAATTCTATATTTTACTAAATAAGTATTTACTGAGTATCTATCACATGTCTGGCACTAAGTTGGTCATAATGGGTAAAATGAAGTATAAGAAAAAATCCCCAACAGCCCAGTGGAGATGGAGGCATTATCATTGCTGCTTAAAGAAGGGAGAAACAGTCTCAGAAAGATTAAGCAATTTTCCAAGGTCACTGATAGGTAAATTGAGAGCTGAATCTACTATTCTCTCAGTGAGAATATGATTTTGTACCACCCACTGATAACTTCCATTGGATCATTTACACTAATAACATGTATACATATATTAATATTTTCCTTAGTCACCATAAAATAAAAAGTAACACTTCTGGCTACAGAAAAAATAATAATAATCAGCTTTATTTGAAACCAAATTGTCATGCAGATTTGTGTCTCTAGCATAAAACTTTACACCACAATCAAAGGAACACAAAATCCAAATTCTAACCTGTCAAGCTTTCTTCTGTGTGTTCAGATATTCTGGGATGCAAGATAGTAGAGGGAAGAGAGAATTGTATCCCTGAACTAGATTTGTTAAGCCAAAACACTTCTAGTGCTTATTACCTATTCAGTGACTCACTAGCCTATCAGTCTACTGTAGAAATAAAAGCTGCATTTACTTTTCTTTCTTTAATCTCAACGTTCTTAATTGCCATATTGACAAAAAAGAAACTTGTTTACCTTCCAAATTCTCTGGAGCACCAGCCAAATTAATCCTTTTAAGCAGTGTTTCTTCAGCTCCAGAAACAAGTAGAATGCAAAGTAGCAAGAGGCTCCCTTAACAGGCAACAAACACAAGATGCCTAGACATTAACCTTCACTGGGAGACCCCTGAGGGCATTTACTTCTAACTTTGGAAACAGCCCTGAGGTTGGGGAGGGGGTGTATGCACAACTAGAGCTGGATGAAGGAGTAGGCCAGCTAGGCAACTCCCTATGGTGTCAATCTGCAAGGGAAAGCCTGGTAAATACTGTTGATTGCCTCCCCTTAGGCCGTTTTCCCTTCTTTCTTGATAACAGGATCCCAGCTATGTTCTCAACCACAATTTGTTTGGTCTGAGTGATGAATCATTATCTGTTTGAACTGATGTTGATATCTCATTTCCTTTGAAACATGCTTTTATTCCTAACCTCCCTTGCCTCTATGGGTGGCTATTTGCCCCCAATTCTTAAGAAATAATATGTTAGAATAGTGTTGGCTGACACCACCCCTTCTTCCTTCTTGTTTGGGACACTGCTGTGATGCTGTGCCCACAACCCAGAGGTGGGAAGAAAGGCATTCCAGAGGAAGTAAGACCTAAATATAGAATACAAATGATCAGGTTAAAGAGGATGGTAATTAGGCTCCAAGAAGTGAAAGTACTCTACATAAAAACCCAGGCAAGAAACAGCATGGAAACTTATAAAACATTTAATAGGACCATTACAAAGTATGAGACTTAGAGTGGTAAGAAACAAATTAGAGAGATAGACAATGATTGTGTGTCTGGAATTTATTCCTTCCAGTGGGTTCTTGGTCTCTCTGACTTGAAGAATGAAGCTGCGGACCCTAGAGGTGAGTAGTACAACTCTTAAAGATGGTGTGTCCAGAGTTCGTTCCTTCAGATATTCAGATGTGTCCAGAGTTCTCTTCCTTCCAGTGGGTTGGTGGTGTCGCTGACTTCAGAAGTGAAGCTGCAGACCTTTGCAGTCAGTGTTACAGCTCTTAAAGGTGGAGTGTCCAGAGTTGTTTGTTCCTCCTGGTGGGTTCATGGTCTCACTGATTTGAGGAATGAAGCCACAGACCCTCGCGGTGAGTGTTGCAGAGCATAAACGTAGTGCGGACCCAAAGTGAGAAGCAGTAAGATTTATTATGAAGAGCAAAAGAACAAAGCTTCCACAGCATGGAAGGGGACCCCAGTGGGTTGCGGCTGCTGGCTTGGGTGACCAGCCTTTAGTCCCTTACTTGGCCCCGCCCACGTCCTGTGGATTGGTTCATTTTACAGAATGCTGATTGGTCCATTTTACAGAGTGCTCGTTGGTGCATTTACAATCCTTTAGCTAGGCACAGAGTGCTGATTGGTGCGTTTTTACAGAGTGGTGATTGGTGCATTTACAATCCCTTAGCTAGACACAAAAGTTCTCCAAGTCCCCACCCTACCCAGAAGCTCAGCTGGCTTCACCTCTCAGTTTGATTGTGCAGGACACTCTAAGCCACAGTAAGGGATTTATATTTTAAACTAAAAGCAAACAAGAGCTATGGAAAGCTTGTAATTAAGGTGACAGAATTAAATTAGCACCTTAGAAGAAGAATGCATGGTATAACCAAAAGGCAGGTTCAGTCACTCACCACTTGCAGGGTCCCGTTAACAAGAGTGAGGTCTGGTATAAATGACTTTATTCCAAAGCTTAGCTTAGGGAAAATAGTACAGTCTCCTGCCTTTAAGGGTACCACTTCATTTTGGGGGCAGAATGCAGCAGCTTTTAAGGGGGAACTTGGCATGAATGGCATGCAGGGGAGGAAGCAAGCAGATGCAGGGTCTGTGTGACTCACTTCAGTGCCTTATGTACCAGGAGGTTCAGCTGGCATCATAACAGGTAGTGCTAGGTTTTAAAGTGTCTATAATCTGAGATGGTGGGACTGAGTTCTATCATTGCCATCCTTGAGGATGTAAATTGACTGGTGTCAACTGAGACAATCTCCTTGGAAGCTCTGGAGCCTCTAAGTAAGCCCATAGTTAGGTAAGCTTGCCATGTAGCCAGTGTCTGGTGAAGGGAAAGTAAAGATTATAATTGCATTTCTAAAGAGCTAAGTGGGAAGTGGAAAACAGGGGAGAACAAGGAGAGAGAGAAGAAGAAATTAAAAAATAACTCACTCTCTTCCTCTTAGAAAAATAGGGGTACTCAGTTACAATGGGACTTTAATAGAAACAGGGGAAACATGAAAATTACAGTTGTAATAATTTCAATGAGAGATGATGTGGGCCAGACTAAGGCTAGTGACAGTGGTACTATTGAGAATTGAGTGAAACATGGATATTTAGAAGGCAGAATAACCAGGAGCTCATGAGTGAGTGAATACAGTGGGAAAGAACAGAAATCAGGGTTACCTCCCAGTTTCTGGTTCTGGCAGCTGTCAGGTGCAATGCCAATCACAGAAAGAAGAAAGTCAGGAGGAAGAGTAGGCTCAAGGGGCTTTGAGGTATTTGTGAGTCCTCCAAGGGGAGATAAAAGTCTGAGAGTCAGGAGTGAGATTGGAACTGACTCAAAACATAGAGGCCAGAAGAAGTTCAATGCCCTTTTCAACAGCAGGGATACATTTGGTGTGTCTGAAACAGATGTATGCAGGAATCCTGAAGTAGCTCACCATCTCAGGTAACAAATCTCAAACTTTACTGTGCATAAGACTCACTCAGAGAAAATTTGCTACAAGGTGTATTCTTGGGTTCCTCACTAAGAGACTTCACTTTAAGAGGACTGCCCTCAATCTGATGAAAAATTTGTAGTTATTTAAATAGGAATCCTATTATGATTGTTATGCATGCAGAAGGGAAAGACAAAGACAAAGAAGAGCCCAAAGAGACGGGAAGAGAATCAAGAACACTGAGCTCTAAGGAAGGAGTGGGAATTACTTTTTTTACTCTACTAACTTTTCAGAAAATAGAAAAGATCAATTGTGCCAAAATTAGGAGGAGCTATGCTAAACTTTACTTTAATTCTTTAAGCAAGATTGGGAATACCATCAATTCAGAGAAGAAGTCACCAAATAGAAGAGATACATGTTTTCTTGTTTGTTTTTCTGACATTTAGTTGCAATTCACTAGTTACTATTAAATATTTAAGCTCTCTTTCCTATATATATAGGATATTTTTCTTAAAATTGTTTTTAAGTTTTCTTGATAATACTTCAAAGTTATTTTCCTTTTAATTATAAAAAATAACAATTATAAATATCAAAACTAAAAGAAAAGTTGTGATTAATATTACAGATAAGTAGCAACAAATTACATAATCCATTGAGAAAAAGATATGTAATTGACCAAAGGACATGTAAAGTGTTTACTAAATGAGTTTTCTGTTTGTTTGTTTCTAGAATCCCTTAATTGGGAATGTTGGGACAAATGGATTATACATTTTTATTTTAATAGGTATTGTTAGATTACTTTCCAAAAAGGTTGTGGCGAGCTTTTCTGTTCTCACTGACAGGACATGAATTTCCCCATATAGTTGACACTCCTCAATCTTATCAATTTTCTAATTTTTGCCAATATGGTAGCTGAAAAAATATTTCTTAATTGGTGCTTTAATTTTCATTTCCCTAATGATCAGAAAGATGTCTGTATTTTTATTGGCAGTATGTATTTTTTTTTTTTCAATAGATTTCCTCCTTATAATCACAGTTTTTTTTAAATTTAATTTAATTTTATTTTAGGTTCTGGAGTACATGGGCAGAATGTGCAGGTTTGTTACATAGGTAAATGCGTGCCATGGTGGTTTGCTGCACCTATCAAGCCATCACCTAGGTATTAAGCCCCGTATGCATTCATTAGCTATTTGTCCTGATGCTCTTCCTCCTCCCGCCTCCCTGACAGGCCCCAATGTGTGTTATTCCCCTTCCTGTGCCTGTGTCCATGTGTTTTTATTGTTCAGCTCCCCCTTATGAGTGAGAACATGCAGTGTTTGGTTTTATATTCCTGTGTTAGTTTGTTGAGGATGCTGGCTTCCAACTTCATCTATGTCCCTGCAATGTGAGAGACAGGACTAGCTGGATTTCCTAGGCCAACTAAGAATTCCTAAGCCTCGCTGGAGAAGGTGACCACACCCACTTTAAACACAGGGCTTGTAACTCAGCTCACACCCGACCAATCAGATAGTAAAGAGGGCTCACTAAAACACCAATTAAGCTAAAGGCAGAAGGTAAAGAAATAGTCAATCATGTATCAACTGAGAGCATAGGGCGAGGGACAATGTTTGGGATATAAACCCCAAGCATTCAAGCCGGGAGTGGGCAACCCCATTTGGGTCTCCTTCCATTGTACGGGAGCTCTGTTTTCACTCTATTAAATCTTGCAACTGCACACTCTTCTGGTCCATGATTTTCCTGCTCAAGCTGAGCTTTCACTAACTGTCCACCACTGCTGTTCACTGCCATCGCAGACCCGCTGCTGACTTCCACCCCTCCGGATCCGTCAGGGTGTCTACTGTGCTTCTGATCCAGTGAAGCACCCGTTGGATTCCTGATGGGGCTAAAGGCTCGCCATTGTTCCTGCATGGCTAAGTGCCCGGGTTCATCCTAATCGAGCTGAACACTAGTCACTGGGTTCCACAGGTCTCTTCCATGACCCAAGGCTTCCAACACAGCTATAACACTCACCACATGGCCCAGCGTTCCATTTCTTGGAATCCTTGAGGCCAAGAACCCCAGGTCAGAGAACAACAAGCTTGCTGCCATCTTGGAAGTGGCCACCACCATCTTGGGAGCTCTAAGGACAAAGACCCACCCATAACAAAAAGACAAGATCTCATTCCTTTTTATGGCTTCATAGTATTCTGTGGTGTATATGTACCCATTTTCTTTATTCAGTCTATCCTTGACGGGCATTTGGGTTGGTTCTATGTCTTTGCTATTGTGAACCAGTGCTACAGTAAACATCGGTGTGTGTATCTTTATAATAGGATGATTTATAATCCTTTGGGTATATTCCCAGTTATGGGAATGCTGGGTCAAATGGTATTTCTGGTTCTAGATCCTTGAGGAATTGCTACACTGTCTTCCACAGTGGTTGAACTAATGTACATTCCCACCAACAGTGTAAAAGCATTTCCACTTCTCCGCAGTCTCACCAGCATATGTTGGTTTTCAGCTTTTTAATAATCACTATTCTGACTGCTATGAGATGTTATCTCATTGTGGTTTTGATTTGCGTTTTTCTAATGATCAGGGATGTTGAGCTTTTCTGTCATGTTTGTTGGACACGTAGATATATCCTTTTGAGAAGTGTCTATTCATGTCCCTTGCCCACTTTTTTATGAGATTTTTTTTTCTTGTAAATTTGTTTAAGTTCCTTGTAAATTCTGGATATTAGCTCTTTGTCAGATGGGTAGTTTGCAAATATTTTCTCCCATTCTGTAGGTTGCCTGTTCACTCTGACGATAGTTTCTTCTGCTGTGCAGAAACTCTTTAGTTCGATTAGATCCTGTTTGTCAATTTTAGCTTTTGTTGCAATTGCTTTTGGTGATTTCATCATAAAGTCTTTGCCCATGCCTATTACCCAAATGGTATTGCCTAGATTTTCTCCTAGGGGTTTTTATGGTTTTGGGTTTTACATTTAAGTTGAGTTAATTTTTATATAAGGTGTAAGTAAGGGGTCCAGTTTCAGTTTTCTGAATATGGCTAGCCAGTTTTCCCAGCACCATTTAGGTTATTTAATGAGTTTTGATAGAGAAAAAGATATACTTTAAATGTGTCTTTTGGTTATAAAACAAAAACATTATTCTTGTTATAAAGGAAAAATGTCCAAGGCCATATAAGGATCACAAAATCAAAATCTAGTCTCATTATACTCCCTATTCATGAGGTGAAATCCATGAACTAGAGCATTAAGCTTATATCATATGTTAAATGGGGGAAAAAGAAGAGTTATGAAGAAGATTATGAGACTTTCTACTTCAAAATAATTGAGAAAATGCATAGAACGTCATTGAGAAAATTTTTAAGAAACAAAACTTTCTGGTCTCTCTCGTGGCTTATGGAATGAAAAAATATGGGCAACAATGCATGAAAAAAAAGTGACAGAAAGGAGTTGTGGAATATACTCTATTTCTTTTGAAGATTAAATACATCAAGTATATATAAGTCCTAAATATAAATGACTGAAACTTGAAAGATAAAAGCAAAATCATAGAGCCCTCTTTGTGCAATTAAGCCAAATAATACTAGTCTCTATGTTATTCATGCTGTAGCAAAGGAAGGAAGGGTGGGAGGGAGGCAGGAGGGAGGGAAGGGAGGAGGGAGAGAGTGAGGGCATATTATTCTGCTAGACTGTCATATAGTCTAGAAGCTGTGCAATTGCTTTTTTTTCCACTACAGAAAGTCTAACTTGTGAACCCAATTGTCTTTGAAAAAGACATTTTGCCAATTTATCTTTCTATTTCACAGTGTAGCCAAGCCAATTTGTTGGCCACAACTGTTCTGATTATTTTACCATACTATATAACTCTAGTAAGAAACAAATCTTAGTGTCATTCAGTTTGATAATCAAATTGAGTACATTGCTCTTACATTCTACTTCCAGTTAGTGTTGCCATAATTTCTGAACCTCTCTAATAACAAATACCCTTTGGGCAACTTTATTTTTAATGCCACCCCACAAGAAACTTCCATTATTTGGCTGAGAAACAGTAGTAGGTTATCATGACTTGACATCCACTGTATCATGACTCCAACCTAACAGGGTCATTCAGATCAGAATGACATTACAGCAGCAATTGTATGGGTCTCTCCCTTGTTACAGTCATTATCTTTGGTCATTCAATTTAAATGCATCATTTAGTTTGACAGCAAATTGTATGACAGAATAAAAGAGACCTTAGGGGTGAAAAAACATCCCTAAGTAAAACTGATTTAACATCAAATAACTTCAAGGTTAACTCTGCACAATCAGTTGCTACCTTGCCATATCTCCTTTACCAAGAAGAATGCTGTCATAGCGAAACTGGGCCATTTAACCTTGAGGGTTAGAGAAACAAAGGAATAGGCTACAAATGTCTTTAAAGACACATGTGTAGGAAACTCAGCAATTATAAAACAAAACCTAAATGGTTTGCAAAAAAAATGTATTTCAAACACAGAAAGTAGGGTCAAGTAGTGGTTAGGATTTTAAACTTAAGAGCACAGGCTTTAAAGTTACACAAGCTTGTGCTTCAATCCTGGTTTTGTTGTTTACAAGTGATATAATTTTGAGGTGGGTGAATGATTAAATTCACTAGTACAGCTACCCTCACCTGTAATATTGAGATTGTAATATCTATTCATGGAGTTATTTGGGGGAATAGAGTAAAATAAAAAGCTATACTTAACACTGAAAATAACAAATGAGGGAGGGTAGTTTTTATGTATGGTACAGTTGTTATTTAACTAATAAGAGAAATGACAACCTCTAAATAATTTTAAAGTTTAAGTTGAAGATTAAGTTTAAAGAATAGGTGATTACTTCCATATTCCTTCCCAGTTGTCTTATAAATCCAGGTGTGTCTTCAATTAGCATAAAATATATGTTTTTTTAAGTTATAGCTTAAGGTTAAATGGCCCAGTTTAGCAATGACAGAAAACATAAAAACACATTTCTATGTATTTCTACTTCCTCTCCTTTAAAATTGAAGTATGGAATGCAAATTTCAAAAAATAAAGCAAAATAGCACTTATATACATGTGCTTCCTTACAAATTGACCTATTGTGTTAGCATGAATCTACAGCTTTAATTCTAAAAGCATACAACTAAATATTATAGCTCCAGTTCTTCCACTAGGAATGCATCTCTTGCATTAATAAATCATTGTTTTCAAAATATGAGACACAACACATCCATAACTATCAAACCCTCATATTTCAATGTAAACAAATGAGGCGTTTCCACTGTCTTGTGGAGAACAAGGGAGTACAGCCCAGAGTGACACAAGACATCGATAAAACAGCCTGAGTGAGGTTGGTACTTTAGCAAGCATGGAAATAGGGTTGCCAACAGACATGTAAGTAGAAAAAAAGAATATATATATTCTTTATATATGTATGCTATATTACACTTTTGCCTAGAGGTTTCATAAGTTTGGGCTGTAGTAAAATCTTTATGTGCTGAAACTTGCTGTAAAATATTTTATTCACATAAGGTGTGAGTAAATATTTGTGTGTCTATTGAGGGCCAAGAGATGCCCACCATCTGAGATACCAAATAACTGAGGATGTTCCATTGAGTCACTTAGGAACATAAGGCAGAATTGGCATCATCTGCAATTTCTTGCTAACCCTAATTTTTGTCTAATCTATTAAATTCAGTGGATTCAATAATTTAAGGGTCTCTTTGCGGTTAACTCACTCATTTTCAGGTTATAGCTCCGTTCTTCAAATTCCTCTGTTTCTCCCTAGGCTACTTTCTAACATGTATCTTACAAGAGTGGGCAAACTTTTTCTATAAATACTCAGATACTGTATTTCAGTCTTAATTGGCCATATGGTCTCTATTGTAACTATTCAATTCTGCCATTGAAGCAGGAAAACAATCATTGGTAAGATGTAAATGAATGATTGTGGCTATGATTTAATAAACTTTATTTATGGCACCTCATATATAGTTTGATTTTCACACAACATTCAAGTGTTACAAAATATTTTGATTTTCAATCATTTAAAAAAATTTAAAAAAAAATAAAACCACACATTTTAGCTTCTAAGACACACAAAAAGAGGCAGCAGGCCCTATCCAGCTTGTGGACTACAATTTGCTGACCCCTGGGTATATCGTGTTCTTGGTGTGGATATTTGAATGATCTTGGGACCTGCAAGACGGAGACTCTGTAGCTTCAAGGTAATCTTTGGGTGTGTTAGCTGGTGACCATTCAGCCATTGTTAGCCTATTTATTGTGTAGTCATACCTTGTGATCCAAAATTTCTCGGCTTGGTCCATCCCCTTACCCCTCCAAGCCAATGCAGCTTCCTCTCTGCTCCCTGCTTCTGCAGACCCCTGAGTCTCTGCCACATCTTCCATCTCATGTTCATACTCAGGTTGTTCCCACCATTAGTTTAAGTGTCCTTAAACTAATGTCCATGTACTCTGGAATTGAAGGAAACATGCAGATGTAAATGAGATCCACTCTCCATCAGACCAAACCCGTCGGTCTCTTAATTGTGCGGGTCGGCTGCTGCATGTTGGCCAGACAAGCTCTGAACATCACTTTCCTACTGGAGAACCAAATGCTGAGCAAGGCTGCAGGCCCTCTGCCTTAGTTTTCTGTCTACATGTGCCATGAACTTCCTCCTCACTCTGGGGCTTTGAAACGTTAGAAGGTAGATTACAAATTCTATTACAGTATTCCCCAACATCATATTCTCCTTTCTTCAGGGAAAGCATTGTCATTTTCCCTTTCTTGATGACAAAATTATGGAAAGCTTGCAGAGAAAAATCAGTTAACTGATAAGCAAATACTTTAGTAAGTATTAAAATTACTACACCCTTAATATATAAGGTGTAGTAATTTTCCTAGCTATAACCTGAAAATGAGTGAGCTAATATATAGGGCTTTCATGGGCAGAAATGAGGAGGTTAAAAATTCTAGTGAAGAAGAACATTATAACCAAAGAAGAAAGCAAACATAAGATTGTCTACAGACACATTGCTTTCACTCAAAAACATAATGCTTATATATTCGGTAATTTGGTTCAGAAACCATTTACAGTGAGGCAAAATAAGCTTTATGCTAATTACTAACAGGACTTTTTACAGATAACATTGTGTTTAGAAAGTGTATT